>NW_022195293.1:490000-836202 GCF_008641045.1 Pistacia vera
GAAGATGATCCCATATGCATCAGCAATTGGATCCATATGTATGTCATGCTATGTACTTGGATTGATGTCTTGGGCTTTGGCACTTGTTATAGATATCAATCGGATCCCGGTGGCATCACTAGATGGTGTCAAGAATATTCTAAGTACCTGAAGAGGACTAAGGATATGTTCTGGTTTATGGAGGGGAAAAAGAGCTCACTGTAGAGGATACAGTGATGCTAGTTTCCAAACGACAAAGATGATTATCGATCGCAATCAGGGTTGTATTTGTCTCAATGGCGGTGCCGTGAGCTGGAAGAGCTCAAGCAAGAACTATAGGGGACTCTACAATAGAGGTTGAGTATATTGCTTATCAGATGCGGCCAAGCAGGCACGTCTGGATTAAGAAGTTCATTACTGAACCTGGTATGGCTCCACGATTAGATCCTAACATCTATTGTGACCACATGGAGAATTGCTCAAGCCAGGGAACCACGGTCTCATCAGAAGTCCAAACACATACAGACGATTCCATCTCATAGAGAGATAGTTGAGAGGAAAGACATACAGATTGTAAAGTGCATACTGACGACAAATCTCGCAGATCCACTGACAAAGCCTCTGTCACAGCAGAAGCATGAAAGCACTTGAGATCATTTGGTATTAAATACATTAATGATTGGCTATAGTGCAAGTGGGGTTATTAGAGTAGATGCCTGAGCCAATCAATATTGTGAATTGACTTTCTGTAATAATGTTCATTATCATAAAAGGCATTTTTCTATATTGCGTAATCATATATAATATGTTTTTGATATTGTCCTTGAGTAGAACGTGAGGGTATCAAGTGTTTCAAATCTTGATAGTGAGACCCTATGAGCACATATGGTGGTCATTCTAGAAAGTCCGTAGCCCCAGTATTATTTGAAGTAGGGCACAGATAATACAGTAAGGCTATCAGTGTTGAACGACCCTATCGAGAGGCGTGACTGATCTCACTTGTCAAGGTTGTTGGTAACCACCTGGTGCAACACATGGGTACTTGTGTAAGCGAATTACCACAGCAAGTTCACTAGAGACCCACCGAGGATTCCATATGGATGGTAACCCCGTGTCTAGGAACAACTCTATACGAATGGGGGGCATGTGTCCTTAGACTTGGATCACCGAAGCGGGCCTTGTGCACGATTGGTACAGTGACACTAGCCTACACACATTCTATTCAGAGCTGTCAATATGGTGGTGGTGGTGGACCATCAAGGAGTGTTCAAGACTATGGTGGATGACAGAGGATTATCACTCCAGGTACAGGAGAAGTTATCTCAAGGCGCAATTTAGTATATGGCAATGACACAAAACTGTGGCCACAGTGGGATTGAGTTTGTTGCTTATCCGGATTATAATACAGGTCATTGGTCCAGAAAACAATACATAATATCGAGAGTAACGGGTTGACATTATTTCTATGCCTTCGTCTCGTCGAGTACAGTATGAGAAAGGATTCAATTGTACGGTAACCATATCGTGACAGGTAGCTACTTTGCGAATCCGAATCTATCGGGTGGCCAGATGCCTTGCTAGGGGCCATCTTGGTCTGTGTATTAGTGAGATGATTAATTGGTGTTAATTGCGATACTTACACGCGGTGTATGATGAGGAGCCTATGGGTCACACACATAGAAGATTTAAGAGCCAGGAAGAAAGAAGGGCGTTTTCGTCTTTTGGGCGAAAGGTATTTTGGTAATTTTTCAATGCAATTAATTTGCTGAGGTCGTAGCCTTTTTAATTTTTAGAAAAATTAAATAAGTTAATTAGTTTAAATATGTGTTTGCATATATTAAATAATTATCATTATTGTAAATGTTAATTTATATTAATATAATTGAAGATAATATGAATCAAAATAATTCTAATTGGAAGTGTTTGGAAACATGGGGTGTTTGGGTTGGAGCCCAAGCCTATTCCATAAGGAATAGGGCAACTAAATATGACTATAAAAGAAAAAGGTGTGTGTGATTTTTAATTATGATTCATTTTTGATTTAGGAAAAAAAAAAAAAAAAACACAACCCCAAAAACACTCTCTCCCACGCCACTTGCTTATTTGCTTTGAAATCAAATTCTTGATTTTTCTTCTTTGTTCTTAAGGCTAAAGAGGATCTAGCAAATCCCTCTTATTCCTTGCGATTGTTGTGGGACTTCATCGGTTCGATCCTACACTTGGGTCGGTAGCAAAACACGTTTAGAGATAAAAATGGAGGAGCCTCAATGTGGGTATGGTTCTTAAACCTTGAATGATTTTTCTGCGAGTTGATATTTTTGTATAAAACTGTGATTTTGTACCCGGATCTGGTTCTAAGGAACGACCATGTAGTTTATGTTATTGTTTTCCGCTACGTACTGGGTCGTTCACTAACAAACAAGAACATGCATGTGTCACTTTCACATTAACACAGACACTTGGAAAAGTCATTTTTGCTTATAAATTCGCATGCAAGGAACTTTTAGCTCTGATACCATTTGTAGAAACAACAACATGCATGAAGAGGGTGGAAATGAAGATTTAAAGCATGAAGGTTGGATTAAAAAAATTTTCAAAAAGCTTGGAAAAGAACATGTACCTACTCCTTTGTTTGGATTGATGAAGATGAGCTCAAAATGATGAGACCCCCACTTTAACACCACTTGAGAGAGCTAGAAGTGGCCTTGGCTTAGAGAGAGAGATTTTAGTTTGCTTTTGAGTGAACAAAGTGAATAATTAACTAAAATGCAACCATTTGCATTTATATTACTTGGGCAATTTTGTATTATTTGTTTTCAATTCCAACCCAATAAAATCTTATTTTAAAAGGTGCCCACGAAATTATTAGTTTACCCTTTGAATAATCAATATTATTCAAGGGCCCATGTAAAATAACTAGTTTACATTAACAACATAAATTTCCCTTTTGACCCTTTAACTATTAAAATGTTATTTTGCATCTCATTAATCTAACACTTAAGATATAATATTAATATGATTAATTATTGCTTGACCATTTTAACCCTTAAAATGTCACAAACAATTTTCTATGTAACTATTACCATAGAAAACCTCATTACTCTCGGAAGGTGCTAGCCCTCTTCGAATAATCATTTCTCTCTCTCATCCTTCTCTAAATTCTCAAGGTACTGGTGTGACCATGTAGGTCCACTGTGGATTAGCCGTGAGCCGATTCTGGATGAATCTAAAACTGTCGGAGGCCCAACGACTATGGTAAACATCTAGCAATGTGCCATAGTCCCTAAACCACGATGAAGAAATACTTCATCGAACCATTTTAGATCATACGTACCATGCAGGTAAAGTCCCTCATTGAAATATCCTGATCGAGCACGGATTCATGGAACGTCAAAACCTAAACTCGATTTCTACACGAAACGTCGATCAATATGTCCGAACTCGTCATCACAAACTTGCTTTTGTATGACTAATAATAACTCTGGCCAGAGATTATGATTCGACATTTATCGAAGTTCGTCTAGGAACTCGAATCCAGATGGAGTAGCGGACTCCGACCAAAATCATCGTTTAGGCCTACAAAGACAAATTAATAGAATTAGGTAGCAATTATGGCCCAAATTGTATGAAAAGTGTCCTAAATCCTATCAAAATTCAATGCAAAATCATAATGTAAAATATGCTTATCAGAGTACTTGAAGGAATGTGGGATAGTATCACAACTCACCCCTCCTTATACACCCAACACAATGGAGTGTCAAAAAGGAGGAACAGGACCTTACTTGACATGGTTAGGTCCATGATGAGTTTTAGTGATTTACCTACATTGTTCAGGGGTTATGCCCTAGAGACTGCAACTCACGTTTTGAACCGTGTGCCATCAAAGTCTAGGATAAGACTCCATATGAGCTATGGAGTGAGCGAAAGCCCAACTTGTCTTATCTAAGGATTTGGGGTTGCAAAGCTTATGTTAAGAAATTGACTTCGAACAAGCTGGGCCCAAAATCCTATAAATGTATATTTGTGGGGTATCCAAAGGAGACCAAAAGATACTATTTCTATCACCCAGAAGAGCGCAAAATTTTTGTTGCTCGATCTGGTGTCTTCCTAGAACAGGAATATTTTCTAAGAAGTACTAGTGGGAGAAAAGTAGAGCTCAATAAAGTTCTAGAACCATAAGATATATTAGACAAAGGACGGAATGATGTGCCACAGGAAGTGGTTGAACATCATGAGGAGGTTATTCCATAACTTGTGAAACAAAGTGAACCACCTCAGGTAGCATAGGAGCTACATGGATCTAGGAGAGTACGCCATGAACCCGAGAGATATGGTCATCTCGTGACTCAACATGGTGACGTACTAGTCTACTAAGACGATGAACCTAGAACCTACGAAGACGCTATATCGGATCCAGATTCTGTTAAATGAGTTGAAGCCATGAAATCTGAGATGGACTCCATGTACCAGAACCAAGTGTGGTCTCTGGTGGAACCACCTGAAGAGGTAAAACCCATAGGTTGTAAATGGGTCTTCAAGAAGAAGACTGACTGATGCGTGTTTACTACAACATGCAAAAATAGCAAGTACACTGGTCGCACAAAGCAATAAAGTGATAATTAGAGTATCGTTCCCACGAGGATAGTGTTACTAAGTATCGATTTCCCTAGTTTAAGTCCTAATTAAAGCAACAATAAATTGGATTGATGGAAAATTAACAACTAAATACAAATTAACAAAATATAAATGAATGATAATGAAATTAAAGCAAAACCCAACAACTTAACTAATTAAACAATGCTAAAAAATGCTAGGGTGTTGATTTCACCTAGATACGCTAACCCAAATCATAGAATCTACTACCAAGATCTAATTCCTGATTGAAAATCAAATTCCCTAAGTTGTAAAACATACCTTCTCAGGCTACATTTCCTACTTATCCCTATTAAGCTCCGCACCAACAAATTGAAGATTAATAGTTCAAAGCTTTTAAGCTTTATGGAATTCTATCTAGATTTCATAGATCGCTAAACCTACTCTAGCGTTGCTTAATCTACGGTATTTATCACAGAGGCACAATCACAAATCACCTCTCAGTCTCATGTGAACAACACACATTTGAATGGTGTGAAGCATCCAAAGTCATAAGCAAAGAGATAAACACTCAATCATGAAATTAAAACTCAAAGTAAATAATCATATAAATTTGAATATTGTATCAGGTTACATCAAACCCTAGCTAAACAACTCAGTTCATACTCAAAAACGAAATAAATAACAAAAACAAACTGAATCAAGATTCATCATTGAAAAACAAGCAAAGATGGAGAAATCTTCCTAATTTGAAGCCTAAATCTTCTCTAATTTGAAGCCTAAATCTTCAAAATCTTCTTTCCATGAGCTGCCTCCCAAATGATGAACCAAGACCCTTTTCTCCTTTTTGCTCTAATTATACCTCTCTCACTTAAGGATCAAGCCCTAACACGCAAAACGCGCTGTTTTATTTTACAAACTGAGCAGGTTTTGCCACGGTGAAGCCTTCGGGCCAAATTTTAGCATGATAGATTCTAATTGGACAAGTGTTAAACATATGAATTGTAGCCCTTTCAATTTATTTCTGGTAGTTCAAGAATCAGCACAATCCGACTCTAAAGCGCAAGTTATGGCAGAAATACTGAAGCCGTCCAAAGACGTTTTCTTCAGTTCCCAGCGTACTTTTCACGACTTCAAGCAGTTTTCACCCTTGTCCAGTCATAATTAGGAAAAACCCAAAACATGAAAGTTTTAGCCTTCTTCTAAGCTTTCCAAAGCTTTTAAATTCAGGTCATTCCGAGTTTCTAAGCTCAAGTTACACAATTTACGCTAAAACTGTCATTTATGCTCAAAATCATCGTTTAAGTTGCAAAGACAAATTAATAGAATTAGGTAGCAATTATGGCCCAAATTGTATTGAAAGTATCTAAACCTACAAAATTCAATGCAAAATCATAGTGTAAAATTGATTATCTGACATGGATGGCAACTTGCATACTTATAAAGCACAACTGGTTGCCAAAGGTTTCAAACAAATTCATGGCATTGACTATGAAGAACCTTTTCGCTGGTTGCCATGATTAAATCCATCCGAGTAGCTTGCGATTGCTGCATATCATGACTATGAGATTTGGCAAGGATGTCAGAACTGCTTTCCTGAACGGAAACCTTGAGGAGGATGTGTATTGACACAACCAGTGGTTTCGTTCGATAGTCAAGCTAATAAGGTAGCAAGTTGCAAGGATCCATTTATGGATCAAGTAAGCGTCAAGGAGCTGGAACATCGTTTTGATGAAGCCGTAAAAGAATTCAGTTTTATTAAGAACGAGATGAGCCCTATGTTTACAAGAAAGTGGTGGGGAGCGCAGTAGCATTCCTAGTGTTGTATGTCGATGACATACTTTTAATTGGGAATGATACCGAACTTACAGTCGGTAAAGACTGGTTATCCAAGTGCTTCTCCATGAAGGACTTAGGGGAAGCAGCTTACATCCTTGGAATAAAGATCTATTGTGATAGATCGCGTAGGTTGCTTGGCCTAAGTCAGAGTGCATAATTGACAAAGTATTGAAGAGATTCAGTATAGAAGAATCCAAGAAGGGATTTCTTCGATGTCACATGGGTTTATCTATCTAAGGAATTGTGTCCTAGAACACAAGATGAGAATATAGGATGAAGATGATCCCATATGCATCAGCAATTGGATCCATCATGTATGTCATGCTATGTACTTGGATGAGTCTTGTGTGCTTTGAGCACTTGTAATAGATATCAATCGGATCAGGTGAGCATCACTAGATGGCTGTCAAGATATTCTTAAGTACCTGAAGAGGACTAAGGATATGTTCTTGGTTTATGGAGGGGAAATGAGCTCACTGTAAGAGGATACAGTGATGCTAGTTCCAAACTGACAAAGATGATTATCGATCGCAATCAGGGTTTGTATTTTGTCTCAATGGCGGTGCAGTGAGCTGGAAGAGCTCAAGCAAAGCACAAGGGGACTCTACAATAGAGGTTGAGTATATGCATTATCAGATGCGGCCAAGCAGGCAGTCTGGATTAAGAAGTTCATTATGAACCGGTATGGCTCCTACGATTATTGATCCTATAAACATCTATTGTGACAACAATGGAGCAATTGCTCAAGCCAGGGAACCACGGTCTCATCAGAAGTCCAAAACATACTCAGACGATCCATCTCATCAGAGAGATATTGAGAGGAAAGACATAACAGATTAGAAAGTGCATACTGACGACAATCTGCCGATCCACTGACAAAGCCTCTGTCACAGCAGAAGCATGAAAGGCACTTGAGATCATTTGGTATTAAATACATTAAGATTGGCTATAGTGCAAGTGGGAGATTATTAGAGTAGATGCCCTAGAGCCAATCAATTATGTAGAATTGACTTTCTGTAATAATGTCATTAATCAATAAAAGGCAATTATTCTATATTGCGTAAATCTTACTATTGCAATATGTTTTGATATAGTCCTTAGAATGGTAGAACCGTGACGAGGGTATCAAGTGTTTCAAATCTTGATAGTGAGAACCCTATGAGCACATATGGTGGTCATTCTAGAAACGTCGTAGCCCCAGTATTATTCTGAAGTAAGGCACAGATAATACCGTAAGGCTATCATGTGTAACGACCCTTCGAGAGGCAGTGACTGATCTCACTTGTCCAGGTTGTTTGGTAACAACCTGGTGCACACATGGGTACTTGGTGTAAGCGAATATACCCAGCAAGTTCACTAGACTGACCCACCAGAGGATTCCATATGGATGGTAACCCCAGTGTCTATGGAACAAATCTCTAACGAATGGTGGGGCATGTGATCCTAGACTTGAGATCACCGAAGCGCCTTGTGCACGATTGGTACAGTTTGACACTAGCCTAACACACTTCTATTCAGAGCTGTCAATATGGTGGTGGTTGGCTACATCAAGGAGTGTATCAAGACTATGGTGGATTGAAGGGATTACAATCCTAGGTACAGGAGAAGTTATCTCAAGGCGCAATTTAGTATATGGCATGACACTAAAACTGTGGCCACAGTGGGATTGAGTTGTTGCTTTATCGGTTTATACAGGTCATTGGTCCAGAAAAATGAATACATAATATCGAGAGTAACGGAGGTTGACATTATTTCTATGCCTGTCTCGTCGAGTACAGTATGATGAAAGGATTCAATTGTACGGTAACCATTATCGTTGACAGGTAGCTACTTTGCTGAATCCGAATCTATCGGGTGGCCATGATGCTTGCTAGGGGCCAATCTTGGTCGTGATAGTGAGAGATTAATTGGTGTAATTGCGATACTATACACTGCCGGTATGATGAGGAGCTATGGGTCACACACATAGAAGATAATTTAAGAGCCAGGAAGAAGAAGGGCGTTTGTCTTTTGGGCGAAAGGGATTTTGGTAATTTTACAATGCAATTAAATTTGCTGAGGTCGTAGCCTTTTTAATTTTTAGAAAAATTAAATAAGTGAAATTACGTTTAAATATGTGTTTGCATATATTTAAATAAAATTCATATGTTAAATGTTAATATATATATTAATTGATTTTAATTGAAGATAATGATGAATCAAATAAATTTCTAATTGGAAGTGTTTGGAACATGGGTGTTTGGGTTGGAGCCCAAGCCTATTCCTAAGGGAATAGGGCAACTAAAATATGACTATAAAAGAAAAAGGGTGTGTGTGTTTTAATTAATGATTCATTCTTTGATTTAGGAAAAAAAAAAAAAAAAAAAACACAACCCCAAACACTCTCTCCCACGCCACATTGCTTATTTTTTGAAATCAAATTCTTGATTTTTTCTCTTTGTTCTTAAGGCTAAAGAGGATCTAGCAAATCCCTCTTTATTTCCTTGCGATTGTCTTCGTGTGGACTTCATCGGTTGATCTACACTTGGGTCGGTAGCAAAACACGTTTAGAGATAAAATTGGAGGAGCCTCAATGTGGGTTGGTTCTTAACCTGAACTGATTTTTCTGCAGATTTGATATTTTTGTATAAACTGTGATTTTGTACCCGGATCTTGGTTCTAAGGAACGATCCATTGAGTTATGTTATTGTTTTCGCTACGTAACTGGGTCGTTCACTAACAAACAAGAACATGATGTCACTTTCATACATGTTAAACAAAGAACACTTGGAAAAGTCATTTTTGCTTATAAATTCGACATGCAAGGACTTTTAGCTCTGATACCATTTGTAAGAAACAACAACATGCATGAAGGTGGTGGAAATGAAGATTAAAGCATGAAAGGTTGGATTAAAAAAATTTTCAAACAAGCTTGGAAAAGAACATTGTACCTACCTTGCTTTGGATTGATGAAGATAAGGGCAAAATGATGAGACCTCCACACTTTAACACCACCTTGAGAGAGCTAGAAGTGGCTTGGCTTAGAGAGAGAGATTTTAGTTTGCTTTTGAGTGAACAAAGTGAATAATAACTAAAGCAACCATTTGCATTTATATATACTTGGGCAATTTTGTAATTATTTGTTTTTCAATTCCAACCAATAAAATCTTATTTTAAAAGGTGGCCACGAAATTATTAGTTTACCCTTTGAATAATCAATATTATTCAAGGGCCCATGTAAAATAACTAGTTTCATTAACAACCATAAATTTCCTTTTGACCCTTTAACTATTAAATGTTATTTTTGTTCATCTCATTAATCTTAACACTTTAAGATATAATAATAAATGATTAATTATTGCTTGACCATTTTAACCCTTAAAATGTCACAAACAATTTTCTATGTAACTATACCATAGAAAACCCGATTACTCTCGGAAGGTGCTAGCCCTCTTCGAATAATCATTCCTTCTCTATCTTCTCTAACTTTCAAGGCTACTGGTGTGACATGTAGGTCACTGTGGATTAGCCGTGAGCCGATTCTGGATGAATCTAAAAACCTGTCCGGAGGCCCAACGACTATGGTAACAATCTAGCAATGTGCCATGTCCCTAAACCACGATGAAGAATACTTCATCGAACCCATTTTAGATCATACGTACCATCAGGGAAAGTCCCTCCATTGAAAATCCTGATCGAGCACGGATTCATGGAACGTCAAAATCCTAAACTCGATCTTTTACCGAATCGTCGATCATATGTCCAGAACTCGTCATCACAAACTTGCTTTTGTATGACTAATAATAGACTCTGGCCAGAGATTATGATTTCCGACATTTATCGACGTTGTCTAGGAACTCGAATCCAGATGGAGTCAGCGGTACTCCCGATCCTATATTTCTGAGTCAATGGATCCCCTCTTGACCATCTGTCATTCCGCATATGAACAACGCATGACCAAATAGGCTTATTATACGAAACATGGTTAGTCTCATATTCATACACCGTATGAAAAAACCATCGTATCGGATCCAACTACAATGTCCGGGTCAAAGGACTACATCGTGCACTGATATAACCAAACGATAATCATTGACTACATGCTTTTCCAAGTGATTTGTCATTATTCCGTCACGTCCGAAAAATAGTCACCAACGCTAATCCATACCAATGCCTAGTGACATGACTATCATCGTCATCCATACTTATATCAACTCATGATATCTCTCGGAAGCATCCGATATGCCACTGTGCAATATAGTTGCCCAAATATATTGCTTCCGTAGGGAACCCTTTCTATAATTCATTTACCGATTAAATGAATCATCTGGACAATTCATATACATACTTTATTTTAAATGCATGACTGAATAAAGGAAGCAATTATATATATGAGATGAAGAACTCTTTCTTCATATTATGATATAAGAACAAGACAAAATACTCTAAAACCGACAACACAGATGGTTTCTAGGGCATACACTAATATACACTAACACCCCCATTCCAGATTTGAAGCCTTTCTAGTACCTCAAATACGGTTCCTTGGAGATGGAGGAACGTTACGGTGATCATCTAAGTAAACTCAGTGCATTGCAAGAAGAAAAGCTGAGTCGAGCCAACGACAATAAACAAAGGTGCTGCTTGGGAGGCAACCCAAGGGGAGTTTGTTTTCTATTCTCACATTTTAAATTTTGGTTATTTTTGCCTTCTTGCATTTATCTTACATTGGGGACAATGTCAGTTTTAAGTGTGGGGGAGGGGATTTAGGTTGTATTTAATTTTTAAAAAAAAAAAATAGTTTATGTTTTAGGAAGGTTTATGCTTTAAGTCATGTCTTTGATGTTTAGTGATGCATGAATAGTAACTTGACTTTGTTATTGAGTATATTCCTTGACTAGGTGTTAGCAATATTTCATAAAATAGAGTTAATCAGATTTGAATCTTTGTAGTTTGAACAATATGTCTTGATAGTTGTGTGAACTTGGTGACAAAGCATGATTGAGGAGTGTAAACAACCTAAAGAGAAAAAAAAAAAAAAAAATGTTTCTCTTAAGCTAGTCCTAAATTGGGTTTAAGCAAAAAGGGAAAAAAAAAAAAAAAAAAAGGTATGTGATGGGTCGAGATGGAGCTAAAACGCATCTCATAAACACAACCATGAAATGAGATGGAGCATAAAATGCACTCATTCTTTTTCAAAAAGAAAAAAAAATACCCCTAGTTTGCTACCCAGTTTGTAGTAGTAGAGAAAACAGTTGAGGAAAAAGTTGGGAGTGAGTTGTACATGAATTGGCTATGATTAGTTCTTGTTTGCATTGACTAATTGAAGTAATTGTGGAAAATGATGAAGAGAGATGAATGTCATTAACTCTACTTTATTTTATTTGTTGCTTCCTAAGTTAGGTATGAATATGCATGGATTAAATATGTTGCTTATGCATCATGATGGTGTCTTGATATGACTTGAGTGTAGTGTTTGTTTGAATTAGTTTGCCGATGACGTGCAAAAGCTAAGTGTGGGGAATTTGATGAGAATGCAAAAGTCATATTTACCCCCTTCAAGTCTAGTCTTTATACTTATTTTTTGCCTAAATGTCTCATTATTATTCTATTTTGATTTAGGATGCAAATGGAGGCGTTAAATCCAAAACGGAACTAGTTAGGTGAATCAGACAGTTTTGACATTGCTTCGTAATCTAGACATAACTCTCTAATCGAGATCCGATTGAGATGATTAAAAATTCTACGGAACCATAAGAAAGAGATCTATAACTTTCATGTTTTGAGTTTGGAGAGATACTCACGGCATCAAGGTTGTAACGGGCTGAGAATGACGCACTTGCACTGTTGACGTTCTGGAACATTCTACCCTATCATGCAAGTCATTAGGCAGTTTATTATTAGAAGTTTTGAAGACCTGTTGCACGCAAGTTACAGCTGGAAAACACCAGTTTCCTATTTTACATTAGGACTTTATTTTATTTTCAATTAATTAGATTAGGATAAATGTTATTTTAGGAATTAGATATTTTAGGAGATTGAGTAGAATTCAAAGACTGAATTGGATATTTTAAAAAGGGGAGAGAATCATTGGGAGAGAACACACAGCCTCTCTTCCTCTCTTCTGTAATTTTCTCTTTTGAGTTTTAATGATGGCCATGAGCGGCTAAAACTTTATAACTGTGTCGAAGGAAACGGAGGCCTCTGAATTAATAAAACTGTGAGATCGAATCTGTTTTTAGTGTTCAATATATGTTTTGAGTATGGATGTTTTCTATGCCTATTTCCTGATTGTTTCATTTAATTACTAGGAGGCCTACTAGTTTATTATTTGTTGCAATCTATCGCTAAATTAGATATCAAATCCGTAATGTTTAACCCCTCTAATTGTGAGAACTAAGAGTTAAGAATTTGTTGTGTCAGGAATTGTTAAATCTTAAGAAGAACATTCAACTAAATTAAATACAACCGCTTGTGTTTGTGTTGTTCAGCTTCATCGATTTCTCTAGCCCTTAAGGCTGCTATTAGATTAAACCTTTAGCGCTTGTCTAGGGTTGTTTAGTAGTAAGATTAATTAGATCGCTTGTTTCCTAATTAATTACAACTAAGGAGAGATAGGAAAATAGTTCCAACGGTGAATACTCAAAGTAACAATTGATATATACTTGCATCGATGATCAGTTGTAAAATTCCGATGGTGGATGTTGACTTAGACCAAGGTTTGTTATTTTGATTGATTTTGATAATTTGATTTGAATTGTTTTTCCTGAAATTGTTTCCGTTTTACTCAAACCCCCCCTAGCCTTGTTCACGTAACATAAAACTCGGCTAGACACTCTCTGTGGGAACGATCCTTACTCACATTACTACATGTGTTTTTAGGTTTTAATTTTGGTTGCTTGCGATAGCACACCACACGTTGTAGTAACAACGCATCAAGTTTTTGGCACCATTGCTGGGGATTGATTTTTTTTGTTAACATTGAAATTTTCTTGAGTTAGCTAGATTGGAGTTTTATTTTGTTGTAATTGTTTATTAGTTAATTTTTGTTGTTCTTTTCTGTTAGCTAGTGATCTCACATTTGCTCTTGTTCTGTGTAGTTTATATGAAGAGTGAGACGTCAGCCAGTGGTTCATGTAGATCCAGAGATTGAAAGAACCGCAAGAAGACTTAACAGAGAGAGAAGAGAACGAGAGGCCATAGCTATTGAGATGGCAGAAAATAGAACACTAAGGGAATTCTCAGTTCCCACGGTGGATGGCAATGGATCAAGTATTACTAGACCGGCAGTACAAGCCAACACTTTCAAAATAAAGCCGGCAATCATCCAAATGATCCAACAGTTGGTACAATTTAAGGGAGATTTGAAGGAAGATCCAAATCTGCACATTGCAAATTTTTTGGAGATTTGTGATACTTTCAAGTCAAAGGAGTGTCAGATGACGCCATCAGATTGAGATTGTTCCCTTTCTCATTAAGGGATGGTTAATGGCACTACGACCAGGGACGATCCTGACCTGGAATGAATTAGCACAGAAGTTCCTGACCAAATTCTTTCCTCTAGCAAAATCTACGAAGATGAGAAATGATATCACATCTTTTCTACAGGAAGAGTCTGAATCATTATATGAGGGCTGGGAAAGATACAAGGAACTACTGAGGAGGTGTCCACACCATGGGTTGCCATTTTGGATGCAAGTCCAAGCATTTTACAATGGATTGATGGTTAATGTGCAAACTATGGCGGATGCCGCATCAGGAGGAGCATTGCGAAATAAGACACCTGAAGAAGCTCATGAGTTGCTTAAGGTTTTGGCAAGTAACAACTATCAAAGACCGAATGAGAGGATGCAGTCGAAGAAATCTATGGGTCTTCATGAAGTTGATGCATACACGGCCATTTCAGCCCAACTTACAGCACTTCAGAAGCAGCTGAAAAGTATGCAGGTAAACTCTATTCAAGCTCCTCAACTAACTTGTGAATTTTGTGCAGGTGGTCCTGTGAGCAGTGAATGCCAAGTGGGGAACACATTTGCTTCAGCGTCTTCATCATCAGAACAGGTTAACTACTTAGTAGGAAATCAGAGGCAACCGAACAATCCGTACTCCAACACATACAATCCTGGTTAGAGGAATCATCTGAACCTATCTTGGGGCAATTAGAATCAACAGAACAATCAATGGAACCAAAGAACGATGCCAAACAACCAAGCAGGGGTGAACAATCAACCGGGAGAGCAAAGATTGACAAAACTAGAGGATATGTTTAGAAAGTTTATGCAAGAGACTATAGGTTTCATGAATCAGACAAGGACAAATTTTAGAAACCAAAGGGCGTCCATTCGGAACTTAGAGGTACAGGTGGGTCAATTGGCCTATAAGCTCAATGAGAGACCACAGGGTTCCCTACCAAGTAACACAGTGACAAACCCACGTGAACAAGCAAATGCAATAACACTATGGAGTGGGACAGTCTTGGAAGAGGTGAAACAATTAGGGAAAGAAAGAAGCCCACCAAAAGAAAAGGAAGATTCCGATGAGGAAATTAATGAAGAAATAATTGCTGAAGAGAAACCAACCAGTTCTAAGGAAGATGAACAAAAGCAGAAAGAGAAGCAAAGACAAAAGAAAGAGAAATTGTCATTCCCCGAGATACCACCAGAGTTGGCACATCACACTCCTCTTGTGCCTTTTCCTCAAAGACTCGGAAAGAAGAATCAGGATAAGCAGTTTTCCAAATTCATTGAAATATTTAAAAAACTGCATATTAACATTCCTTTTGCAGATGCCGAGCTACGCAAAATTTCTCAAGAAAATTTTATCAAACAAAAGGAAGTTAGAAGATGAGGAAACTGTGATGCTTACAAAGGAGTGCAGCGCCATTCTACAGAAGAAGCTGCCCTTGAAACTCAAAGATCCAAGGAGTTTTACTATTCCTTATGTTATAGGAGACATTACTTTTGAGAGAATTTTATGTGATTTAGGTGCAAGCATAAACCTAATGCCTTTTTCTGTTTTCAGGAGATTAGGCATTGGTGAAGTGAAACCCACAACCATATCTTTACAGCTTGCAGATAGATCCATCAAGCATCCGAGGGGTATAATTGAAGATGTTTTGGCGAAGGAGGATAAAGTTATCTTTCTGGCAGACTTTGTTGTGTTGGACATGGAAGAGGATAAAGAAATGCCTCTCATTTTGGGCCGACCATTTCTGGCCACAGGAAGAGCCCTCACTGATGTGTAAGAAGGAAAGTTATTGTTAAGGGTTCAAGATGAAACAATAACGTTCAATGTTTTTGAAGCCATGAAATTTCCATCAGAGTCGGATTCCAGTTTTAGTGTAGACGTGGTGGATAAACTAGTAGCAGAGGCTATTGAAGAGAACACCCCTCAACTACATCTAGAAGCATGTATTGCCCAATAAAAAACAATAGAGGTAGATGAACCAGCGAAGAATGAGTGTGCTAGATTTTTGGAAGCACTTGAGCCGATTAACGAGAGCCAAGATCTAAAATTTGAGGAATTTGATTTTGAGAAAGAGAAGGAAAATGAAAGAAAGGAAGAACCTCTAAAACTTGAACTGAAGCCTTTACCTTCCCACCTTAAATATGTGCATCTTGGTGAAGCAGAAACCTTCCCAATGATTATCAATTCAAGGTTAAGTAAAGTGGAAGAAGAGCGGTTGATTCGGGTGTGAAGGGAACATAGATCGGCTATTGGATGGACTATTTCAGATATTAGAGGCATATCTCCATCATTTTGTATGCATAAGATACTCATGGAAGATGATGTCAAGCCTAGGGTACAACCACAACGGAGATTGAATCCTTCAATGAAGGAAGTGGTGAAACTTCTAGATGCAGGCATAATTTATCCTATTTCTGATAGTCCATGGTGAGCCAGGTGCAAGTGGTTCCAAAGAAATGAGGTATCACAGTGATAAAGAATGAAAGCAATGAATTGAAACCAACCACGACAGTCACAGGTTGGAGAGTGTGCATTGACTACCGGAAATTGAATAAAGCGACAAGGAAGGATCATTTCCCACTTCCCTTCATTGATCAAACGTTGGAGAGATTGGCAGGGCATGCTTACTATTGTTTCTTGGATGGTTTTTCAGGATATAATCAGATTGTCATTACTCCTGAAAATCAAGAGAATACGACACTCACTTGTCTCTATGGCACATTTGCTTATAAAAGGATGCCTTTCGGGTTGTGCAATTCACCAGCCACATTTTAGAGATGCATGATGTCGATCTTTGGTGACATGGTAGAGCGGTTTATAGAAGTCTTCATGGATGACTTCTCTGTTTTTGGTTCGTCTTTTGACAATTGCTTATCTAATCTTTCATTTGTTTTGCAGTGATGTTAAGAGATCAACTTGGTGCTCAATTGGGAGAAATGCCACTTCATGGTACATGAAGGAATAGTGCTCGATCACAGAATTTCATAGGACGGCATAGAAGTGGATTGAGCAAAAATAGAAGTGATTGAGAATCTGCCACCACCTGTAAATGTTGAGGCATTTCGGAGTTTCTTGGGGCATGCGGGGTTCTACAAACGGTTTATCAAGGATTTATCTAAAATCTCTAAACCCCTTTGCAATTTACTGATTAAGGATGTTCCTTTTGATTTTAATGATGAATGCATACATGCTTTTCAAACTCTTAAAAAATTGTTAGTGTCTGCACCTATTATTGCAGTTCCCGATTGGGGACTACTGTTTGAATTGATGTGTGATGCTAGTGATTTTGCACTAGGAGTAGTGTTAGGACAAAGAAAGAACAAAGTGTTCCATGTAATTCAGTATGCTAGCAAAACACTCACTGATGCACAGTTGAATTACACCCCCACTGAAAAAGAGTTGTTAGCTATGGTTTTTTGCATTTGACAAATTTCATTCATATTTGCTAGGTGTTAAGGTGATAGTCTACACGGATCATTCGGCACTCAAGTATCTTTTGGCAAAGCAAGAAGCAAAACTGGGGCTGATAAGATGGATCCTATTACTACAAGAGTTTGAGTTGGAGATCCAAGATAAAAAGGGGTCAAAAAATGTAGTGGCGAATCATTTGTCAAGGATTGAACGACCAACCCAAAGAAGTGAAAAGGAAACCCAAATTAAGGAAACCTTCCCCGATAAAAAATTGATGAGAATTGAGGAAGCACCTTGGTGTGCAGATATTGCAAACTACTTGTCATCTAGAGTACTCCCAATTGGCATGACCTTCCAGCAAAAGAGGAAGTTTTTCTCAAACTTGAAGTATTATTTCTGGGAAGAGTCATTTATGTATAGACATTGTGCTGATCAGATGATACGTAGGTGTGTCCCGGAAGAGGAAATGGAGAGTATTTTACAGCATTGCCTCGAGAGGGAAGTGGGTGGCCATTTTGGAGGAAATAGGACAACAACCAAGGTCCTTCAATCTGGATTTTATTGGCCAACCCTATTCAAGGATGCCTTTTGGATGGTTCAGGAATGTGACCAATGTCAACGGTGGAAATATTTCAAAGAGAGAGATGTCATTGAATAATATCCTAGTTGTTGAGCTGTTTGATGTGTGGGGAATTGACTTCAAAGGTCCTTTCCCAAATTCTTTTCTGTTAGAGTAGATGCCCTAGAGCCAATCAATTATTGTAGAATTGACTTTCTGTAATAATGTTCATTAATCAATAAAAGGCATTTAATCAATAAAAGGCATTTTATTCTATATCGCGTAAATCATTATTATTGCAATATGTATTGATATATGTCCTTAGAATGGTAGAACCGTGATGAGGGTATCAAGTGTTTCAAATCTTGATAGTAAGAACCCTATGAGCACATATGGTGGCCATTCTAGAAACGTCCATAGCCCTAGTATTATTCTGAAGTAAAGGCACACATAATACGGTAAGGCTATCATAGTGTTGAACAACCCTGTCGAAAGGCAGTGACTGATCTCAAGTGTCAAGGTTATTTGGTGACAACCTGGTGCAACACATGGGTACTTGCTGTAGGCGGATACACCGTAGCAAGTTCACTGGACTGACCCACCAGAGGATTCCATATAGATGGTAACCCAGTGTCTATGGAATAAATCCTCTAACGAATGGTGGTGCATGTGATCCTTAGACTTGAGATCACCGGAACACCTTGTGCACCGATTGGTGCAGTTTGACACTAGCCTAACGCAGTTCTACTCAGAGTAGTCAATATGGTAGTGATTGGCTGCATCAAGGAAAGTATCAAGACTATGGTAGATTGATAGAGGATTCATCACTCCCGGGTATGGGAGAAGTTATCTCACGATGCAATTCAGTATATGACAATGACACTAAAACTGTGGTCACAATGGGATTGAGTTATTGCTCTATCCGGATTATAATACAGGTCATTGGTCTAGAAACTGAATACATAATATCGAGAGCAACCGAAGGTTGACACTATTTCTATGCCTTCATCTCGTCGAGATAACGTATGATGAAAGGATCAAATTGTACAGTAACCATATCGTTGACAGGTAGCTACTTTGTTGAATCCGAATCTATCGGGTGGCCATGATGCCTTGCTAGGGGCCAATCTTGGTCTGTGTATTAGTGAGATGATTAATTGGTGTTAATCGCGATACTATACACTGCCGGTATGATAAGGAGCCTATGGATCACATACATAGAAGATAATTTAAGATCCAAGAAGAAGGAAGGGCGTTTTTGTCTTTTTAAGGCAAAAGGGTATTTTGGTAATTTCATAGTGCAATTAAATTTGCTGAAGGTCGTAGCCTTTATTTAATTAGAAAAATTAAATAAGTGAAATTACGTTTAAATATGTGTTCAAATATATTTAATTAAGTCATCATTCTTGTTAAATGTTAATATATAGATTAAATATATATTAATTGAGATAATGATGAAATAAATAAAATATCTAATTAGGGAGTGTTTGGTAACATAGGGTGTTTGGGTTGGAGCCCAAGCCTATTCCATATGGGAATAGGGCATTAAAGTTTTACTATAAAAGAAAAGGTTTATTTGTAAAATGTAACAATTAATTCATTAGCTCATTTTCATTGTAAAACCAAATACACAGCAGCCCCATTTCTCTCCCATGGCAGAAACCCATTTTGTCTAAAATCAATTCATTTTGATTTCATTCTTTTTAATCTTAAAGCCAAAGAGGATCTAGCAAATCCCTCTTTGGTTCTTTGTGATTGTCTTCGTGTGGACTTCATCAGTTCGATCTTACGCTTGGGTCGGTAGTAAATACGTACAAAGACTATTTTGGCGGAGCCTCCAAACGTGCGTATGTTATTCTAAAACTCTTGATTAACCTTTTGTGCAGATTTTAATTTAATATAAATTGTAAAATTATACCCTTGATCTTGGCTCATGTAAACGATCCTTGTATTATATTTTTTTTGTTTTCGCTTCGTATATGGATCATTTACTTACATTTTGGAAACATGTACATTTTGGTAGTAGTGGACTATGTTTCGAAATGGGTGAAAACAGTTGCATTGCCATCCAATGATGCCAGGGTGTTTGTTAACTTTGTGAGAAAGAACATTTTCTCAAGATTTGGGGTACCACAAGCAATCATCAGTGATGTGGGGTCACATTTTTGCAATAGGCAGTTAGATGCACTATTGGGAACATATGAGTGAAACATAGAGTGGCTACAGCATACCACCCTCAGACTAGTGGGCAAGTGGAACTATCGAATAGAGAACTTAAGGGAATTTTAGAGAAGACAGTCAATGCATCTAGGAAGGATTGGTCACGGAAGCTAGATGATGCATTATGGGCATACCACACTACATTCAAGACTCCAATTGGTATGTCTCCATTTAGGTTAGTTTATGGGAAGGCATGTCACTTGCTGGTGAAACTTGAGCATAAGGCATACTGGGTAGTCAAGCAACTAAACATGGATTTACAAGCTGCTGGGGAGGAAAGGATGCTAAATTTGAATGAACTCGATGAGTTCCGTCATGAAGCGTTTGACAATGCTCAGATTTACAAGGAAAAGGCCAAGAAGTGGCATGACAAGCATATCAAGAAGAAGAACTTTGAATTGGGTGAGAAAGTTTTGTTGTATAATTCTAGACTTAGGTTTTTTCCTGGAAAACTTAAGTCTAGATGGTCCGGACCCTTCATAGTTACAAGAGTTTACCCATATGGGGCAGTCGAGGTGTCACATGAAGAAAATGGCACATTTAAGGCCAATGGACATAGATTGAAGCCATACATTGATGGGGTGATGAGTTGCAAGTCATTTCCCATCGAACTTGACATCTCGACATGAGGACTTGAGAAAGTCGAGCTTCCGACTATAAACAAACACTTCTTGGGAGGCAACCCAAGTGTTTTAATTTGTTTGTCATTTGTTTGTTGTTTTCAATTTGTTTAGTTCTCTCATGATTTAGAATGATTTTGATTTCGTGTGTTTTTTGGTGTTTCAGGTGAATTATCGTATTAAGGTGAAAAAAGGAAAATTTTTCCAGTTTTTGCCGCTGCGAAGAATTTACTTCGCCACGGTGACATACATTTTTTGCAAGAAGAGGAATTCGAAAAGTCCCAGACTTCGTCGAGGCGATGTGCTCTTTGGAATTTTTGACCGCGGCGAAACAATTTTCTTTGCCGCGGCAAAAAGGGTTTAGCGAACAAAGTATGTCTGTTTTTTGCCACGGCACTGTAGGCAATAGATTTTTTTGCCGCAGCGAAAAATTTTTCTTTGCAGCGACATCGACTGGGTTCAAAATTTTGTATGGAATGAAGAACTTCGCCGCGGCGAAGTTTATTCTTCGTCGCAGCGAAAACTGCTAACTGTTTTATATAAATAAGTTCATCGTGACTCTTCATTTTCGCGAAAAAGTTCAAAACGCATCCGAGAGCCAAACACTTTAACCTTCAATCCAAAGCTTCTCCAGTGAATTTCCATCACTTTTCGTCACTCCTTAACCCTCACAAACACCAAAATAACTTATTTTAGCAAAGATTTGTGCGAAAAATTGAAGACATTTTTGGAAACCCTTGGTTTTCAAAAATTGGGGATCTTGCAATCTGGGCTACAATTGGTGAAATTGGTGGTGCATTCAACATGAGAAGGGTAAGATTTCGAGTTCTCCAACATCTAAATTGCTCAATTTAGATGTTAGTGCTTTAAGTTTGAATGAGTTGAGTTGTAGATCTTTGGTGAAGTTTGTGCTTTGATCTTGAGTAAAGAAGTGTAGATCTTGATTTGTGTGGTGTTAAGGAGGTTGGGTGTTCGAATTGGGAGTGTTTTATTGAGTTTGGAAGAAGAGTGAATTTGGGGGGCTAAGTGCAAAAATTTTGAAACTTTTGTGTATCTGCAGGATTGATTGTGGTCGATAGCAAGGGTATTTAAAGTTGAATTGTCTGGTTAGAGTCTTAGTTTGGGGGTACATTAGAGTTGTCAAAAATTCCGCTCAAAGTACCTTCCAAGGGTAAAGGGAAAGGAAGAAAGTAGACAATAGATTTGTTAGTGACAAGGCTCGACAAAGCTATGAAGGAGCAATCAAAAGGAAAGATAAGGGGTTTATTGCCGAACGGGGATTGACCACTGTCTATGCTGAAGATTGGAATCGAGGGAGAAAGTGGGATTCATTTGTGAGTGAACCTAGACATGCAGCTGTAGAGCCGATAGTGAGAGAGTTTTATGCCAACCTCCCTAACTGTGATCCTGGGCATGTATTTGTGAGGGGTACTGATATGCCAATTGATGCGAAGGTCATCAACAATTTTTATAACTTGCCTTCGATTAACCATGATAAGTATCTAGAATTTAAAAAGAAAAAATTTAAGGAGGATGAGATACTTAAGGTCGTAGCAAAACCGGATACTCCTTGGGAGGTTTCGAAGAAGGGAAGAAGAGCATCAAGGGAACTAATCTGATACCGATGACTAGGTTGTGGCAGTACTTTATGTGTGCGAGGATGATTCTGGAGACACATTATAGTTCAGTAACTTTTGATAAGGCGGTATTGCTTTATTCCATTGCCACTGAAAAGAGAATGGATGTGGGGAATATTATCATGACGAGTATACAAAATGCAGCCCAACCAGGGCTAGGGAGCTTCCCCTTCCCACATCTCATCACTGAGTTGTGCACTCGAGCAGGAGTAGAGAAGACGGATGATGAACCACTTATCCATCCTACCCCAATTCTCGACACTGCCTATTATCGGAAGCTACTTGGGCATACTCCTAGAGAAGAACCTAACTCCGAAACAAAAAGACAAAGAACCACAGAAGCTGCCACATCATCCAATTCAACATCCACTACAAAGGAGCTACTGCAACAGATTTTGGGTAAGATGAAACGGATGGAACGACGTCAAGGTTGGTTGGCAGAGAAGACCTGGATGATGTATGATATGCAACACAGTTGTTGTACCAAGCTCGACATTGATAGTTCGAGCTTCCAGTAGGAAGATTGGGATTCCGAGGAATGGATGGGCTCCGAAGAAGATGAAGACACCGAAGAAGAGGAAGAGGCCGAAGAATGAAACCTGAGCACTTGTTTCGTAGTTTATTTTTATTTTTAGTTGTATTGTCTTTTATTTTGTACATTGAAACTAATTTTCTTTTTGTTTTAGATTGTTTTAATTTTGTTTGAACTTCTTAGTAGTCATAAGGGCGAGATTAGGATTGTAATATTTTCATATTAGTCAGTGAAATTTTCTAACACAGTGGACACCACAGAATTTCAATTGTTTTACAGATTATGGTGATGAGAAAGCCAAAGAATAGGTTTGCATGCTGTTGAGCGAAACATCGACTTCACAGATTAATCAGGGAACTATCTCGTACCTTTGTAAATTATGTTTTTCTATTCCTAAATTGTGCATAATGTGACATTGGGGACAATGTCATCTTTAGTTTGGGGGTAGGAAAACTTTGAACAAATTTTTTATTTATATTTAGTTGTTTTCATGTTTTGTTGTGTTATGCCAATGATGAATTACATAAGTCTATGATGAGAACAAGATTGTTGGGATTTTATTGTTGAAAAATGTTAAGCATTTCTTCAAGCTTATGTTGGTTGACTGAATTTAGCTTGAGGTTTGTTGAGTGGTTCAACCACCATTTTCATTATTTCGGCATGCTTAGAAACATTTTATGTGATTAGGTAAAGTCTTGATAATGTTGGAGGACTCTAGAACCTAGTTTAGAAGTGCTTGAGGCGAAATTCTAGGAATAGACATTATTGAGGAAGTGATTTAGGCAGTTTTTCGGAACGTTTGAGCCTTTCTAGCCGACCATGAATTTTATCCCTAGTTACCCATTTGAGCCTTATGAAATCATCGTTGTCTTATTTTTCTTGTGCAACCAATAATGCCCAAACCTTTCACCCTAAACACGTCCGCAACCTTTAAGAGAATTTTGAACCTAATGGAAACACAAAGATTTTGGAGAGTTCTGTGAGATGCTTACTAGTTTGGGGGTTGTGAGAAGGGCAAGAAGAATAAGAGGGGTAATTAACCTTGATAAGACTATTGTTGCTTTTCAAAAAAAGAAAAAAAAATTTAGAGAATTCGAGAATTGCAATCCAAGAGCACAAAATAAGAAGTGCACATGTTTGAGGGTTATAAAATGGTTAACATCTTGAGTGGTGGTTGAGAAAGAAAGTAGAAGTTGATGTAAGTTTGAGTGTTTGCTTAAAGGAAACCGAGTTCTCTTACTTTGTTTATCCTTTCCTTTTCTTTGAAGCCCACTAACCGAGCCTAACGTTACAAGCCTGTAAAGACTTTTTGATCTTTAGTAGTGTCTAATCCTCATTAGTGGAGAGTAGTTTGATAATTAGGCTTATGGAGTCTGCCGCCATTTCTGCATAAAATAATCCGAGAAGTCGGTATATGGACTGAAGTGGGGATCACCTACTCAGGGGACCAATAGAGAAAGATAGTCAATGCAACTATAACTTCCTGGAGTATTAGACATTTTCTAGTAATAATTTTCAACAATCTTTGAGACTTGTACAAATTCTAGGCAATTCTTTGTGTTGAGTTTGAGTCTAATGTTTCTTATTTCATTTTCGATTGTGTTGTTTTTGTGTTTTTGTTTGTTAGTCTTTTTTCGTGTAGTCGTGTTTTGTACCTGATGCTTGGGTAGGAGCATGTCTTTAGTTTGGGGGTATTTGATAATCTGAGGATTATACTATTTTATTTAAACTTTTTAACCAGATTTTGGATACTTCTTAGTTCGTTTATGCCTAAATTGCTACTTAATTTCACATATTTTCTATTTCAAGCCAACACGTGTATTTTGAGCGAATAATGAGCGAATTGGAGTTTCTGGACCCAGAAGCAAGCGAATCTCAGAATTTGGGAAAGTTCTGAAGTGGAGTTGAAGCACTATGAAGCTTGTTCCCATGGGAAAGCATCGAAGATCGAAAATTCAAGCAAGGAGGCAAGCGAAAGGCAATTTTGTAAATTCAGAATTTTTCAGGAAGGTTCGCCGCGGCGAAAGAAGCTAGGCACGAGATTCCACTTTAGCTCGTCGCCGCGATGAAGTCTGCAAAATTTTGTTTTCTCCAAAACGCATGGTTTTATTTTAGGAAAGGTTTTAGGTTTTGGGCGAACTACATAAGAGAAACCTTGCCATTTTAAGGGGGGTTCGTCTGGTTTCGTCTAAGTTCATCTTTGTTTTAGAGTAGTTTTGACATTTTGGGAGAGAATGAGAGAAGATTTGAGCTTTGATCTTGTGGATTCTTCAACTAGGGGAGATCTTTACTCTTTTCTCTTTGTTTCAATATGTTGACTGCTGTGTTTATTGTTTTTCTTGCTATTTATGTTAATTTAGTTATGAACTAACCCATTTTGGGTTAGGGTTTTGATGTAATTCGGATTTCTATGAATTAATCAATTGATTATTGTTGCTTTTATATTCTATTGCATAGATTGCGTGATTATTCTGATTTTTATTGATTTTACTTGTTGAACATGATGAGATTGAGAAATGAATCATGTTGAGCTCCTTGGGTCATCACCATTGTTGTTTTGAATGCTAGAGATAGGTTTGAGAAACAATGAAATCAATCTTTATTCCATTAGCTTAATGAACTTGGATTTGTTAATCTTCAATTTGTTGGGTGCGGAAGATTAATAGGGAAAAGTAGGAATTCATAGCCTGAGAAGGTATGTTTTACAACTTAGGGAATTCGATTTACAATCCATGCATGTGAGTGTAAAAGTAGCATAATTTGTAGAATTAATCCATAAGATCCTAATAAAGTCAAAACCCTAACCGTTTGCTTTACTGGATATTACTCTTGATTTAAATCTTGCTTTCATTAATTAGTTATTGAATTACATAGTAGATTTTGCTTTCAGTTTAGTTTTATATTCTCCCATAAATCCAAACACTTTCGGTTTCTCCAACTTGAGAACAAATAGGAAAATTAGTGCTTAGCAATCAATCCTCGTGGGAACGATACTCACTCATCATTTTATTACTTTGTACGACTAGTGCACTTGCTATATTGCATGTTGTAGTAACAACTCATCAGGGACTTTGTATGAGTTTTTGAGTTAACATTGGTCGTCATTCACTGAGGTTTAACTTGAAGTCCCTTTGGAAGAAGATGTCAACTCGGTTCAGTTTCAAATCGTGTAGTAGAGCCGAGTGGTGTCAATCTTGCATTGTGAAGTTGCTTTGGGCAAAACGTGTATGGCTAGGATGCTGAAGATATTTGGGCGGGAGAATTGTGTGCCCATTTTTCAAGTTTCATTGAGCCCCTTCCACATGGCGCTAGTGGCAAGGCATTCATTAAAGATGAGAGAGGATATATTTACCTTAGGCGTCCCGTCGTTTCTACTTTGTCATTTCCATTTAAAAGGCAGAGTTTCAAAGCAGTGAAAGGAAAGTGTCTTCCTAGCGTCTCTTATGACAAATCATAGTAAAAATTATCTTTTTATTAGTTTTTCTACTCGCCTTTTACTCTATTTGTGTTCTTCCACAAGTTGTGAGTGTTTAGGACTAGTTTTGGAGGAGTTTGGGTTTGTTTTGAGGAAGAAATCGCGATTTTTGTTGAAAAGCAGTTTTCTCAATGGATTTTGGTTTTGGGGTGGTTTCAATTTTTATGGGAAGAAAGAGAGGGTTAAAGGAATTGGAACTAAGGAATCTAATGGAGAGGTCGAAAGGTCTTCTTTGCTAAAGAAGCTTAAAACTAGCGAGGCTTAGTGGGAGGCTGAGAGAGCTATTGTGATGGCGAGGCTTGAGTCCACAGCTACTAAGGCCATTCTCAAGCCCCGCACCAAGTTGATGAAAAAGTTTCGGGCATAAAAGCATGATGAGTAGGACCAAGAGGACGAGATTGAGCTATACAAGTCTTATCCGACAAATTTGGCAGGAGGTGAGCAGAGTGTGCAAGGAAGAAGTAGTGTCGACCCGGCACCGCAAAGAGGAGAGGTGGTTCGCTCTGAGGTTTTGCTGAGGGGATAGGGCTGAACTGACTGATCAATCCAAGCGAGGTTCTCTTGCAAAGCCGAGTGACCAGGTAGTTCCAAAGACTAGGGTAAAGCCAACTAATAGCCTGGATTATAGGATCGAGACTTAGCTTGGTTCCTTGTTTTTAAGGGTTTAGATTCTATTTCTTTTGTATGAGTGTTGAGTGCACCTTTTGATGTAAACATACTTTGATGCTTGGCATCTCATGCTATCAAGGGGTGGGACCTCCTTTTTCATGTGTTTATGTCCTTATTTCCTAAGTATTTTTTTATGTTTGGTTTTTTACAATCTTAACCATGCGAGGCTTTTAACCATGAATGAAAGGAATGATCCTTACAGCCTTTGAGGCATACTTCATGAACAACAACTACTTAACACTTGAATAAATTGAATATACCTTGATTTATTAATGAATAAAGAGAACATAAATTTGCCGCAGGGTAGAGTTTACTTAAACGAATTAAGGGGATGGACAGGCCCACCCTGACCCCTATTATTGATGAAAATTTACTAAGTTTTATGGGTGATAGAGCCGAGCAGGGAGCTATCAGAAGTGATAGACTTTTAGGCGAATTGCATTCTAACTGTTGTTGATATCTCAGCCTTCTGGTGTTTGCAGCTTGTAGGCTCCTTTGCCAACATCCTTGGAGATCTTG
Source organism: Pistacia vera (assembly GCF_008641045.1). Taxonomy (NCBI): domain Eukaryota; kingdom Viridiplantae; phylum Streptophyta; class Magnoliopsida; order Sapindales; family Anacardiaceae; genus Pistacia; species Pistacia vera. The sequence goes on from NW_022195293.1 coordinate 517,500, forward strand.
TACGGTCCCTCTCAAGTGGGACCAAGTTTGCCGACTCCTATTTCCTTCGTGTTCTAAAACACTTGGCATAAGACCCAATTGCCAACCTTAAAGACCCTAGCTCGGACATTCTTACTATAGTGCAGAGCCATTTTTGTTTATAGATAGCGTTATGAATGAGGGTCTGATCCCTTAGTTCATTTGTGATGTCTAGGTTATGGCAAAGTTATTGCCCGTTGTTATCATCATCCATCCATTAGAGTCAAGCTGAAGGGATCGAGACTTCCACAAGGATGACTGCTTCCAAACCGTAAGCCAAGGAGAAATGTGTTTTTCCCATGGAGGACCGAGTGATGAACAATTTTAATTCCTCACAAGTGCACGAATCGATATCGCAGTATAGTGTGCAGAAGCAAGGGTCGACCCCACAGAGATTTGTAAGCACTCAATTAATCCTAATATACTATGCCTTAATTAAACAAATAAAATAAACAAAATTCTAAACAAAAAATTAAACTAATTACTAAGGAAGCAAAATAAACTCTTAACCAACTGAATTAAATAACACAATTAAAAATTAATTGAAACCAATGCAAGAAAAACCTAGGTATCCGATTTCACCATAACAATCTGATTCTCTGATAATAACTAATTTGTTGTCATCTCCATCCAATTCCTAGGGTTCAGTCCTCCATCATTATGATATTATCGTTTGATGTTCGGGTTTAACCAAGTATTCTTAACCATTAAACTCACTAGGATGTTTAGTAAAGCCTAACAATCAAGAACCCATTAAGAAAAAGAAGTACTCAAAATATAAACCAAATTGTATCTAGCCTGATGTTTGCCTCAACACAATCCAATCAATCAAAAGAGCTATTCAAGCTTTGCATATGATGTTTACCTTACCTTTTTTGAAACAATCAATTGTTTTGTATTTTGAAGTTAGCATATGATATTTACCATTCTTATTTCATACAAAACATCAAGATCGAATTAAGTACAATGAATGAAACTAGAAACATATTGAATCAATAGAACAATAAAATTAATCAAAGCATAAAACCTTCATGTTAGGTTATATCGGATCCCTAGAAAAGTATTTAGTTACATATGATCATAAGGAAATCAAACCTCAAACCCTTCAAAAGCATGAAGTAAAAGAGAAAAAGATGAAACCCTAGGTAGATCTCTTCTCCTTGCCCCCAATTCTTTCCAAGTTGAAGTCTCTTCTCCTTGCCTCTCTCAAAGTTTTAGTTTCCTATCCTTGCCTCTCTCAAAGTTGAAATCTCCAAAAAATACCTAAAGACATCTTTTTATAGTGCTAGGGTTGTGGGAAAGTAATGGGAAAAATCCTATACAAAATAAGAGAATAATATTCGGATTAATCTTAAGTTGAGTCCTTGTAGAATTAAGATTCCTATCCTGACCCTTCGGTACTAAAACAAGAATATCTTCCTCTAGAAATATCAGAATAACAAACCGTAAAATTCTAGGTAAACTACACTTCCAAATATTTACAAAAATATGTGGCACAGATCCCAGTTCGTGCTGAGGTATTTATGGTAGCTTCATGAAGTTTCCATTTTCTGTACATTTCTCCTTAACAGTTGCTGTTGGAAAATTATGCGCCGAAAGACTTCCACTTTTTAGCCTGAAAAATTTTGAATCTGACGAAGCCATAAAGATATTAATTGTATCTACTTGAATCTTCCAATGGTCCAAGAATCATCCAAATATGAGGTCTTTAGTTCAAGTTATCATAGCAACATTGAGGCATGTTCTAGAACCATTGTCTGCTTGTCTTCTATGCACTAATGTAAATATAGGATCAATGTTTAACCATATTCTAGATTTAAATAGATCACAAAAAAGCATTAAAGTTGTAGACCTATCTCTTATCTTTCAAACGCCACCAAAATCAAGTCAATCGGAGTTGTGTAGCTAAATTGACACCCATTTTAGTGCAGCATCTTCACTCACGCCACTACACAAAAATCCTCTGACCGCGAAGAATCTTCAAATATTTATAACTTCTTTGTTTGAGCTCTGATTCTCAAACCGTTCATTCCTGTATGATTCTGATTCTTTACTCTTCAACGTGCATGCTCAAAATCCTCATTTTTCAGCACCTAAATACCTAAAAATTCATAAAACATACCCATGATTCTAGAAAACAAAAGAAGTACCAAAATAAAGTAAAATTTGCAAATTAAACCTAATTCCCACATAACATACCCTTAAAATCACAAAGTATGAGTGCGCTTCCAAGCATTCATCACCGAGCCGTGGTGCAGTAAGACCATAATACCTCAGGGAGTTCATCTACCCAAGCCCCCTTGGCTTTTTGAAGCCTTCTCTTCGTTGTCCACACGATCATTTCGTTGGATGACTCAGCTTGTCCATTTGCTTAGGGGTAGAATGGAATGGAGAAGCTTAGCTTGATCCTTCACATCTTGCAGAAGTCTTGGAAGCTGAAGTTTATGAATTGGGAGCCGTTGTCGGTGACTATCTCCTATGGTAGGCCAAACCGACAGATTATGCTCTTCCATACAAAACTCTTCACCTCTCGGTCCCTAACTTGGGTGAAGGCTTTGGCTTCTATCTACTTGGTGAAGTAATCGATGAGTGCTAACATGAAGACACGTTACCTCGACCCGGTTGGAAGTTTCCCCACTATGTCCATCCCCCACTTCATGAATGGCCAAGGGTAATGATGAAGTTGAGTAGTTAGGGAGGAAGGTGTAATACCTAAGCAAAGTGTTGGCAATTTTTGCAATGCTTGGAAAATTTAGCCAAATTAGATCACATGATGGGCCAGTAATAGCCGATCGTGAGTGCCTTATTAGCGAGGTTACGTCCCCCGACATGGTTGCCATACTTGCATTCATGGAGTTTCGCAAGTTCAAACTTTGCTTCCTCAGGGATGATGCCCTTGAGGAACGAACCCAAGAAAGATCTTTTGAGTAGGTGATCATCATGGATTGTAAATTAAACCGTTTTGGCCTTCAACCAGCGTGCTTAATTTCTATCCCTTGGAAGCTCATCATTCTCTAACTAATGGAGGATGAGTTCTGCCATGACTCGTCCAAGCCAACGGAAGATACCTCGGCCAAGCCATCCCTATAGCTAGTGTTTGAGGGTGAATTAGTGGAACTGTTGTTGGTGTCGACACTTGAAGAGCTAGCCGAGGTGCTGATGCGTGTTGCCCAACGTGTCAACATATGTGTTTTCGGATCTTGGGACTTGAGTGATGGCAATCTCCTCAAATGCTGATTGCAGTTTTTTAGCTAAGTCAAGGTAAAGGTCATCTTTGGGTCTCAAGCTTGGTAGGAGCCCTGGAGTTGATTTACCACCATTGTGAATCAACTTAACTTCAAGTTTCATAACCCTTATTTCTTTTGCAGGGAGAGGCCAACAATCAATGCGTCGTGCTTGACTTCATTGTTGGTTGCCTTGAAGCCGCACTATATGGACTGTTGTATGATGTCCCTGATAAGTTGTAAACCCCACCGATGCATCCAGGGTAAAATAGTCTTTTCTTTTATGTGTTAAGTTAACTACCATGCACTTGCCTTAGGGGTAAAGTGGTAAAAGAATAATGATATTTTGTTGGCTTGACAAGATAAGATGATGAAGGATTAAGAGTAATTAATAGACAATTTTTTAGGGCAAAAAGGGAATAATGTTATAGGACATTAAATGCAAAGACAAATGTCAAATGAATAATTTTTAGCAAAAAAAAAAAAAAAAAAAAAAAAGATATTAGGTGATAAGAGTCGGTCAACATGTCTTCTACCCTTTTCATTCTTTTCTTCAAGTTTTCTACAAGCTTCCATATTTTCTTCACTTCTCCATAAAGTTTCAAGTCTTTTAGTTGCAAATCTCTCAACTGTCTTATATTTCTCCCTTTATTAAGGATATTAGGAGGTAAAGTTCAACTCCTTATCTTATATAAATATTGTGTATTGCAAGTTATTGAAGTTTCCTTATAATTTATGTTAGATAAGGGTCAATTGGAGATAAGGAGGAGGAATTTGCAAAGGAGTGTGGTTTCTTGACATAAGGTAAGGGAAACCTCCCTTTAATAGGAAATAGAATTAGTTTTCTAGGGTTAGTATTGGGAACTCATTATTGTCACACAATAGCAATTGAGCTAGTTTGATGCTATAATTGATGGATTTATATGTGAATTGTAAAACAATGACCTTTGATGACAATCAATGGAATTAGTTGTGACATGATTTTTTTAACATATTACAAGGGAGGTTATTAGTGATCATTTAACATTTTTTCACAGGGGAGAATGGTTGGAAAGTTAGGGAGTAAGTGGAGCTAAATAGGTAAGGAAAAGCCCTAAAATAGGCATGTTACCATGGTTGCCCTGTCACAGCCGTAACTTTATAAGTGATTTTTGGGCATATTAACGATTGAGCTGGGTTGAACCTAGACATAAAAGTTGTAGGTCTATCTCTAAGCTTTAAAACGGACCAGGAACGCATCAATCCGATGTGTGTAACTCAAGTTATCCTTTTTTAATCTGACCTGTGCAGAATGATTGATTCCAAGTATGGAAATGATGCTTAAAGGGTTTTGAAGTTGTTTGAATGAGTGATCTTTATGATTATTTAGTGATTGTATGAGCATATATAGTTGATGTAATGAATGACCATGGAGGTTACGGTGAATATGTTATGTATTACTAATTATGAGCTTGTGTATGTATAAACAGCCTAAGTACGTATGTTTATGATATCTTATGCTCCACAAATGGCCTGATGAAATGATATGTTCATTATGGAAAGTGTATGTTTTTTTAGAATAAAGCATGTCAAGCATATTAATGATGAAAAAGTGGGACTTGATCCCAAGTTTGAGCAAATACTTCCAAGGTACATAGACATGCATTTTTGTGAAGAAATGATTTGTAAATGTTATGGAAATGTTGGCATGTTATGGGAAACCTGAGCTCACTCATGCACATGTCTAGACCGAAAGAAATGAACAGTCCATAGCGTGCATGACCATGGGGACTGTGTTATAAGTTAAGCTTAGCTCTATGGCCAAGGTTCCGTAATCCATCCTCAGCTTAGTCCGATCGGTAACAGTAAAAGGTTTTCAAAGAAAAATTTATTTATACATGCATGACATTGATGTCCATTATTCATGAATATTAAAGGAAACATTGCGTGAATTATATTAGCATTATGATATGGATTGAATATGCTATGTTATATTACTTTTATGTTATAAATGTTTGGTTCATGTACAAGTAAATAAGATGCTTCCAAGTTTAAGAATGTTACATAGGTTAAATGATCGATACTCTACTGAGTGATTAGCACTATCCCCCGTTTCCATGTTTTGCAGGTAATGGTTAAAGCGGTAACAGCGAGTGGCGTCAAGGAGGCATGGGGCATGCATGTTTGTTCTAGCTAGACTTATAATGTTATATAAAGGATGTTGCTTTTGAATTTAATGTATTAGTTTAATGTTTTAATCTAAGTTTTATGAAATAGTAATATGTTTGCTTATAATAATGGGAGATATTTTATATTTGCTTCTGCTATTAAAACATGATGTGTTTATTTTCTTTAAACCATATTTTTCATATATAGTCATGTCTTGATAGGTTGATTAAGAAAGTGATATAAATGAGAGGAGAATTTTTTTATTTATTTATTTTCATATAGTACATGTTAATAACCGGATTTACGTTTTACAATACACAACCTTCCAGGCGTGAATTCTCTAATTTTCCATCCTAATGGAATACTTAAGGGTACCCGGCTGGAGGGGGGGTGTTACTAAGTTGCATAAATTTAGTGTTTTTAGGTTTGTTTTTAAGCCTTCTAGTTAATTTCTCATTTGTTTTCTGTGTTTTGTGTTAGTTTTTGTTAAGTTTGGAATATGAATGGTTAGCTATGATTTGGAGAATTTTTGTAATTTTCAGGCGTTAATTGAGTAGATTGGAGCATTGGAATGAAATGGAATTCAAGCTTGAAGAATTGAGATTAGCTGACAAGTTTGAAGCCATGGCCTTGCCTGGGGTTCACCACGGCCTGGTGGTGGAATGAAGATAAAATAACGAGGACAGGAAATACCATGGTCTAGGCTGTGTGACGTACATTTGGACATGGCCAGGGCCGTGTCAGACACTTTTAGGTTTTTTTAGTTTTTTCTTTCCTTTTTCACTTAGGACCTTTTGGGTATTAAGGGTGATTAAGATTACTCCTTAGGGAGGCCAAATTTTACCCATTCTTGGAGAGAGATTATTGGGTAACAAAAGAGAAAGGGAATCAAGCAACAATTCATCACAGAGTTTGTTTTTACTTTTTCAATAGGATTTATTTCTTGGATTCTACTCTTGTTTCTTATTATTAACTAATTTCTCAGGCTAAGACTAGGGTTAGTCTATTTATGGATCTGTGATTAATCTTTTACTCTTTGATCAGTGAATTATTTTTCTAATGATGAGTCTATATTATGTGCTTAATGCTATTAGGAACTTGATCAATTTCTGATAGAATTGTTTTGTGTGATTGAGACCGAGAGGAGATATCACATGAGTGCTCTAGTAATACAGCCATGGATTAATTGGATATAGAGATATATGAATTGATACATGCAATATCATAGGCAGGATTAACTTGTGCTGAAAGCTAAAGGATTTCATAAAGCTCAATGCTCGCTATTTCATTAATCTATATAGAGATATCTAGGTTGTGAATAGAAGTAAATTAATATTGCTTGAGAAGAATATTGGTTAACCTAGGAAATCCCGTTGTCACATTAATTAAATAAATTCATTGCCCATAGAAATTGAGGGGTGCAAAGAATTTATAGATGAGCCTGAAGTCTTAGCCGTTTTCTCTCATTGAATTCTTAATTTTAGTTTTACTGCAATTCGTTTCTAATATTCCAGATTTTAATATTTTTAGTTTAAAGATCACCATTCTAAGTTTTGATTATCTGATAAAGTTAAGACTAATTATATTCAGTACTTGTTTACGCAATCCCTTGGATACGATAACCTGTATTTTGTTATACTATATTACTTGAGACTAGTACACTTGCTAGTAGTTGTTGCAAACGACACAACAAGTTTTTGGCGCCGTTGCCGGGGATTGCAGTTAGGCAATATTGGAATCATTAGTTTAGCTTTACTTTAGATCTTGTTCCATTATATATATATATAATTTTTTTTTTCAAGTTCTTTTGTTTTCAGATCTTCCAGTGTATGACACACACTAGACGAAGATTACAGATTCTTAAACCTTTTTGATCCAGAAATTGAGAGAACAATACGAGCATTGAGAAGAAGGCAAGCAAGGAGCATGACAGACGACAATAATAATAATCAAGTGGATCCTCCATTTTTGGAGAATCTTAAAAAAGATGCAGCCCCACGTTCTTTAATGGATTATGCAATGCCGTCATTGAGGGGCACTGCTTCTAGCATTAGGAGGCCAGCCATTGCAGCAAATAACTTTGAAATTAAATCTACGAATATTCAGATGATTCAGTCAGCCTACCAATTCAGTGGTTTAGCCCACGAGGATCCAAATGCTCACATTGGAAATTTCTTGGAGATATGTGATACATTCAAGCAGAATGGTGTCACAAATGATGCAATCAGATTGAGACTGTTCCCTTTTTCATTAAGAGATAAAGCCAAGAATTGGCTAAATTCTTTGCCTGCAGAATCTATTACAACTTGGGATGCATTGGCTCAGCGCTTTCTAGCTAAATATTTTCCTCTCTCTAAAACTGCAAGGATGCGTAATGATAAGACTAATTAATAATTCAGTACTTGTTTACGCAATCCCTTGGGTACGATAACCTGTATTTTGTTATACTATATTACTTGAGACTAGTACACTTGCTAGTAGTTGTTGCAAACGACACAACAAGTTCGTTTCTAATATTAATTAGTCTTAACTTTATCTAGATAATCAAAACTTAGAATGGTGATCTTTAAAATCTGGAATATTAGAAACGAATTTCAGTAAAACTAAAATTAAGAATTCAATGAGAGAAAACGGCTAAGACTTCAGGCTCATCTATAACTTCTCTGCACCCCTTAATTTACTATGGTCAATGAATTTATTTTATTAATGTGACATCGGGATTTTCTAGTTTAATTTATATTCTTTCTCAAGCAATATTAATTCTACTTCTATTTCACAACCTAGATATCTCTATATAGATTTAATGAAATAGATGAGCATTAAACTTTGTGAAATCCTCTAGCTTTCGGCACAAGTTAATCCTGCCTATGACTATTGCATGTATCAATACATATATCTCTATATCCAATTAATCCATGGCCTATATTACTAGAGCACTCATGTGATATCTCCTCCCGGTCTCAATCACACAAAACAATTCTATCAGAAATTGATCAAGTTCCTAATAGCATCAAGCACATAATTTAAACTCATCATTAGAAAAATAATTCACTGACCAAAGAGTAAAAGATTGATCACAGATCCATAAATAGACTAACCCTAGTCTTAGCCTGAGAAAATTAGTTCATAATAAAAGAAACAAGAGTAGAATCCAAGAAATAAATCATATTGAAAAAGTAAAAACAAACTCTTTGATGAATTTTGTTCTTGATTCTCCTTTCTCTTTTGTTACCACAAAATCTCCCTTCAAGAATAGGTAAAATTCGGCCTCCTCAGGAGTAATCTAATCACCCTTAAATACCCAAAAGTGCCCAAGTGAAAAAAAAAAAAAAAAAAAAAAAAAAAAAAAAAAAAAAAAAAAAAGACATAAGGCCTAGCATCACAAGTGTCAATGACGCTGCCTCATTGTGGAGCCACAGTTGACCGCTATATGAGCCCAAATCCTAGTAGTTTTTTTCTCTCACTTCAGGAAGTTTCTGTCTCTCATTTTCAGTTATTTTTTTTTTTTGTTTTTCTTCTTTTGTTTTTCATGCACTGAAGACATTGATCCCTTAAGTTTAGGGGAGTGGGCGGTTTGGTTTGTGTGCATTGTTGTGGTTGTTTCTTTTGTTTGGTGTGTTTGTTTTAGGAAGTGTTTAGTTTATTTGTGTTTTTTTTTTTCTTGTGGTTTGTTTTGTATTTGTTGCATGATGGGTAGTTGCTTATACTTTTGATACAATCCCGAGAAACTTTGTGATATCCCCAAAGCAAAAAAAAAAAAAAAAAAAAAAAAAAAAAAAAAATTCCTTTTTGTGATGAACTTGGTAATCACTTGGAGTAGTGGTAGTATCAAGCATTGAAAGGATTCAAACATGCTCATATCTTTAGGAAAGCTGAATAGTTTGCAATTCTAGATGGTTGTGCAAATTCTAGGTTATCACTGATTTTGTTGTTATTAGGTAAGCCTTGTCTTCACCCCCTACTTCTAAAAAAAAAAAATATATGCATAACAGTCTTGAAATAAATTAACTATGCTTATTTTAATTAAAACTACTCCATTGTTTCGAGCTGCTTAGTAACCAGGAGTATTCATGAGACCCATGTTTGCTTTTGCGTCAAACAGTATCTTGAATTATGAGTATGCAAAGCACTTTATGAGTTGTAACATGTGTGAGTAACCGGGGGCATTTATCACAAAAGTGTGCATCGCGTAAAAAGGTAATGCGACAATCTAAAGTGCCTATCAAAAAAAATAAAATAAAATAAGAGAGAGAGAGAGAAATAAGCAAGGGGTGAGCATAAAGGCTTGGTGAGGCATGACTGGTTGGGGAAAGATCAGAGTTGCACAATTAGCTGGGTTGTATGTTTGGATGCATGAGAATTATTTAAAGAATGTTTACCTTCTTCCATTGATTTGGAAGTACTGCGAATCCTTGATAATTGGCGTAGTTGTTTTTCGATATTTTCTTTCTCAGGGACGAGCAAAGGACTAAGTTTGGGGGAGTTGATAAGTTGCATAAATTTAGTGTTTTTAGGTTTGTTTTTATAGCTTTCTAGTAAATTTCTCATTGTTTTCTGTGTTTTATGTTAGTTTTTTCCGTTAAGTTTGAAATTTGAATGGTCAGCTATTGATTTGGAGAATTTTTGTAATTTTCAGGCGTTAATTGAGTAGATTGGAGCATTGGAATGAAATTGGAATTCAAAGCTTGAAGAAATTGAGATTAGCTGACAAGTTTGAAGGCCATGGCCTTGCCTTGGTGGTTCACCACGACCGTGGTGGTGGAATGAAGATAAAATAACGAGGATAGGAAACACCATGGTCTAGGCTGTGGTGACGTACATTTGGACACGGCCAGGGCCGTGTCGAACACTTTTAGGATTTTTTTTAGTTTTTCTTTCCTTTTTCACTTAGGACTCTTTTGGGTATTTAAAGGTGATTAAGATTACTCCTGAGGAGGCCGAATTTTACCTATTCTTGAAGGGAGATTATTGTGTAACAAAAGAGAAAGGAGAATCAAGAACAAAATTCATCAAAGAGTTTGTTTTTACTTTTTCAATATGATTTATTTCTTGGATTCTACTCTTGTTTCTTTTATTATGAACTAATTTTCTCAAGCTAAGACTAGGGTTAGTCTATTTATGGATCTGTGATCAATCTTTTACTCTTTGGTCAGTGAATTATTTTTCTAATGATAAGTTAATATTATATGCTTAATGCTATTAGGAACTTGATCAATTTCTGATAGAATTGTTTTATGTGATTGAGACCGAGAGGAGATATCACATGAGTGCTCTAGTATGCAAGCCATAGATTAATTGGATATAGAGAAATATAAATTGATACATGCAATAGTCATAGGCAGGATTAACTTGTGCTGAAAGCTAAAGGATTTCATAAAGCTCAATGCTCGTCTATTTCATTAAATCTATATAGACATATCTAGGTTATGAAATAGAGGTAGAATTAATATTGCTTGAGAAAGAATATTGGTTAACCTAGGAAATCCCGTTGTCACATTAATTAAGTAAATTCATTGACCATAGTAAATTGAGGGGTGTAGAGAAGTTGTAGATGAGCCTGAAGTCTTAGCCGTTTTCTCTCATTGAATTCTTAATTTTAGTTTTACTGAAATTCGTTTCTAATATTCCAGATTTTAAAGATCACCATTCTAAGTTTTGATTATCTAGATAAAGTTAAGACTAATTAATATTTCAGTACTTGTTTACGCAATCCCTTGGGTACGATAACCTGTATTTTGTTATACTATATTACTTGAGACTAGTGCACTTGCTAGTAGTTGTTGCAAACAACACAACAAGTTTTTGCCCTTCTGAAGAAATGAGGATGAATCCTAGCCCACTACCATTGATGTTGCTTGAACCGTCTACTGATAGGATCCATTCGGACAATGCATGGTCTGTTAAGCACAAGAGCTCCCTCTCCACCTGAATCAAAGTGTTAAGTGCAAAGTCGGCGATGAAGTCAGCTAGCACTTGAGACTTGATAACAATGTAAGTTTGGAATGAGATGTCATATTCGCTGAGCTCTACTGTCAATTGAATGAGCCAACCTGAGAGGTATAGTTTATGGAGGATCTTCTTGAGGGGATAAGAAGTCAAGAGCATGATCGGGTGGCACTGGAAGTATAGTCTTAACTTCTTTGTGGCGGTGATAATAGCGAGCGCAAGCTTCTCAAGTTGGCTATATCGTGTCTCGGCATCAAGGAAAGACTTGCTAGTATAATAGACAAGCAGTTGCTTTTCTTCTTGTTCTCGGATCAATACGACCGAGCTGGCCCATTTCGGCTAAGTAAGTGAAGAGTCGTTTCGTTGTTTTTTGTTCAAAGAGTAAAAGAGGCGATATTAAGTACCCTTTCAGTTAGGCCAATGCTTCTTCACATGTTGGGGTCCATTCAAATTTCTCAGAATTTCTAAGGGATGGGAAAAAGAGATGACACTTCTCTGCTGACTTAGATATGAACTGGTTCAGTGCGGCCACCCTCTCAGTAAGATGTTAGACATCTTTTATGCAAGTAGGTGAGGGAATGTCCAAGACTGCACAAATTTGGTCAGGGTTAGCCTCGATGTCGCGTTGTGTGACCATGTAGCTGAGGAACATTCCGGAGGAGATGCCAAACGAACATTTGGCTAGATTTAGCTTCATGTTATACTTTCATAGTACCTCAAATGCTTGCCTCAAGTGGTCAAGGTGTTGCTCGGTGATTAACGACTTTATCAACATGTCGTCGATGTATATTTCCATGGAATCTCCTAACAAGCTGGCAAACATCCTATTGACAAGATGCTGGTAGGTGGCACTGGTGTTTTTCAAGCCGAACGGCATTAGCTTGTAATAGTAAATGCCCCTCTCAATGATGAAGGTAGTTTTCTCTTAGTCATTCGGGTGCATAAGTATCTGATTATAGCCTGAGAAGACGTCCATGAAACTTAGTAACTTATGCTCGGTGGTGGCATCGACTAACATGTCGATGTGGGGAAGGAGGAATGAGTCTTTGGGGCAAGCCTTGTTTAGATTGGTGAAATCAATGCACTCTCCACTTCATGTTCTTCTTCTAAACGACCACCATGTTTACCAACTAGTCGAGATACTAGACCTCTCGAACTGAGTCGTTGCTTGGCAACTTCTCCACCTCCTCATTGATCACCTTGTTTCTCTCTATAGAGAACTTTCTTCTCTTTTGTTTCATAAAGAGGTAGCCTAGGTAGGCGTTTAGTTCATGCATAATTATTTTCGGGGCTGATCCTTGTCAAATCAGAGTAAGACCAAGCAAAGCAGTCCTAGTTCCTCTTAGGGAAGTCTATGAGCTTTTCTAGGATGTCAGGTCTGAGTCAGGCACCCCCTTGGGTCTTTTGATCAACGTGTATCTGGACTTCGTCTAACTCCTCCATAGTTGGTTGGCCCGGCTCGGCCCTTCCAACCGAGTAGGTCTATAGTTGCTACATAGTACCTTGGTCTTAAAGGCATTCAAATAGCAATCCTTATAAGCCTTCTAGTCTCCCCAAACTTCTTTTATTCCCCACTTGGTAGGGAATCAAATGATCTAGTAGAAGGTGAAAGGGATGGACCGCATGCGATGGATCCAAGGTCGATCGAGGATCACATTGTAAGGGGAAGGGGCATCTAGTATCATGAAGGTGGTTTGGAGGTTGATTCCCTCGACGTAAACCGGTAGGCTATCTCCCTTATCATGTATTTCTGTTTCAAACTGAAACCAATGAGTAAAGTAGACCGGCAGATGATGTTTGACTCATCTATTCCCATGACTTTGAATGCCTCAAGGAACAGGATGTTTGCGGAGGAGCCAAGGTCTACAAGGATCCTCTTAACAAGGATCTTAGCTATCTGGAAGGTGATGACTAAAGCATGATGGTGAGGGTTCAAGAGTGTCACCGCTTCATTGTCAACGAACTAGATGGTCAGATCGATTGCCTTCTGCAAGGGTGGCTTAAAGAATTAGACCTCTGGGTTAGCTACGGCTCTGGCGTGATGTTTGGCTAAAGGGTACTTACACTGTTTACTTTTGATCCGCTTGAGATCACATTGCACAACCCGTCCATGGGCGGTGCTTTTGATGGAGGTGTACTCTGGAGATCCTTGTTTGCCAGGTTGTTCTTCCTTTTGTCCGTTAGGAAGTCACGGAGGTGACCTCTCTTTAGTAGCTTTACTACCTCAAGATGGAGGGCGATGCAATTGGCAGTGACATGGCCATGGTCCCCATGGTATTCACACCACTTTGTGGTATCTCGCTTGGCCTCGGTGTGTGGTAACTTCATGGCCTATCTGAAAACTTTCCCCATCGCTTTCATTACAGCCACAACTTTTGTAGGTTTAATATTTAGGTTGTAGTCGGGCATCCTATATCGGTGGGGTGGGACTTGTGTCCTTTCATTATGTCGAGCCAGATGATGATCCATTGGGCATCAATTGTCTCAGTTAGGGGCTCTCCTTTGGTTGGTGGTACGGCTCGGTGGGGTAGTTATCTTGGAGCCATTCATCTCTTCTAGAATGGCAATCTCATAGGCAAAGTGTTTGATACGGTTCACTTCATCCTCTTCCCACCTTATTTCTACCAGAGCTCAAGCCAACACATCTTCCATGGTGGAGTAGTTAAACTTCGTGAGCTCTTTATATAACTCACTATCGAGGAAGAGCCCCTTCCTGAAGGCATTAACGGCTATCTCCTGATTGCAATACGGAATGGATATTTTTTCTTTGTTGAAGCGGCCCACTTAGTCTTGCAATGTTTCTCCACGGTGTTGACGTACTCTATAAACGTTGCCAGAGATTTTCTCAAGTCTCTTGCTATTGGCAAACTACTCAACGAAGGTATCCGTGAGTTGAGCGAATGAGTCAATAGAGTTGTTGGGTAAGTTGGTATACCACTGGAAGGCTAGTCCCATGAGGCTAGAGCCGAAGCTCTTGCACATGCATGCTTCGTGGAGATCGCGCGAGATAGTGGCAGCAAACATCCTTTGTTTGTAAGATGCTATGTGGTCATCAGGGTCGGTGGTCCCATCATAGAGTTTCACATTGAGGAAGGTGAACTTGTGAGACATCTTTATGAGGGCTATGGCATCCACGAAGGGTGAGTCAGCGTAGCTTTGGGGTTGGCTTTTCTTGAAAGGTGTGGGCATACTGGGAATGCGCTAGATCATGGCCTTCATCTCAGATAATCGTTTGGCCAAGGATTGCTTAAGGGGTGTTGCCACAAGAGTGTATAGGTTGTTTAGGATGTGGGGGAATACATTTGGGTTGATATGTATGGCTGAGCGGGATTATTTGGTGGGTGGCTTCTTCTACTGAGTGTGGGGGATGTGTTTGCGGTATGGTGAAGGGAGTGTTTAGTTGTCAGGTCAGGTCGGGTCAGGTCGCAATTGGAACCGAGTGGAGGTAGGTTTGATTTGTCATGGTACCATGATCTGGGCGGGGAACAATTGCCTTGGTTGAACGGGGAGCCGAGAAGAGGAGGCGTGCTACTGACTCAAATTTCAATCTAGCGAATGGAATTGGCTTGCCTTTTCTTTGAGGGCTTGATTCTTTGCACGAATGGCGGTGTTTTGAGCTTCCAGGGCCTAGTACTTGTTGTTGCTCTCTTGCACCAGTGTGGTGAGGGCTGCAATCTGAGCCGCAACG
This sequence comes from Pistacia vera, assembly GCF_008641045.1. Lineage (NCBI taxonomy): Eukaryota > Viridiplantae > Streptophyta > Magnoliopsida > Sapindales > Anacardiaceae > Pistacia > Pistacia vera. The sequence continues at coordinate 532,524 of NW_022195293.1, forward strand.
TCAAGAATGGAAGTTTCGATGTTTTCGATCATGATGGCTAAATCGGGAGAAAAGAGCAGAAATAGGAGGTCATTTAAGTCGAATAGTTGTTAGAGCCAGCCAAACTGTTAATGGTAAAATATACTGTTGATTCAGAAGGTACGAATCCTGTGAGAGCAAATCCACTAACAACCTGATGGACCTACACAAAGAAGAAAAGAGAACGTGAAGGCTAGATAAATACCGATGTGGTTTCTGCCATAGACACTCTGACGCTCAAGTCAGCAAAGCTGAGGGTATTTAGTAAGGGTTGAGGACAGGAAAGACTACCGGAATAATGTGGTGGTTCTCGAGAGCAAGAACTTTGAGAGCTAGGTGCTATGGGTTATTTTTGAATAAATGTTGAGAGGGTCCCCTGTTTATATAATGAACCCAATGGGTTGGAGTCTAGTAGGACTCTAAGTCCTACTAGGACTCTGAGTCCTACTTATTAAAAGAGTTCCAATTAGGAAGAAAATATGATCTCTTGCCTTTATCAGATTAAGCTTAACACTTTGAGTAAGATTCGGGATATTGATAGAAATGGAAACAGAATAGAATTCTGATTCCTATTATGGACTAATGGGTCAAAACCCAATTCAGCTTTACTTGTAAGATAACTCAAATCGTAGAGAGGACATTTCACAAGGTGGATTCAAGTGTGGGCCCCATTGGGGTTGGGTCAAGGCACTGGGCCATGGTATATTTACTTTGTTGGATTTCGTCAAGCCCGACACGATTTTTTGCCTATACAATATGATAATACTATAATTTGGGATTTGAATTTAGAAATATTTTTTCGATTATTTGAGTTATGAATTTTGTTATGTATTTTGGGATATGTCAATTCTGAAATAGATCTTAAGGAATTCATTTTTTGAAGAAAAAACAAACAAAAAATAAAAAAATTATTTAATATAACTAAAACTAACCTAAGATTAACCAAACAAAAGAAAAAGATCCCATAATCTATTTTGACAAACCCATAAAGTATTTTTTCAAAACTCTTACCTAGACAACAAATACTCGTTTACAAAATCTACAAAGGAATATATAAAAGAAATAAAAAATAGATACGTGAGAGAAACCCGATTGATAGATAAACTAAAAAGACTATATACATCAAAGAAGGGAAGGGTAGAGGTTTGCCATTATTTTTTATGATTAAAATTACAGTTTTGAAATTACATGGGTCTGGATAAAATTTTAAAATTTTAATGTAGCATATTCACTAATAAGGGTTATTGGGAGCTAAATGTCATTTCTTAATGTATTATACAAGCAATCATATAATATAACTGTGGTATGGAATATGGATCTCTAAGCTCTTTTATTACTTTATCCATGTGTATTATTATTTATAAGCTCGATTGTAGGCATTAAGTGCCCACATATGAAGATATCATATAAGTGGGTTTTATACACCTATTTTTAGGGATGTTAAATGGATTTATTGGAATTGGTAGAGATCTATACATATAAATCATAACTGTCTTGTCATATATAGTTTTTTTGGAGGAAACAATGGGAAAGGCCTTTCTAATAAAGATTGATGAAATAAAATATATATTTTTAAATAAGGATGTTATATAAATTGTGATTCAAATGCAATGTAAAGATTATAGATTCTTCTTTGGTATAGAATGATAAAAAGAAGAAATATTTAAAAAAAAAAAATAAGTATTGATGAATGATAGATAAAGAATTGATAAATAAATTGATTTTGTTTAATTTAGTACATAAGACTGCTAAATTTGCATTAATAAGTAAATGGCTTTATCCCATTTTAAGATTTTCATAATCATTTGATCAAATTATTTTAGTTATACACCTAAACCAATCTTATAAAAACTAGAATACCAAAAGCCTAAATATATTGAAAAGAACTAAAATATTAATAGCCCAAATATATAAAACCCAATAACTCACCTGCTTTTAACAATTTTGAAAGGGAAATTATTTTTAGCCCCGTCAATTGATCAATGGCCTCCATCTTTATTTTAATGAGGTTAAAAGGGTAATTACTTCATATTTAAATAAAAGTAATTTTATATTCTAAATCCATCTTGCATATTCAATTCTTAAAAAATAATAATAATATAAGAGTCCAAACAAAGCGAAATATCCATTAATTCAATAATTAAATAACTCAAATATGCAAAAAGAAGATTTATTCAATTAAAGTTTTCCTATTTAAATAAACAGGTTGTATTAAATAATTATTACATATGGAAGTCAATAATGACAAAGTTATAAAATCTATTTGATCGTTATGGTTTTGTCAACTAAAATTTTAGAACCCTTTTTCAAAAACGGAATGTATCCTTGAAATTGTTAAAAGTCAATAATGACCAAATTGTTTGGCCCTTATAGTTTTTGTTAACTGTTTAGAACCTTTTTTTCAAAAAAATTAACAAATGTATGCTTGAAATTTGCTAGTGTTAATAGATCCTATCTCCAGAAAAACTCTACCCAACTCATCTTGTAAATCATGTCTCGTTTCTACGAACAGTTAATAGATCTTATCTCCAAAAGATTCAAACTACCTATCTTGTAACCTATCTCATTCATACAAATAATCAAATCATTTTATTGAATTATATATAAAATTAAATTAAGACAACAATTTTTTTCATTGCTTAGAAATAGTAAACACATCAATCTTTATTCACATAAGTTCAAATCAATCCAAATGGACTCAACAAAATTTGGAAATTTTTTTCCAAAGATTACAAAAAGAAGTTAAAAAACCCACACACTAACTAAAATTCTATCCTCACAAACATCAAATTCAGAAAGTCAATCCAAACCACCTCCCTAGCACCACCGCCCACCTCTACTCCAAAACGAAGTGACTTAAAATTAAAACTAAATATGTTTCATTGTTTATACAAAGTAAACACATCGTTATTTGTTATTTACTTTAAAATCAATCCAAAAAAAAATTGGAAAAAAAAAATTCTAGATCACAAAAAGAAGAAAAAGAAACCCAGAATCTAAAACTCAATCCTCACAAACATCAAATTCAGAAAATCAATTCGAACCACCTCTTGACCATTATTGCCCATCTCTACTCCAAATTGAATCGACTTAAAACTAAATATGTTTCATTGTTCACACATGGTAAACACATCGATTCTTCATTCACATTACTACTTCAAAATGACCCAAAATGAGTCAAAACAAATTTGGCAAGAAAAAAAAAAGATTACAAAAGATCACAAAAAGAACAAAAGAAAAACCCACAATCATCAAAACTCAATCCCCATAAGCATCAAATTCAGCATACCAACCATAGCCCCCCCACCCCCCCACTCCAAATCAAAGTGACTTAAAATTTAAACTAAATTTTGTTTCATTTTTCATACATAGTAAACACATCGATTCTTCATTCACATTACTTTAAAATAAATCCAACAAGAGTCAAAATTCAATTTGCAACAAAAAAAAAGAAAAAAAAAATCATAGAATCACAAAATCTCAATCCTCACAATTGGGGAGCTGGTCTGTTGGCAGACTAAGGAAGGGAATAAAGTCAACTTTTCCATGAGGCAAACTTGGTATGATCTCTTCCCGACCGGCAATAAGGTCTTTTGGCACTCTCTGATCTAGAATAGCAGATGCATCACGTGCCACTCGTTCATCGTGTCGCTAGCATTCAAGCACAAGTTAGTCACCCAAGATAGGATGTGTTTATGGATGGATCTTGGGACCTTGAAATGTGCTTTATGTAATGGTCCTATGGACTCAAATGATTATCTCTTTTTAAAGTGTCCTTTCAGTAAGGAAGTATGGACGATGGCCTAGGATAAAGGTAGTTTTAGAGTGCTGGGGTTGGTTTGGATAATATCGTTCTCTGGTGCTCGAACAATTTTATTGGTAAAGTTATTCGGGCTACTATTCGCTGCTTCCTTTTTGCAGCTATTATCTACTGGGAAAGAAATGTCTGTATGTTTCGGGTCAAGGGCGTCATCGAAATAGGTTGAGCCAGTAGGTGCTTGGGATTGTTAGGCTTCAGCTTATGAGCCTTCCCCTTAAGGTCAATTCCCGAGTTTTGAAAGTGTTGGAGGAGTGGAATATTCCTAGGAGTTGTGCAGGGGTAGGTCAAAGGGGTCAATGATGTTGGTTTATGTTGTGGTTTGATGGTGCCCTTTTTCTCTCTTTGTTTGGTACTGCCCTTTGGTGGTGCTTCGTGTGTGTTTTACTGTGGAAGAGGGTATTAGAGTTTTCTACGGCTTTGTTGGGTGTTGTTTGTTGCCTGGTGGCTTTGGTGGGGTGTGCTTGTTGCTGGGTCTTGCTCAATGGCAGATCTAGGAATTTCCCTCAATGGGAACAAAATATAAACAAAAAAAAAAAAAAAAAAATTTAAAACCAATCATACTTACACCTTTTTTTTGTTCATTACAACGAGCTTCAATAAAAAGTTATAAAATACAAATAAATATCTTCAAAAAACACAATTTTTGTAAAAATAGAACCATTTTTCTATAATTGTCCTTGACTAGTTTTCCTATTCTGAAAACGTTGGATAATCATCTCATTGTCAATTATATCAAATACATCTTTCTCAGTATAGATGACCAAACAATCATTCATCCATTAATCTTCCATTCGATTGCATAACTGATTTTTCACAAGATTCATTGTAAAAAAAACCCTTTCAACAGTCGCAATCGTAACTGATAAAACCAATGCAACTTTCACAAACTTATACACCAACGTATGCAAAATTTCTTTTTTAAACCGAACTAAATTCTTAATCAAATCACTAATTCATTATAACTCAGCAAATTTATCACAAGAACGTATGTCAATAACATAAATCTCAATTTGGTTCTCAAGTACCATCAACTCAAGTGCAGAAAAACCAAATGGATAAAACTTACCAAACCCATTTCCTTTTCCTTTGCTTCTTCTTTATGAGCTTTTCTCTCTTTTTCTTTGTTTTTGACAAACAACCCAATTTATATATAAAACAACTTCTTTGAATTATGAAACTATCCAAAATTCTCTTATTCTCACCATGACCTCGCCGCATTAGCTTTCTGTGTAAAAATGTCCAGATTTCTCCCCTCAGTTAAATGCAAACCCAACAGTTCTTATTTCTTTTATTTTCACTCATAATAAAACTTTTAAAAACTAATAGATCCTCTTGCATAAAAATAAAAAATCACAAAAAATATGAAATATATATACTAGGATTAAAAATAGGGTTTTACAAAAATAAAATCCAAACTAATCGTAGGGGCTATTCCTAAAATCTTATAATTCTATAAATATAAAATTTAAATAAATATAAGATATGGAATTTTTTCAAAAGTTGAGTGGGGACTCTAGTCCCCACAAGTGGGAAAAACATCAAATTCAGAAAATCAATTCGAACCACCTCTTGACCATTATTGCCCATCTCTACTCCAAATTGAATCGACTTAAAACTAAAATATGTTTCATTGTTCACACATGGTAAACACATCGATTCTTCATTCACATTACTACTTCAAAATGGACCCAAAATGAGTCAAAACAATAGTTGGAAAAAAAAAAGATTACAAAAGATCACAAAAAGAACAAAAGAAAAACCCACAATCATCAAAACTCAATCCCCATAAGCATCAAATTCAGAATACCAACCATAGCCCCCCCACCCCCCACTCCAAGTCAAAGTGACTTAAAATTAAAACTAAATTTTGTTTCATTTTTCATACATAGTAAACACATCGATGCTTCATTCACATTACTTTAAAATAAATCCAACAAGAGTCAAAATTCAATTTGCAACCAAAAAAAAAAAAAAAATCATAGAATCACAAAATCTCAATCCTCACAATTGGGGAGCTGGTCTGTTGGCAGACTAAGGAAGGGAATAAAGTCAACTTTTCCATGAGGCAAACTTGGTATGATCTCTTCCCGACCAGCAATAAGGTCTTTTGGCACTCTCTGATCTGGAATAGCAGATGCATCACGTGCCACTCGTTCATCGTGTCGCTAGCATTCAAGCACAAGTTAGTCACCCAAGATAGGATGTGTTTATGGATGGATCTTGGGACCTTGAAATGTGCTTTATGTAATGGTCCTATGGACTCAAATGATTATCTCTTTTTAAAGTGTCCTTTCAGTAAGGAAGTATGGACGATGGCCTAGGATAAAGGTAGTTTTAGAGTGCTGGGGTTGGTTTGGATAATATCGTTCTCTGGTGCTCGAACAATTTTATTGGTAAAGTTATTCGGGCTACTATTCGCTGCTTCCTTTTTGCATCTATTATCTACTGTATTTGGCAGGAAAGAAATGTCTGCATGTTTCGGGGTCAAGGGCGTCATCGGAATAGGTTGAGCCAGTAGGTGCTTGGGATTGTTAGGCTTCGGCTTATGAGCCTTCCCCTTAAGGTCAATTCCCGAGTTTTGAAAGTGTTGGAGGAGTGGAATATTCCTAGGAGTTGTGCAGGGGTAGGTCAAAGGGGTCAATGATGTTGGTTTATGTTGTGGTTTGATGGTACCCTTTTTCTCTCTTTGTTTTGTACTGCCCTTTGGTGGTGCTTCGTGTGTGTTTTACTGTGGAAGTGGGTATTAGAGTTTCCTAAGGCTTTGTTGGGTTTTGTTTGTTGCTTGGTGGCTTTGGTGGGGTGTGCTTGTTGCTGGGTCTTGTTGTTTTGCTATCCCTTTCTCTTTGTAGGTTTTTTGCAGGTTGTTGTTGTGCCTTAAGGGTGGATGATGTTACTGATATTGCTTAGATTGGTTAGTATTTCCATTCTATAAGGCCTCAGATACTCTGTTAGTTAGATAGTATATTGGAGCATCTCAGATAGTTTAGCATGGTTGTTCTTGGTTGTTAGTAGTGGCATTTATGTAAGAAGTAGTTGTTTAAAATAAGGGGTGTTTTTAAATTTTAGTTCTATATAATGGTTTGTTGCATCTGTGTAATATCATCATAAATAATATAATTCTTACTCTGTTTCTGTTCTTTATATTTTCTCTCTCTACAAATTTCTTCACCTCTGTTTACATGGTATCAAAGCTAGGTTTGTTGAAAAGAGAGAGAGGAAATAAAAATTTTCAGAGGTGTTCTTATGTTGCAAAGTTGGAGTCTCACAATGTCAACATCTAATGCAATTGTACCTGAAGTTCTTACAAAAAAGAACTATGCTGATTGGAAAATGTGGATGAAGAGCTACTTGAGAGGACAAGGGCTATAAGACATTGTTGATGGATCTGAAGCTCAGCCCACAGGAAATCAGGCAGGCTCAAATGCATGGAAAAAGAATAACAGCAAGGCGCTACACGCAATTCAGATTTCTTGTGGGTCTGACATGCTCTCCTACGTGAGAGAGCTAGATTTTGCAAAAGAAGCATGGGATAGTCTAGCCACAGTGCAAGAGCAAGCAAGCAGAGCTTGAAAGGCATTTTTTGGAGGCTGAATTACGAGCCTACAAACAAGGTACTGATTTTGTTGCTGTATTTTCTCGCAAGGTTAAAGATCTGTGTGATCAGTTGGAGGGAATAGGTTTTAAGATGGAGAACAACACTCGAGTTGCCATTATATTAGAAAATTTAATAACTGAATTTGATGCAATAAGAGTGTTGGTTCAAAAAGATAATCCTCCACTGAATGAGGCGATTAGTCTCTTACTACAAGAAGAAGTGCTACTTGAATGACGCAAGTTAGAGAGCAAAACCACAAGATATGAAACTTCTAATGTAGCTTTATTTACTAATGCTTGTGGAAGATTTCGGGGAAAAGGATTCTTTTAGGGATCAACAAGGCCATAGCAGAACCATCGACAACTACGAACAAATTCCCATGATGATGATACCAGAAACAATCATTTGTCATCTAACAATAATGATCAAGGAAGCTCAAGGATGAGACAACCTCAATCATCGGGCAACTGTTCAAGAAACTTCAACTATTACAACTGCAGTAAGAAATGTCACTTTGCTAGGGATTCCTGGTATAAGAAAGGGAATTATAGTACAATAAAAGATAATGCAGAATAGTTAGAGGTGAACTCTGATGACAACAAGAATGAAGAAGCTTTATGTGTTATGGAAAAATTAGATATTGCAAAAGATCAATGGTACATTGATTCAGCATGTTCAAATCACATGACTCCAAGGGATGATCTTTTTGTTACTAAAGAACCATGGACAAATAGCCCATGGGTCACAACCGGAGACAACACAACTCTTACAATCAAAGCACCAAGTCATGTTTGAACTACCAGAGCCAAATGGAGATATGAAAAAGTTGTTTAATGGCCTTCATGTTCCTAAACTCTGCAAGAATCTCATGTCTGTAGGATAACTCTTAGATTAAGGCTATAATGTACATTTCAATGGCACGGGTTGTGAAATTTTCAATCAAGAAACTGGTGATTTGGTAGCCTAAGGCAAGAAAGTGGGAAGACTATTTGCTCTAACAATAGAAGAGTCATCTACATCCGTGAAGAATTCTGCTCTTGCTTATCTTTGGAATAAGAGGTTGGGACATTGCAATCTTCAACGTGTCATAGTTATGTAAAGAAGCAGTCAGTTATTGGAATTCTCTTAATTCAACATTGTAGAAGATATACCTATAAAGCATGTGCATTCGCCATGGTAGCAAGGCAACCCTTCTCTGTCTCTAAGGTTTCAGTAGACTATCCTCTTCAAGTTGTCCATAGTGATGTTCAGGGACCAAGCCTAGTTGAGTCGCATAGTCAAAAGAAGCATTTTGTTTCATTTATTGATGAACATTCATGGTATACATGGCCATCACAAATCTGAGGTATTCGAACATTTTAAAAGCTTTAAGATTCTTGTTGAGAATCAACTTAGCAAGAAGATAAAGAATCTCTGGACAGACAATGGTGGAGAGTTTGCATCGCATGAGTTTTGCGATTTTCTCAAAGAGAATGGCATAAAAAGGCAACTAACATGTGTTAGAACTCCTCAGCAGAGTGGCATAGCTGAAATGAAGAATCGCCATATCATTGAAGCTGCTAGAGCAATGCTTAATGAGAAACACTTGTCAAAGGTCTACTGGGCTAAAGCCATGAATACTGTTGTATATTTGATCAACCAAATGTCACTCCGATCGAGCTAAAATGGAAGTTCCTTATTAACTTCTATTCCAAAGGACACTAGATCTAACACATATGTGTATGCTTGGTTGCATTGTGTATGTGAAGAGCACTGGTAAAGGAAGAGCAAACTTCACAAGAAAGCTATAAAATGTATTTTTGTTGGCTACTCATTGGAAAGGAAAGCATATAGATGCTTTGATCCTCTCAACAAGCATATATATGAAAGTAGGGATGTCCAATTTGATGAAGAATCACAATGGTACTACCTATCTCAAGGAAATCAAGAAAATTCATTGCCTTTCAGTCTGCATCATGAGGAAGAAGAATTCGATTCAGACTCTCAAAATCCTCCATAAAATACCAGTTCTTCCACTCCAATCAATGTCCCTGCTAAAATACGTCATTACCCAACACGTGAAAAATATCCTTCAAAAGGGCTAGCTGATTATTATGTCACCAATCTTCATTATGTTTATATGATGTGGGTGATATACTCATATGAGCCAAACAATTATGCAAAGGCATCAAATGATCCAAGATGGCAATACACTATGGAAGAGGAAATGGAAGCATTAACTAAGAATGCTACGTGGGATCTTGTCCCACTGCTTGAGGGAAAGAAAACCATCAGCTGCAAGAGGATTTACATGATTAAACATAAATCCAGTGATGAAATTGAGTGCTACAAAGCTCGATTGGTGCCAAGAGGATTCTCTCAAACCTATGGTGATGACTACGATGAGCTTTTAGCCCTATAGCCAAGATCAAAAGCATTTGAGTTATCATATCAATTGCAGCTACAAAAGGATGGAAACTATATCAAGTGGACGTAAAGAACACATTCTTGAATAGAGAAATTGACAAAGAAATCTATATGGATCAAGTGGAAGGATTCGAAGATCAAGGAAAGCCAGATTATGTTTGCAAACTCAAAAAGCGTTGTATGGGCTCAAACAAGCTCCAAGAGCTTGGTTTGCTAAGGTCAGAGAATTCTTTTACTCTCACAGGTTCACTACTTCACATGTTAATTCTTGCTTGTTTATAAGAAATTGTCCACAGTCATTAACAATATGTATTGTACATGTTGATGATCTCATTATTTTGGGGAGTAATTATGAAGATGTTAGAAGGATAAAAAATGATTTGTTCTAAAGGTTTGAGATGAAAGACTTAGGAGAACTTCAATTCTTCATTGGAATTGAAGTAGTTGTTAGTAAACGATCCAGTTACGCAGCAGAAAACAAAAATATTTACGACATGGATCGTTACTTAGAACCAAGATCTAGGTACAAAATTACAGTTTATACATATTAAATAAGAATGTGCAGCTTTTATTTAGAGTTTAAGAAGTCATACGCACGTTTGGAGGCTCTTCCAACTTGTCTCTGAGCGTATTTCGCTACCGACCCAAGTGTAGGATCGAACCAGTGTAGTCCACACGAAAATAACCTGAAGGAACTAAAGAGGGATTTGCTAAATCCTCTTTAGCCTTTAAGAACCAAGAAGAAAAATCAAGTATCTTTGATTCCAAGCAAAAGCAATCTGGCGTGGAGAGTGTTTTTGGGGCTGGATAGTTTTCTTTCTTTTAAATGTGTGAAATGAATAAGTGTGTTAATTTATTTCACAAAGTGTGCACTTATATAGTGCACACTATACTCTATTCCATCATGGAATGGACTTGGGCTCCAACCCAAACACCCCTTGTTTCCAAACACCCCCTTTAAGATATTTTAATTTTAATTTATCATTATCTCAACTAAATTCAATTAATATATATTTACAATATATATATTAACATTTAACAATAATGATAATTTATTTAAATATATGCGAACACATATTTAAACGTAATCTCACTTATTTAATTTTAATATCAAATTAAATAAAGGCTACAACCTCAACAAATTTAATTGGACTGTGAAATTACCAAAATACTTTTTCTCCTAAAAAGACAAAAACGCCCTTCTTCTAAGCTGGCTCTTAAATTATCTTCTATGTGTGTGACCCATAGGCTCCTTACCATACCGGTAGTATGTGGTATCACGATTAACACCAATTAATCGTCTCACTACACACAGACGAAGATTGGCCCCTAGCAAGGCATCATGGCCACCCGATAGATTCGGATTCAGCGAAGCAGTTACCTGTCAACGATATGGTTACCGTACAATACGATCTTTTCATCATCCATTATCTCGATGAGACCGAGGCATAGAAATAGTGTCAACCTTTGGTTACTCCCGATATTGTGTATTCAATTACTGGACTAATAACCTGTATTATAAACTGGATAGAGCAACAACTCAATCCCACTATGGCCATAGTTTAAGTGTCATTGTCATTTACTAAATTGCGTCATGAGATAACTTCTCCCGTACCCGGCATTGATGAATCCTTTGTCTATCCACCATAGTCTTGATACACTCCTTGATGCAACCAATCACCACCGTATTGACAGCTCTGAATAGAACTGCGTTGGCTAGTGTCAAACTACACCAATTGGCGCGCAAGGCGCTCTGGTGATCTCAAGTCTAAGGATCACATGCACTACCATTCGGTAGAGGATTGTTCCATAGACACTGAGGTTACCATCCATATGGAATCCTCTGGTGGGTCAGTCCAGTGAACTTGCCTACAGCAAGCACCTATGTGTTACACCAGGTTGTCACCAAACAACCTTGACAAGTGAGATTAATCACTGCCTTTTGACAGGGTCATTCAACACTATGATAGCCTTACCGTATTATCTATGCCCTTACTTCAGAATAATACTAGGGCTATGGACGTTTCTAGAATGGCCACCATATGTGCTCCTAGGGTTCTCACTATCAAGATCTGAAATACTTGATACCCTCGTCACAGTTCTACCATTCTAAGGACATATATCAATACATATAATGATGATTTACGCGATATAGTATAAAATGTCTTTTATTGATCAATGAACATTATTACAAAGAGTCAATTCTACAATAATTGATTGGCTCTAGGGCATCTACTCTAACAGTAGTACAAGATGATCATGGCATTTTAATCATGTAGAAGAAATTTGCACTGGATCTACTGGTGAAGTTTGGGATGTTGGACTCCAATCCAATGCCAACACACTTAGAAGTGAATCACAAATTGTCCAAAGATGAAGGTGAACTTATAGAGGAATCGCATATTTACTGAGAGATTGTTGGTAGTCTCATCTACCTAACAATTTCTCATCCAGATTTAGCATATGCAGTAGAAGTTCTGAGTCAATTCATGCAAAGTCCAAGGAAACCTCATATGAAGGCTGTCAAATGTATCTTGAGATATGTAAAGGCAACAATCAATGAGTGAGTTTTCTACAGATGTAGAATTCCAATCAAACTTTCAAGTTATTGTGACACAAATGGGGTCAGAGATTCATCCACACGTCGCTCAACATTTGGGTTCTATTTTAGTTTGGGTATAAGAGTTGTATCTTGGGCAAGTAAGAAATAGTCTACATTAGCATTGTCTTCTACTAAAGCTTAATACAGAGTTGCAATTCTAGCCACTTGTGATAGTATTTGGATGATTTAACTACTTAAAGATATGGGAGAAAAGGTTGACTATAGTGTTCAAATCAAGAGTGATACTATCAGCTCCATAATATTGGCAACCAATCCGACATTCCATGCTCATACAAAGCATATAGAGATTCATTATCATTTCATACGAGAAAAAGTTTTTAACAAGGAGATAAAGATGGTATATGTTTCAACAGATGATGAAATCATTGACATCTTCACTAAATCCTTAAGTGTGGAGAAGTTTATCAAGTTTAAAGCAAGCTTAGGAATGAAGAATGCTGGCACCAACTAAGCACTAAGGCGGGATGTTACTAATAATGCTTAGATTGGTTAGTAGTTCCATTCAATAAGGCCCCAGATACTCTGTTAGTTAGAGAGTATATTGGAGCATCTCAGATAGTTTAGCATGGTTGTTCTTGGTTGTTAGTAGTGGCATTTATGTAGGAAGTAGTTGCTTAAAATAAGGGGTGTTGTTAAATTTCAGTTCTATATAATGGTTTGTTACATCTATGTAATATCATCATAAATAATATAATTCTTGCTCTATTTCTGTTCTTTATATTTTCTCTCTCTACAAATTTCTTCACCTCTGTTTACATATGAGTATGAGGATTGACATTTGGTAGGCTGGGTGTGTAGGTTATTTGTTGTTACTAGGTCTATGGAGGCTGGCTATGGAGTGTCTTGGTGTGTTTCTTTTGACTTGTCTAGTTCTCATCTTTAGGCTGCTGGTTTTGGTGGATTTAAAGGCTTTGCAACAGCGGTGTCTGCCATTTATGTTTCGGTTTCGGTTTCATGGGGCTGTGGAGTTTGGCAGTGGAATGCTTTGGTTGTGTTATTTTTTTACAGGTCTGGACCTTTTCTTCGAGCTGTTGGTTTGGTGGGTGTGAGGGCTTTGCTATTGAGGGCAACACAGGTGTTAGCAGTAGGCAGTCCTTCCTTTGTCAACCGTTTTCTTTTCATGTTTGTGAGCTATGGAAGATAGAAGGTTGGCAGGTGCTTGCTGTAAAGGGTATGGAGGAGGACAGGAGCTTGCTGGGCTGGTTTGCTGGGAGTGTTGGTTTTGGATGCAAGTTGATGGAAGGTTTGAGGGAGGCTATGAGGCAGGTGTTTCTGGGTTTTAGTTGCAATTTTGTTCATTTGTTAGGTTGTCTCCTCTTGCTAGTGTGTTGCTGCTAGCTATTTCGATTGCGGGGCTGGTACTATCTGTTGCTTTTTCTTTTTAGCAGGCTTGGGATGTTTGCCTCTTTTTTTTTGTTTGGGTGCTCTTGGGGCTATAGGTAGTTTTTTGAGCTTTGACCTTGTTGAGGGCTTGTATATTGTCTCCCTAGTTAGTTTAGTTAAGAGTGGGATGTTTCTTTTGTGAAGGATTGTATATCCTTAGTCTCCTTGTTCCTTTGGGGTGAGCTTTCCCTCACTTGTTCAAGGTAGCTTAGTTCGGGTTTCTCCCGTCTTTAGGATGTAATTATTTATTCATTTATAAAATTACCAATTACCAAAAAAAATCTAGGAAATTGATCTAAACCACCTCCGAACCACCGTTGCCCATCTCTACACCAAATCGAAGCTACATAAAATTAAAACAAAAACTCATTTCATTGTTCATACATAGTAAACACATTGATTCTTCATTAACATTATTTCAAAATCAATCCAAAAGGAGTAAAAATAAAACCTAGAAAAAAATTCCAAAAAATCACAAAAAGAAAACAAGAAAAACACACAATCACCAAAACTTAATCCTACCAAACATCAAATTCAGATAATCAATTTAAGGCACTACCTAGCCACACTACCAGCTAGTTGTATTGCCATGACTTCTTTTCTTCTCCTTTAGTGATTGTCAACAATTTCAAGTTTGTGATTTTACATATTGGAGTGGGTGTTGTTGAGCGCTGGGTAGAGTGACAAGTGATTGCTTTTGCGGGTTTGGGATTAGTTGTGGGTAACATGTATGTTGCAATGCTGGGTAAGTTAAGGTGTTATCGATTGTTGGGTTGTGTAAGGGTGGGGAGTAGGGGACATAGCCAAAGTATACTTAGTGGGGTCACCTAACCCCTTTGAAATTCTGAAATTATTAAAGGTAGGTATATATTTTATAGTAATTAGCAATTTTGACCCCACTTAAATTTATATTGACCCCATTAAGGTAGTTCCATAATTTATTGATCCCATGATTTGAAAATACTCATATTTTTTTTCACGTTTTTTCTCTTCCTCAGTTTCTTTCCTGTTCTCTCATACTTTCTTCTTCCTTTGATTGGATTAATCAAGAAAGACTACTCCTTTGGAAGTCACAAGGTAAGATGATGCTCATTTTTTGTTATTTTGCTTTAAAATCTTTTCTTCTATCTTTCGTAATTGATGAAAGATAATGAGTTATGTTGCCTTAGGTTGTGTTACCATTTTATGTATGTAATTGAGATAATTGTATGTTGAATGAGCTGGGTTTAGTTAATTTTGGGTTATACGTTTGATTTTTGTTGAGTTTTATAAACGAATTTGAAATTGGAAGATGAAATTCCTAAATTTTGATTTGGGCTTTGATTTAATCTTGTTTATGGTGAGGTATAGGTTAATTAGTTGTTGTTTGAAGTTGGGTTTGATAAATTTTGGTTAGTTATTGAGTTAATTTTGAACGGATTTAAAGAATTGATGAAACTCTAAGTTGTAGAGATTTGGGGATTTGGTTTAATTTTGATATATTGGTTAATTGCTTGATATTTAGAGTTTGATTTGATAAGTTTTCATGGGTTTATGAATTGAATTTTATTGGATTAGTAGAAATTGTTTGAAAAGCCTAAGTTATAAGATTTGGGGCTTTGGTTTATAGTTGATTATTTTGATAAATTAAGTTGTAATTGTTGTTTGAGGTTAGCCCATGTTAATTCTTGAACTTTGTGTTGGTTTTTTTGGATTTGTAATTGCAAATTAGTTATTTTCTTTTGTAATAAAAATTCTTTTCTTTTTTCAGTTATGGACAAGTTTGTGATTAAAAGAATGTTTTCTAATGGGGAACCATCAATTGAACAAAACATAAGGCATCACGATCATGTTCTCAATGAGCCTATAAAATCTAGCTCAAGACAAACATATGTTGAGCTTAACTTAAGTAGTCTTCCTACAAATCCTGGATTGAGGATTAAAATTTTATAATATCATCCTAATGATAAGGACAAAGTGAGAAGGGCCTACTTGCAAAAAGGATCTTGCTGACCACACTGTCACAGTTTTAAAAAGCAAAAAATTGGGAATTTAATGTGTCATTTTAATCCCAATTGGTACAAAGAATATGCAATTTGGTTGGAGTACAGCGGATAAAAGGAGGTTGCTTTTTGTTTGTGTTGTTATCTTTTTAAAGCTGAGATTGGAAAATAAGCAGGCGGTGACTCTTTTATTAGTGAAGTTTTATATGCTTGGAATAAAAAAAGATAGATTGGATATTCATGTAGGAGGTCCTAACAGTGCCCACAATCAAGCATGAAAAAAATGTGAAGTTTTTATGAGACAAGATCAACATATTGAAGCTGCTCTTAATAAGCATTTCAACCAAATGAGAAAAGAATATCGACTTCGTTTAGGTGCCTCAGTCGATTGTCTTCAGTTCCTTTTAAGGCAAGATCTTGCTTTCTATGGTCATGATGAATATGATGATTTAAAGAATCAGGGAAATTTCCTTGAGCTTTTAAAGTTTTTATCTATCTTTGGATGAAATGCTCCAAGTAATCTTAAGCTAACCTCCCCTAATATTCAACATGACATTACTAATGCTTCTACCAATGAAATTGTTAATGCTATTATTCATGATCTAGGAGATGATTTGTTTGCAATTTTGGTGGATGAATCTCGAGATATCTCTATGAAAGAGGAAATGATTGTTGTGTTACGTTTTGTTGACAAAAGAGGACATGTAGTTGAGAGATTTTTTGGAATTATTCATCGTAATGATACAAGTGCTTCTTCTCTTAGGTTACCAATTGATTCATTATTTTCCAAGCATGGATTAAGTATATCAAGGGCAAGACGGCAAGGTTATGATGAAGCTAGTAACACAAGTGGTGAATTCAATGGGTTAAAAAGTTTGATCATGAGGGAGAATGAATCATCATGTTATATTCATTGCTTTGCTCATTAGCTTCAACTTACACTTGTTGCTATTGCAAAAAATGATGTTCAAGTTGGAAGCCTTTTTAAAATGGTAGTTGATCTAGTAAATGTTGTTAGAGCTTCTTGTAAGCAGCGAGATATCCTTTGAGAACATCAAGCAGCTCATTTTTTTAAAGCATTAGCAAATGGTAAACTTACAAGTAGCCGTGGATTGAATCAAGAAGTCACGCTTGAAAAAGCAAGAGATACACATTGGGGTTCACATTATAGTACGCTTGCACCTTAAATTGTTATGTTTCCATCCATGGTAGATATTCTTGATAATGTTCTTGGGGATGATTCACATCCTAAACAAAGAGCTCAAGCTTCTACTTTGTTAGAGTTTATACAGTCTTTTGATTTCATATTTAGCTTACATTTGATGAAGATTGTGTTAGACATTACAAATGAATTATCAAATGCCTTATAAAGAAAAGATCAAGATATTGTTAATGCAATGAAATAAGAGAAGTTATCAAAACAAAGGCTACAAATGTTAAGAGATGATGGATGGGATGGTTTGTTAACTGAAGTTTCTTCATTTTGTGAAGAAAATTGTATTATTGACTCAGATATGAATGACAATTTTCAAATGAAAGGGCGATCGCAATGCAAAGTTCATCAAGTTACAAATTTATATGATTATCAAGTGGAATGTTTTTATGTAACCATAGATTTTCAACTCCAGGAGCTTCACAATCATTTTAATTAGTTGAATACAGAGTTGCTTTTTTGAGTGGCATGTTTAAGTCCAAATGATTCATTTTCTGTTTTTGACAAAGAGAAGTTGGTCCTTCTTGCTCAATTTTATCCATGTGACTTTTCACTAGTGGAGCTTGTGTTACTAGACAATCAATTGGATACTTATATTCTTGATATGCACTTTGATAATGATTTTTGACATTAAATGGAATCGGTGCTCTTGTTGAAAAGTTAGTTCAAACAAAGAAGAAAATGGTGTATCACTTGGTTTATTTACTTGTGAAATTAGCATTGATATTACCTGTTGTAACTGTAAGTGTTGAAAAAGCATTTTTTACGATGAAGTTTGTGAAAATTTGACTACGAAATCGAATGGGAGATCAATTGTTAAATGATTGTCTTATTACATATATTGAGAGAAAGATATTTGATGGATTGTTAATGAAGCAATTATGCAACATTTTTAGAATATGAAAAATCATTAAGGAGAATTATAGAATTCATAATTTGGTATGTATAACTTGTAAAATTAAATTTTTAGATTACACTTTTTTATGCTTATTACTTCAATATATATTCTATTGTAAATTTATCAACTTAGATCTTTTGACCCCACTAGCTAGAAATCTTGGCTATGCCCCTAGGACTCTGCATGCATGGCAGGAATTGGCATGGGAATCCCAGTTCCAAAATGGCAAAGCAAAAGTTTCACCATCCATCAGTTTTCCCAAAATCCTTTCAAAGAAATAAAGATAATATCTATGAAACTGGAAAAACAACCTCGAATTGTGAACTTGAAGTTCAGATTTGGGAAACCAACTTGATGGTAAGCCCTATCACAATAGGCGCAATGAACGTTGGCTTGTCGCATGAAGCTCCACCGATCAATGTCGAGAAGAGCTTTCATGAGCTTAATGGCATTTTTGTATTTGGCTATGTATGCATCATCAACTTAATGTGTGGGCTACCTAACTCGCAAAGTATTAAATTTAGGGACCATGTAGTATTTGATAGTATCAGCAGTTGGAAGGCAACAAGTTGTGGGTTTTGCACCTTCAGTTAATTTAGCTTTCCCACATTTGGATAGCTTGAATTGGACCATTGTCCAAGGCAAATGCTTCAGAAGTGAGATCGACCACACCATAGATGATAGGATAGTGTTTCTATTTTATATGAGGAAACATAACCTCCAAGAAGAATGAGAATTGAGAATTTAAGGGAAGAGAACTTTTTATTGATTATTGCCTACCAAACCCTAATTGTTTTAGGCTTTATATAGCCTAATAAATTATTCTAATTCTAGAAGGACTCTAATTGCCTAATTCAGAAGATATTATAATTATTTTAATTAGATAATAGCATAATTATAAAAGTACTTAGCCTAATTATCCTAATTCTATTCTAATAATCCTAACATTTCCTTCCCTTTCGACTCAACCTTGTCCTCAGGGTTACAAGGTACAACACCAACAGCTATCTCGGTTCGTCCTTGTCATACGATGCCTCCATTTCTGATAGGGGAACCTCATTGTCATCCTCTGCCACCATCAAGAGAAAAAACTTAGCCCTGCAGCGATGCCAAGGTTGAAAGCGCTCATTGCAGTTATAACATAAACCCTTGTCACTCCGTTCTTGCATTTGTGACGTCGTGAGTCTCTTAACAGGCAAGGACCCCTTTTGGTTTGGAGTTGGCAAGAAGGTCCCCTACACTGAAGAAATATTAGGAACTGATTTATTAGGATCCCAAGATATGGGGTCGGCAGATTGCAGGTATAAGTGTAGATCTTACAGCTTGTCCTCTTGCAAGCAGGCAAGACTCATGGCGTGGTTGAGGGTGTGAGGCCGGAAGGACTACACCTTCCTTCGGAATTTTGGTTTGAGCCCTGATATGAAGCAACTCAGAAGGAACGTACCCAAAAGGCCAGAAACTTAATTAAACAGTTCCTAAAAATTTTTCTAATAAACGGCTATAGAACCTACTTGGGTAAGTTTGGCCAACTACCCTTAGTAATCCACAAATTTCGAAGGCTCAAAACAAACATCTAAATCTTGTAGGAAAGAATGCCCAAAACAAATCTACCCATTGGAATGCATCCAGCGATACCATCAAAGAGTTAGCCCATCCATGTGGAAGGAAAAGATTGTTAACCATTGCTTAGTAGGCGTATTATGGTAATCAAAAAATTGTTCAGCTTTAGACCTCTTGTCACGTGGATCCGTGCCATCAAAGTGTGGCACCTCCAATCTAAAAGGCTTAAAAGGTGGGGCAGACCCAAAAGATTGCAAACTCAAACCGAGTAGGGAAGTGCCATCGCTAGGAGTGTGTAGATGCAAAAAATCTACGGTTATGGAAGTAAGGTCTAATCTCGTGAGGTTGAGGCCACTGACAATCCGTTGGACCTGCACACATGAAGAGATAAACATGAAGCTTATAGAAAACACCGGGATGGTGTTTGTTGTAGGCACTCCAACACTCAAGTCAGCAAGGTTAAAAGATATTATTTAATAATAATTAAGGGAAAGAAGGGTTACCAGGAGTCTAGTTGGAGGCCAGGACTATGGCGAAGGTGTAGAATTCTCGGGAGCAAGAACTTAAGAGCAAATAGACGATTTTGAGTAGTGGAGATTGAATATTCCAGATCCCTCTATGAAAGGGCAGGCCTATGTTTATATAATAAACCCAGGGGGTTGGAATCCTAGTCGGACACTAAGTCCTACTTTGAGAGATAATCACTATCAGGAAAGAAATATAATTTCTTGCCTTTATCAGATTAAGTTTACTAATTTGGATAAGATTTGGAATCTTAGTAGAAGAGGAAATAGAATGGGATTCTGATTTCCTATTTATGGACTATTGCAAGCTAATGGGTCAGAACCCAGTTTAGCTTAACTTGTAGGATAGTCTAACCCATTGAGTGAGCAATTCACAAGGTGTCATTAAGCGTAGGCCCAATCGGGATTGGGCTAAGGCCTTGGGTCATGATATGTTTATTTTGTTATAGGGTCTCATCAGGCCCAAGATGATTTTTTGTCCATACAGGGTGTTAGCCGAGCCGAACCGCTCACAAGCAGCTCAAGAAAAGCTCGAACTCGACTCGACAAATGTTGAGCCAAGTTTGAGTGTGTGTGTGTGTGTGTGTGTGTGTGTGTATTCATTTTCCTCTCTTCATTTTTTTCTTAGTTTACCATGGTTACCATGAAAGTGCCAACCGATCTATTTACCCAACCCCCTCAAGTTCCAACCATTTCGCCCTCTAATCACCGAAAAATAGCCATAACCATTGTCCTTACCCGCTTTTTACCCATCTTTATGGCATCATTCCATTAACCAAGCTTGAACTTAATTAACCGAGCTCGAACTCAATTCGAGTACCTATTTAATGTACCGATTTCGAGTTCAATCTCCATTCCCTAAGCTCAATCGGGTTTGAGTTCGAACTCAAACTCGGTATTGTAGCATCCAAGTCAAGTTTGAGTAGTAAGATACTCAACTCCACTTAATTTCACCTCTAGCCATCGCCACTCCCATGACTGTCCCCCATGGGCTCCTTCTATTGTCGTTCTTGTTCTAGCTTGGCGTCAATGGCAGTTGGTTTTAGTGTAATAGCCTCCAAAAGACCCTCCAAGGAGTCAAGTTTGGCTTCTTGAGCGTCTAGCTTGGCCCCTTGTTGAGAGACCTGTTCATGTAGAGTCTTTAGGCGGGAAGGGTTAGCCATGGAAAGGGAACAAGTGCACCACCCATTCCCAGAGAGTTCCCCGTGGTTTCAACACCTCTTCGCCGCGGCGAAGATTCTTCTTCGCCCCGGCGAAGCTTGGTACACTGAACTTCTTCTATTTTCAACCAATTTCAGGGCAAGCATTCAACACAACACTCAATCAAATAATATTACCAAAAACCAACTCAAATAAGAGCGAAAGGAGAAACAATAACTACGTACCTCAGGTGGGGCGTTACAAGATATCCTTTGAGAACATCAAGCAGCTCATTTTTTTAAAGCATTAGCAAATGGTAAACTTACAAGTAGACGTGGATTGAATCAAGAAGTCACACTTGAAAAAGCAAGAGATACACATTGGGGTTCACATTATAGTACGCTTGCACCTTAAATTGTTATGTTTCCATCTATGGTAGATATTCTTGATAATGTTCTTGAGGATGATTCACATCCTAAACAAAGAGCTCAAGCTTCTACTTTGTTAGAGTTTATACAGTCTTTTGATTTCATATTTAGCTTACATTTGATGAAGATTGTGTTAGACATTACAAATGAGTTATCAAATGCCTTATAAAGAAAAGATCAAGATATTTTTAATGCAATGAAATAAGAGAAGTTATCAAAAAAAAGGCTACAAATGTTAAGAGATGATGGATGGGATGGTTTGTTAACTGAAGTTTCTTCATTTTGTAAAGAAAGTTGTATTATTGACTCAGATATGAATGACAATTTTCAAATGAAAGGCCGATCGCAATGCAAAGTTCATCAAGTTACAAATTTATATGATTATCAGGTGGAATGTTTTTATGTTACCATAGATTTTCAACTCCAAGAGCTTAACAATCATTTTAATTAGTTGAATACAGAGTTGCTTTTTTGAGTGGCATGTTTAAGTCCAAATGATTCATTTTCTGTTTTTGACAAAGAGAAGTTGGTCCTTCTTGCTCAGTTTTATCCCTGTGACTTTTCACTAGTGGAGCTTGTGTTACTAGACAATCAATTGGATACTTATATTCTTGATATGCACTTTGATAATGATTTTTTACATTAAATGGAATCGGTGCTCTTGCTGAAAAGTTAGTTCAAACAAAGAAGAACATGGTGTATCACTTGGTTTATTTACTTGTGAAATTAGCATTGATATTACCTGTTATAACTGCAAGTGTTGAAAAAACATTTTTTGCGATGAAGTTTGTGAAAAATTGACTACGAAATCGAATGGGAGATCAATTGTTAAATGAGTGTCTTATTACATATATTGAGAGAAAGATATTTGATGGATTGTTAATGAAGCAATTATACAACGTTTTTAGAATATGAAAAATCATTGAGGAGAATTATTGAATTCATAATTATGTATGTATAACTTGTAAAATTAATTTTTAGATTACACTTTTTTATGCTTATTACTTCAATATATATTCTATTGTAAATTTATCAACTTAGATCTTTTGACCCCACTGGCTAGAAATCTTGGCTATGCCCCTAGGACTCTACATACATGGCAGGAATTGGCATAGGAATTCCAGTTCCAAAATGGAAAAGAAAAAGTTTCACCATCCATCAGTTTTCCCAAAATCCTTTCAAAGAAATAAAGATAATATCTATGAAACTGGAAAAACAACCTCGAATTGTGAACTTGAAGTTCAGTTTTGGGAAACCAACTTGATGGTAAGCCCTATCACAATAGGCGTAATGAACGTTGGCTTGTCGCATGAAGCTCCATAGGTCAGTGTCGAAAAGAGCTTTCATGAGCTTAATGGCATTTTCGTATTTGGCTATGTATGCATCATCAACTTAATGTGTGGGCTACCTAACTCGCAAAGTACTAAATTTAGGGACCATGTAGTATTTGATAGTATCAGCAGTTGGAAGCCAACAAGTTGTGGGTTTTGCACCTTCAATTAATTTAGCTTTCCCAAATTTGGATAGCTTGAATTGGACCATTGTCCAAGGCAAATGCTTCAGAAGTGAGATCGACCACACCATAGATGATAGGATAGTGTTTCTATTTTATATGAGGAAACATAACCTCCAAGAAGAATGAGAATTGAGAGTTTATGGGAAGAGAACTTTTTATTGATTATTGCCTACCAAACCCTAATTGTTTTAGGCTTTATATAGCCTTATAAATTATTCTAATTCTAGAAGGACTCTAATTGCCTAATTCAAAAGATATTATAATTATTTTAATTAGATAATAGCATAATTATAAAAGTACTTAGCCTAATTATCCTAATTCTATTCTAATAATCCTAACATTTCCTTCCCTTTCGACTCAACCTTGTCCTCAGGGTTACAAGGTACAACACCAACAGCTATCTCGGTTCGTCCTTGTCATACGATGCCTCCATTTCTGATAGGGGAACCTCATTGTCATCCTCTGCCACCATCAAGAGAAAAAACTTAGCCCTGCAGCGATGCCAAGGTTGAAAGCGCTCATTGCAGTTATAACATAAACCCTTGTCACTCCGTTCTTGCATTTGTGACGTCGTGAGTCTCTTAACAGGCAAGGACCCCTTTTGGTTTGGAGTTGGCAAGAAGGTCCCCTGCACTGAAGAAATATTAGGAACTGATTTATTAGGATCCCAAGATATGGGGTCGACAGATTGCAGGTATAAGTGTAGATCTTACAGCTTGTCCTCTTGCAAGCAGGCAAGACTCATGGCGTGGTTGAGGGTGTGAGGCCGGAAGGACTACACCTTCCTTCGGAATTTTGGTTTGAGCCCTGATATGAAGCAACTCAGAAGGAATGTACCCAAAAGGCCAGAAACTTAATTAAACAGTTCCTAAATTTTTTTCTGATAAACAGCTATAGAACCTACTTGGGTAAGTTTGGCCAACTGCCCTTAGTAATCCACAAATTCCGAAGGTCCAAAACAAACATCTAAATCTTGTAGGAAAGAATGCCCAAAACAAATCTACCCATTGGAATGCATCTAGTGATACCATCAGAGAGTTGGCCCATCCATGTGGAAGGAAAAGATTGTTAACCGTTGTAGGGGTATTATGGTAATCAAAAAATTGTTCAGCTTTCAACCTCCAGTCGCGTGGATCCGTGCCATCAAAGTGTGGCACCTCCAATCTAAAAGGCTTAAAAGGTGGGGCAGACCCAAAAGAATGCAAACTCAAACCGGGTAGGGAAGTGCCATCGCTAGGGGTGTGTAAATGCAAAAAATCTATGGTTATGGAAGTAGGGTCTAATCTCGTGAGGTTGAGGCCACTGACAATCCGTTGGACCTACACACATGAAGAGATAAACATGAAGCTTACAGAAAACATCGGGGTGGTGTTTGCTGTAAGCACTCCAACACTCAAGTCAGCAAGGCTAAAAGATATTATTTAATAATAATTAAGGGAAAGAAAGGTTACCAGGAGTCTAGTTGGAGGCCAGGACTACGACGAAGGTGTAGAATTCTCGGGAGCAAGAACTTAAGAGCAAATAGACGATTTTGAGTAGTGGAGATTGAATATTCCAGATCCCCCTATGAGAGGGCAGGCCTCTGTTTATATAATAAACCCAGGGGGTTGGAATCCTAGTAAGACACTGAGTCCTACTTTGAGAGATAATCACTATCAGAAAAGAAATATAATTTCTTGCCTTTATTAGATTAAGTTTACTAATTTGGGTAAGATTTGGAATCTTAGTAGAAGAGGAAATAGAATGGGATTATGATTTCCTATTTATGGACTGTTGCAAGCTAATGGGTCATAACCCAGTTTAGCTTAACTTGTAGGATAGTCCAACTCATTGAGTGAGCAGTTCACAAGGTGTCATTAAGCGTAGGCCCAATCGGGATTAGGCTAAAGCCTTGGGTCATGATCTGTTTATTTCGTTATAGGGTCTCGTCAAGTCCAAGATGATTTTTTGTTCATACAGGGTGTTAGCCGAGCCGAACCGCTCACAAGCAGCTCAAGAAAAGCTCGAACTTGACTCGACAAATATTGAGCCAAGTTTGAATATGTGTGTGTGTGTGTGTGTGTGTGTTCATTTTCCTCTCTTCATTTTTTTCTTAGTTTATCGTGGTTGCCATGGCAATGCCAACCGATCTATTTACCCAACCCCCTTAAGTTTTGACCATTTCGCCCTCTAATCACCAAAAAATAGCCATAACCATTGTCCTTACCTGCTTTTTACCCATCTTTACGGCATGATTCCATTAACCAAGCTTGAACTTAATTAACTGAGCTCGAACTCAAGTGCGAGTACCCATTTAATGTAACGAGTTCGAGTTCAATCTCCATTCCCTAAGCTCGACCAGGTTCGAGTTTGAACTTGAACTTGGTATTGTAGCATCTGAGTCAAGTTCGAGTAATTAGATACTCAACTCCACTTAATTTCACCTCTAGCGATCGCCACTCCCATGACTGTCCCCCATGGGCTCCTTCTATTGTCGTTCTTGTTCTAGCTTGGCGTCAATGGCAGTTGGTTTTAGTGTAATAGCCTCCAAAAGACCCTCCAAGGAGTCAAGTTTGGCTTCTTGAGCGTCTAGCTTGGCCCCTTGTTGAGAGACCTGTTCATCTAGAGTCTTTAGGCGGGAAGGGTTAGCCATGGAAAGGGAACGAGTGCACCAATTGATAGGACAGTGTTTCTGTTTTATATGAGGAAACATAACCTCCAAGAAGAATGAGAATAGAGAGTTTAAGGGAAGAGAACTTTTTATTGATTATTACCTACCAAACCCTAATTGTTTTAGGCTTTATATAGCCTTACAAATTATTCTAATTCTAGAAGGACTCTAATTGCCTAATTCTAATCTAATTGCCTAACTCAAAAGATATTATAATCATTCTAATTAGATAATAGCCTAATTATAAAAGGACTTCTCCTAATTATCCTAATTATATCCTAATAATCCTAACAATAGAAGCCTCCAAGACTAACGAGGAGATCCCTTCTATCAACTTTGCTCTTGGAGGAAGCGTCTCCAGCACCATTTTTGGCTTTGCATGAAATGGATGATTTAATTACGAATGGAATGGGGTTTAGGCCTTCGGACAATGGAGAGTTGAGCTGTCTTTTGAGAAAAAGGAGAAAGGCTGGAAGTGAGGATGATTGGAACGGTGGATGACAAAGAGAAAGTTGAGGATGGTGCTAATCGTTCACTGTTTTTAACATTTTTCTTCTGCAAGTTGCCATGCATCTTAACTTAAAGTTTACAAAATAGTTCTCAAAATTATATAATACCACGTGAATAAGTAAAGGATTGGGAAGATATATTAAGTACATTGTCTTATTTTATAAGCCACTTTGGAGAAAGCCATGCATACTTTACGTAAGAAAGTAGTTATATATGTCCTTGTTTTAGTATTTGAAGACTGAGTGATGCTATAAGCATCCATCAATTATCTTGGCTTCATTTCTAAATATATTTATATTAATTTCATAATTGTCCTTTAATTTTGTATTTTTTTAATTAATCACTCTCAAACCTTTTTTTTTTTTTTTTTTTTTTTTTTTTTTTTTGTTTGGGAAAAAAAAAAAGTTTCAAGACAATGTAAAGAAAATTCTCAAATCATAATTTTTCTGAAACCAAACTTTTGTTAATCACTTCCATGCTGATATTATTCCTACTTGTATTTATTGAAGCACTGTCAATGACTTCAAAGCTTTTTATTTCATTAATCCCTTGTTATAAAATTAAATTAAAATATATTTTATTGTTAAGTTTTCAATCAATTACACATGAAGAAATAAAATAGATTATGGGTTGTGAAAAAAATTTACAATTGAGTAAGGTTAAAAAAAAAAGTAAAGTTTAAATGGTTGGGGTTTAATGGTTTTAGTTTTATTTCTTTGGTGGATGGTAAAGTCAATGTAAATGAAAGAACAAAGACCATTTCGTGTTTTACAGATTTGTTAAGTTCCCTTTTTTTTCTTTTTTTTTTTTTAAGGGAAATAATAATCATGGGTGCATTAAGGTATTTTACTAAGGATATTATAGTAAAAATGTTAAAAATAAATGGGGGCTGGAAAGAGAATTAGTGGAGGCTATTTGGCACCCCTCTTAAATTAATGGTTAAGCTTGTCCTGCATTTGATATGACAATTGGTATATAATAAAAATGATTTAGTAATGCATTTTCGTAGATAAAAATAAACGAGACTCCTTCTCTTCGTTATGAACAAACCCCGTATCAAGTGGATAAACCATGTTTATATAATGGCCAACTTGTTGATCCTAAACGGTGTTGTATACAGATGCCCAGATTACTCGCCAGCTTCAAGAATTAAGAGTTTATTATTATAAGTTTCTTTTCTAATTACCAAATTTGTTATTATATATCAAACTAAAATTTTATATTGATTCATCAAAAAACTTTTATTTTTTTATTAAATATAAAAGCATGGTCTTAAAACCCAAATCAGACCGACTAGTCTGATCGGGAACCCGTCCCTAATCTGGTCCACTAGATCGCTAAAACTCATTTTAGCCATTGGATTGGATCGACCCGAGCTTGAACCGGTAGAATAGTGATGAATCGTCGGTTCAACCATCGGGTGAAAGAACCAATGATGTCAGCATGACGTCGGTATGAAATTTATTAGTAATTAGAGATTTATTAATTATTTGAGTTTTAAAAATTTATTAGATTATGTTGATGTTAGCATAACGTCACCGGTTCGACCCACCAGTCAGACCGTCCAACTCAAGGACCGGCCCTTGACCGGTCAAAGATCGGCTGGGTATAACATTGCATAAAAGATCTAATTATAAGAATTTCGCATTAAGTCTAAAACTGTATTGAGCGAGTGGTAAGAAAAATGATCCCAGAAAAATAACTTAAATATATACACAATATGTTGTGTACGTTTGTGATATAAGTTGACACATGAAACTGAAGCATATTTTTTCTCATTTATTTACTCAAAAATAAGAATCTTCCAGTTGATTGCAAAATGGGATTATATGCAAGCAGCTTCAATATGCATACATAATTAATCCAAATAAAACACAATAGTCTTGTCAAAGCCATGAGTTAAACAAGCAAGGTACGTAAGATGACTAATTAATCTTAATCATCGGCAAATTCAATCTTAATACCTCCAACGCTAACAAGACCCTTCCCATATCTCGGCACCAAAGTCACCACCACACTGTCATCATCCTCAGCATTCAAATCCTCTAACAAATCTGTCAGTCCCAATCTCAAACGAGTCTTCATCTTCTTGTGGTGCTTATGCTTGTGCGGTAAACTCACAAAACTCCCCGCAAACTCAGTCTTGTCCGGCCCAGTTGCCACCTCATCCTCATCATTGATAAACACATCAAATTTCACCGCCGCATCTTTTTCAAACTCAATGCTCTCTATCACCAATACTTCCTCTTCCTCTTCTTTCTCCTTCTTGCTCCTTGATTTCCTTGGCCTCGGAACCACAGTGCTTATAGTTTTGTCCAAAACTATGGGGAATTGGGTTGCCGCAACAAAGTTTGTTTTCAACTCAGCTGCATGTGCTACATGACCAAACGTCTTTGCCACTTTCTTGAAAAACTTTTTAGGCGTTGGCTTAGATTTTAGCCATGGAATTTCAACATCTTGATAAACATATCCCAATTTTTTAGTATCTAGACAATCACGAACTTTAACACGAACAGGATTGGCGTTCTCATCATAGAAAAGAAAACTGGCGTCAAGCCAATCTGAGTCAGTGAAATCTTTTCTCTTCCCTCCTAATGTCTTCCAAACCGTCCACAATCGGTCAATGTTCGAGTGATGAGCGAAAAAGATAGGGTCTCTCCCTGCTGAGTAGAAATTCCCCATGTCCTCTATATTCGGCTGTGTGCGATCGCCACACCATATATGAACCGGCCCATGTGGAATGTTCTCCAACGAACCCGCTCCTGGATCAGATTCATCACCGGCACGGTATGCACTTCCCATGAAAAGCTTAGCATTCTTGCCATTAGACACCATCTGTCTGTACATGACCTTAAGATTGCTATTAATTTGATCTTGATTTGTTGTGGTTTCATCAGTAAGATTATAATCAAGATCGACGAGTGTCGGTGGCTGGTGCTTTGCATCGCGTAGTGTGTTGTAAAGTGGTGAACTAGAGTTTGCATACATGGCAGGCATTTTCATGCCAGGAGAGGAATCCCAATTCCAGAATGGCAAAGCAAAAGTTGGATCATCAATCAATTTTCCCAATATCTTCTCATAGAAATAAAGATAATATCTATGAAACGGGAAAAACAACCACGAGTTGTGAACTTGAAGGTCAAGATCGGGAAAGCCAACTTGGTGGTAAGCCCCATCACAATAGGCGCAATGAACATTGGCTTGTTGCGTGAAGCTACGTGGGTCATCGGCAGGAAGAGCTTTCATGAGCTTAATAGCCTTGGAGTATTTCGCTATGTATGCATCATCAACTAAATGTGCGGCAGGCCTGATTCGCAAAGTATTATATTTAGGGAGCTTGAAGTCTATGATTTTCGTAGATGATGGTGGGCAGCAATTTGTTTGTTTTGCACCAGTAGGTAAGTCAGCTTTGCCACATTTGGTTAAATCCGGAGCTTGAATCGGAGAAGCCAAGGCAAATGGATCAGAAGAGAGATTGGCCACTCCATAGAGACCTCCCAGACCAAGTAGGACATCTCTTCTATCGAATTTGTTCACAGAAGTTACTCCATCTTTGGAACTAGGGATAGGGTTTTGATCACCATTTGTGGCTGTGCATGATACTGAAGATTTACGAATGGAATAGGGTTTACGCTTTCGAACAATGGAGAGTTGAGATGCCTTTTGAGAAGGAGAGACAGAGGAGGTGAGGATGATCGGAGTGGTGGATGATAGAGAGAAACTCGACGCCATGACCATGAATCTTTGGTTTCCCGGTTTTGTTGTGATTAAGGTGCCAGAGTATTTGATGCTTTATAATGAAATAGCTAAGAATTTTCTAACATTTTTCTTGTGCACGTTACTACGCATCTTAAAGTTGACAAAATAGTTTTAAAATTATTTATACCACGTGAATATAGATAGAGAACAAGACATTAATCGAAATAAGGAAGAGGAATTTTTGTGTTCCAGTTCGTATTTGGCTTTCTACGAGAAGTTTCAACCAATATTCTGATAAAAATGTCTTAGGATTTGAAACCAAAATATGAAAATACTATTTATTTTAGGAAAATGATGTCAATGAGAAGTAATATAACAGAAGTATCTGAAAGGAGGCTTCTCTTGGATGCTATAAAAAAATATATTAAATATCGATTGTCGGAGATTACTCTAATAAAATTAAATAGTTCTTTAATTAAACTTTTTGCTTTGGCTTAATCTGGATAGATTAGTTATACCAAACCCATTATTTTGTAAGCCACTTTTTACGTAAGAAAGGTGTCATATCTTTGTTTTACTACTTCTTACGAGTAGAGCTTCAAATTGTTTAATAAAATTTTAGCAAGAGTAGGTATCGCATTATTTTCATTGGAGATCTATGTTTGACTTGAATCCTTTACTCACTAAATTTCATAAAAAAATATTATATTACCGATCATTGATTTTTAAACTTAGATCCTTCGTATGACCATTGACAAAACCAATATTACATTTTATAAACGCTTTACAAATGCATTTCCTTAAATATAAGTAAACAAGATTCATTATTTAAAAAAAAAAAATAGAGTAAACGAATTTTTCCTATCCAAATAATGGCTTAATGGCATTTTTTTACCCAAGACTTTTAAAATACCACTTTACTATCTAAATTTATATTCTGGTTTCAATTCCGGCATTGTTGCGACCTCACACCACTATTATCTTCCCCGAACATTACTCACCAAAAACCCTCAAACCCTATCCCCACCGACTTCATCAATCGTCAGCAATTAAGCAATTAGGGTTTGCGCACTCACCCTTCCCAAGTCAAATTTCAATCAACTCCAACTACCAAAATTCAACCTTCCACCACCAAAAGACTCATCAACCTCACCTCTTCAAAAGCTCCAATAGTCTGAACCGAGTTTGCTCTCTGTACGCCGTCAGAATATAAATTTAGATAATAAAGTAGTATTGTAAAACTCTATGAATGAAATTGTGTCATTAAGCCTTTATTTTGGTGGGAAAAAGTTGTTTACTCTTAAAAGAAATCCTATAACCTAAACAAAAAATAATAATATTTCATGTGCAAACTTTTTTATACAAATTGTCATATACATATATAGGTATATATAAACTGCAAGATTTTAAAATAATTAGATAAAACTTAAAATTAAAGATAAATTAAATAAGTTAAATGAGATTTCTTGTCAAATATACTCGCAGCATTTTTTGATAGAAAAATCATGTGATGGCCAACTTGTTCTCAGAGAGAGTAGAGAAAAATATCCATATTATCTTTTCCAGGACCAGGACGTAATCAATAAGTCTGATAAATCAACATTTGTGAATTAAGGACAAAAATAAATGGCGTGTTAGACTTGAGTACGTTAACCATGGTAGTGATTTCTTTCTCGTGCGGTGAAAAATTCAACTTCAGCCAGCGTATTCATCATTTCCAAGTTTAATACGTCTTGAATTTTATATGTATTCTGTGAAGAGTAACACGATTTGTAATGCAATGATCATGATCAGTTCGACTCTGATAGTCAATTTTTCTCTATTTATTTGAATTTTATATATGACTGATAATTTCTTATTGAAAGAAAATAACAAGGAGAAGAAATGGATGTGTTTGATATTCAAAAACTATACAATAAGGTTTGCTCCCTTCGTTAATTTTATAGGTTATTCAATAAACTTGATGATTTATTGAGGTGTGCAAATCGGGCCGAACACTTTGGTTATTAAAAAAAAAAAAAATTACACTATAACAATGGGACAAATGGAAAACCTTAGAGGGTGAAGATATCATATCTCTTTCATTTTTTTATTAGTATTGGTTAGAAGTGATATTGCATTTATAATGCTAATGTAGTAAACATAATAAATTTAATAATACCTAGTATTTTCAAATTATATAAAAGATATGATGATATCTCATAATGCTAACAAGTCCTATTGCTACGTACGCAGGCGGCTTTTAACCATAAATCAAAGGGACATAATTAATCAACCCCTACTGTTCTGGAAAGTAGCAGGCAGGTGAATCTATTGCATTTTTAATTAACCCATGCGTTTCATTTTAAGACGCCACCAAAGCATTGTCGATATATGGAAGGGCAAAATTGTATTTTAATTTTTGGCTTCAATGGTTTTAAAAAAGGGATATTATCATCCATTAAAAATAACTCACAGTTGACAGTGAAAAACTTGATCAAGGTAATACGTAATTTCATATATTATTTGATTTATTTACATTTGATTGAAAATAAAATTGAGAGGTGAGTTTATGTGGGCCTTAACAAGGATCGGTCCGTGGGCTATCATCTGTCAAATTAAAGGTTAATTTGGGATTGTTGTAGTTTTAGGTTTAGAGAATTGATAATCTTACAAAGATAAGTACAAAGAGGGCATACAAAGACAACCCCTACCTTTGATCTTCATGATTTCTCTCTTTCTCTCTTTCTCTTTTTCCGTTTTTTCTTTGATTTTTGTTCACTTTGTAGCCTTCTTTGTATAATTCTTTGTAACTTATAAGGATAGCATTTTTCTTAGGTTTAATCAATTTTGGAAATAATCAGTTTTAAAAATAATTCAGAATATGTTTGGTGAATGCTACTTTTATAATTAATGTGATTTCCAAAATTCTATGATTGTATGTTTGGCAAATTAGATTTTGAAATTGTTAGTGTATATATAATGACCAAAACACACATTTTATTTCTTAAAATATTTTTATAATTCTAAATTTTATTTTCTTAAGTATATAATAAATATTTTAAAACATAATAAAAATTTATGTTAACTGAATTATTAATTAATTTATAGTTAAAAAAAAATTGGATCTGTCCAACGGTGGTCAACCATTGGTCAAGCGTCAACACCAGTAAACAATGGAGCGTTAACATCACAACCGTCTACAAAAGGCAGCGAAACACTTAGTCGCCTTTTGTGGCAAAATAACAAGTAGGAATCTGGTGATTTCATCGGATTTTGATTGATCGGCTCATGCCAGATAGGATAGGCAGTGATGAATGACACGCATCACTAGAGATCGTTGGAATTTGGCCACCACCAATATCAATAACCACCTATCAATTCAATTTGATTTATTTCATAAAAAAAATAAATTATATATTTTAAAAATTAATTTTTTATTTAAATTCTTTGTAAATAAAACAGTAATACATGGGTATATATGTCATTTAAATATACAAAATCAACTTTGTAAATAATCTGATTTTGAAAAACTACCTAGGTAGCTTTTAGAATCCTTTTATAAATCTTATTGTTTTATAATCAGCATCAAACTTAATTAGTTTTAAAAGTTGTTTACCAAAAATACTTTTATTATTGTAACTTAAAACTTAATTGATTATTTTTTAAACTACAGCAACCTCAAACACATTATAAAACTCATTTTAGCTTAGGAAGTGATTTTTAGCCCCCATCTAATTTCTCAATATCTCCCTTTACTGAACATACCTATTTCATATTTTAGAAAAATATATATATTTTAAACCCTATTTAATATTGAAATAGCCCTCTAAGCTTAATTATATTATTGTTTACGCCCCTCTTTCACAATTCTAAATTTAAAACTTGCTTTTTCATCTTCATATTCATTCCAATGTGTGATAACTTTCTCTAATATATTTTCATCAAACAAATATTTGAAATAAATTAAAAAGTTAAATTATTATGAAAATTTAGGTTTAGGTTAAAGATTAAAACAAAAATATAAAATAGAACAATTTTTATTAATGCTAAAGTTGTCAAACTAAAAAAAAAAATTTAAAAAGTGGAGGTACTAATAAATTAGATGGGAGCTAAAAATAATTTCTCTTTGGGTGCATTTGGATAGAGGGCATATAAGATAACGAGAGTAATCTTCGTTTATTTTGCAAGATTTTGGTGTTTGGTTTGCAAGTAATAAAATATTACGAGAATTTTTTATTGTAAATAGTGTTTACTGTTGGTAATGTTGAGGGTAATCAAATACCCTCCCCCCGGGATTAAAATATTACCGGGTAATCTTATTTTTTTACCTATTTTGCCCTTAATTAAATACAATTTCGGACACAATTGTCCTCAAATGTCTACCAAATAACAATTACCTAGCCCCCCTACATTTGAGAAATTAGCTAAAACACCCCAGCCACAAAAAAATTTAAAAGTTAACAAAATACCCCCAACCACCCTCGACATCAATCGTCGTAATGATGCACGACCGACGGGATCTGACTGGTCATAGGCCAATAAGGCCTTTTCCGACCATGGATCACATATTCATGGTCGGAAACAACCAGATCTGGCTTTTCTTTGGCTGTTTCACGGCCAAAAATGTGACCATGAAAAGGCCAGATCCTTGGTCATGAAATGGCCATAGATCTGGCCATGAAACGACCATAGAATTATAATCCATGGTTGAAAATGGCTTTGTTGGCACACGGTCGGCCATATACGGTTAGTTGTGCACCATTCCGTTGACTGCCGGCAACGACCAACAGTGGTGCCTGACTGCAGACAGTGGCTTGGGGTAGATGGGATGATTTTGCTACAAATTAAAGTTTTATATGACTGGGGTGTTTTAGCAAAATTTCAAATATAGGGGGTTTAAAGATAATTCAAAAAATTATAATAAAAATAATATTATATTAATATTTAAAAATGAGGGTAATTTAGTAATCTATATAACATACCCACTCATTATCCTCATAACCAAACATATTATTCACCAATTTATTCGAACCAACCAAATATATTTTCTAAACATTTCTAGTAATCTTTAAAGTGATATATTTTTTCTTTAATATAACATCCTCTATAATAAAACATTATATGATCCAAACACCCCCTTTCAAGTTTAAGAGTATTATTATTCTTCTGAACCTAGTGACCAAAATACTCCGGGTCAGACTGGGCTTGTCCGATGTATGTTTAAAAAATAAAGGCTCCGTTTGGTTCACAATTGAGTGTTTTTGGGAAAAGTTTTTTGAAAAAAGTAAAAAAAAAGTTGAATTGGGCGGGTATTACGATGTAGGATTTATAAATTAATAAAATACCCCCNTTTCTTTTGAACACCCACTTGCAACCAATTGCCTTTCTATCCTTAGGCAATTTACATAGGATCCATGTACTATTCTTGTCCAATGACTGCATCTCATCATTCAGTACAGCCTCCCACAGATTTGCATCTTCCATGGCTCTTGCTTCATTTACATTCCTAGGTTCATCACCAATCACATTCAAAGCATGTAATCCACTCAAGGCACTTAGAGAGAAACGAACTGGTGCTTTTCTAACTCTTGTAGATCTCCTCAAAGTTGATGGCACCACAACTTCATCATCAAAATCATCCTCAGAACCCTCATCAGCCACACTATCAAGTTTATCTTCATGGTCATATTTTATAGACTCTAAATTTACAGTCTCTACAGCAACATTAGGAGTCATCTCCTCCTCTTGCTCTATTGTAGTCACATCAAACTGAATTTTCTTTGACTGCTCAAGATCTTCAGGAGTTCCCACACGTTGTTTTACCTCCCTAAAGATTATATCTCTGCTGTAGATAATGCTTCTACTCACAGGATTCCACAACTTGTATCCCTTAATGCCATCCTTGAACCCCACAAACTTGCACTTCTCAGATTTACTATCAAGCTTGCTTCTCTTCTCCTTTGGCACATGCACATACGCATCACAACCAAAAACTCGAATAAAAGACAGATTAGGTTTCTTACCATACAAAGCTTCATATGGCGTCATGTCTTTAGCAGAAGAAGTGGGAGACCGATTCTTCAACTAACAGGCCATCGCTGTAGCTTCAGCCAAAAATTCAGACCCCAAATCTGTCATATTCAGCATGCATCTAGCCTTCTCTAACAATGACCGATTGAGACGTTCAGCCACTCCATTTTGCTGAGGCGTGTAAGGTGTAGTTTTCTGCCTTGCAATTTCGTGTGTCGCACAAAATTGCTCAAACTTACTAGAGCAAAACTCACCGCCATTATCAGTTCGCATAGCTTTAATCTTCCCGTCAAACTGATTCTCAACTAAGGCTTTAAATTCCTGAAATTTCTCAAAAGCCTCAGACTTGCTGCGCATGAAATAAACCCAACAGTATCTAGAAAAATCATCAATAAAAGATACATAATACCTGGATTTACCAACAGATTCCACTGGAGTGGGCCCAAAAACGTCACTATGAATTAACTCCAGTATTTTTGTTGCTCTCGTGCCTGTCGATTGAAAACTAACCCGATTCTGCTTACCTTGTAAACGTTCCTCACAAAACCCAAAACTCATGGAACAGTTAGGAATACCTTCAGCCATATTCTGAGTCACCAAAGTAGACAAAGTCGTCTCTCCAATGTGCCCCATTCGCTGATGCCACAATGTTACAGAATCAATTTCTTTTTCAGCCTCTTTTTCCGAAACATAACCACCCAAAGAGGAATTTCTTACAACTGATGCTTGCAGCCTGTATAGTGTACCATGTCGAACTCCTCGTGCAATAACCATAGACCCCCAAGTCATCTTACAGGATGTTCTGTCACAATTGAATACTATACCTGCGTCAGCTATTGTTCCAACNCTCTCCAATGTGCCCCATTCGCTGATGCCACAATGTTACAGAATCAATTTCTTTTTCAGCCTCTTTTTCCGAAACATAACCACCCAAAGAGGAATTTCTTACAACTGATGCTTGCAGCCTGTATAGTGTACCATGTCGAACTCCTCGTGCAATAACCATAGACCCCCAAGTCATCTTACAGGATGTTCTGTCACAATTGAATACTATACCTGCGTCAGCTATTGTTCCAACAGAGAGCAGATTTCTACTCATACCAGGGATGTGCATCACTTCAGGGAGCGTCCTCACTGAACCATCATGCAACCTCAGCCTGATTTTCCCGCGGCCAATAATCTTCACAGTAGTATCATCTCCTAACAGAACGTTTCCTCCATTGTATGTCTCATACTCACAAAACCATTCCTTGTGAGGTGTCATATGGAATGACGCACCAGTATCAACATACTAGACTGATTAGTCTAATCCAGCCATACATGCAGCAGCCACATACATATCACCATTTGATTCCCGTTTGTACGAAGTTTCAGCTTCCTTCCCCTTCACCGGTTTGTTTCTGCAGTCTTTCTTAAAATGCCCAAATTCCTGACATCTCCAGCATTTAATCTTACTTTTATCCTTGCTCTTAGATCTACCTCGCGACTTTCCCATATCGCCAGACTTATTACAATTCCTATCAAAGTTTCGTCCCCTATCAGTTAAAGCATCCCTAGACGAACCCTCTGAACCTCTTCGCCGCATATCCTCTGCCAACAATGTAGAACATACAGAGTCTCACAACATCTGTGTCAATCCTCCACCATCAATCGCAACAATCAGGTTGTCCTAGTATCAGGCAGCAAGCATAACAATATTACCACTTTCTCAGATTCGGTGAGTTGTACATCCACAGCCAGTAATTGATTCACCAAAGTATTAAACTCATCCAGATGTGCAGCAAGAGAATCCCCATCATGCATACGGAGATTGTAGAGTTTCTTGCGACGAAACAGCACATTCACCAAAGACTTACTCAGATACATATTTTCCAGCTTCTGCCATAAACCCTTAGCCGTATCCTGATCCATCACATTTGTTAGAATAGAGTCCTCAAGACAGATGCGAATCAAACCTATGGCTTTTCGATCCATCTTGTCCCATTCAGCAAGTGCAGCACAATCAGTCGCTGATAATTCTCCTTCAGCAGGTTTAGACCCAAGCGTACTTGACAATGCAGTTCCAAACGTTTCACTCATCGTAGCAACAACAGTCCCGACTGTCGGCCTATCATTCATAATTGCACCCCACAGGTCCCTATCAACGAGTAGATCCTCCATCCGCAGTTTCCAAAGCTCGAAGCGTTTGCCGTCGAACTTCTCAATCTCAACCTTTGATCCCATCATCTCTAAATCATGATCTAACAGAACCTAGCTCTGATACCAATTGAACGAAATAGAGACAAAAAACAGGAACATAATATAACAGTAAAACAAATCAAACAGTAAACAAAGAAAATAATACGCGCGATTTACCTTGGTTCACCCAATGTGGGCTACGTCCAATTGAGTCAATATTATTGCAATATGCCTCACCTCTCTTGTTTACAATGAATGAATTGCTCTCACTCCCATAACAAGAGAAAAGTATGATTATATACTAGGTTTAAGGGACTAAACCTAGCTTTACATGGATTCCTATTCCTAAGCCCAACCCAAAAAAGAATTAGTAACTTAAAAGAAATCCTACAGTGGTTATACATGGAAAAGCCCAAAACCGCCTACGAGCTCGGAGGCACTGCCCCGCGACCCCCGCCCGCTGACCAGTCAGCGGTACCCCCAAGTGCGTCTCCGTTACCAATTAATGTTGAAGTAGTCGACAACTCCAACAATATTACTGATCATTGATTTTTAAACTTAGATCCTTCGTATGACCATTGACAAAACCAACCTTATATTTTATAAATGCTTTACAAATGGATTTCCTTAAATATAAGTAAACAAGATTCATTATTTAAAAAAAAAAAGTAAACGAATTTTTCCCATCCAAATAATGGCTTAATGGCACTTTTTTACCCAAGACTTTTAAAATACCACTTTACTACCTAAATTTATATTCTGTTTCCAATTCCGACATTGTTGCGACCCCACACCACTATTATCTTCCTCGATCATCACTAACCAAAAACCCTCAAACCCTACCCCCACCGACTTCATCAATCGCCAGCAATTAAGCAATTAGGGTTTGCGCACTCACCCTTCCCAAGTCAAATTTCAATCAACTCCAACTACCAAAATTCAACCTTCCACCACCTAAAGACTCATCAACCTCCCCTCTTCAAAAGCCCCAATAGTCTGGACTGAGTTTGCTCTCTGTTCGCCGTCAGAATATAAATTTGGATAATAAAGTAGTATTTTAAAAATCTATAGGTGAAATTGTGTCATTAAGCCTTTATTTTGGTGGGAAAAAGTCGTTCACTCTTAAAAGAAATCCTATAACCTAAACAAAATGTTGTAAATCAATCCTAATTACTCAAACCACCAAATCAATCTCAGATCAAAACAAACGCAAGAACAGAAAACACACAACACACAATCTACCGTGGTTCGTTTGTTCCATATAGAACAAGTTACATCCACGTTGAGCTCCAAAATATAGAGCTCGCTGCACTAGGATTAATCACTTCAAAGATTACAGATTACAGATAAATCTCCTTCACTGTCAACAACACATTCACACACTCATTCACTTCTCTTTATCCCGCAAATCTCAACAACCATTAGAGTACTCTATACCCTTTAAGGAACACCTTGCCCTCAAAATAAGCCTCTAGAACGATTCACACAGAGAAGAACCAGAATGAATATCAAACCCTAACCCAGGTTACAAAACGCATTTACAGAGAAAAAAGAGAGAAACCCTAATACACGATCTGACTTCTAAATGCGTGAAAAAGTTTCCTTTTATATTGTTGACTTCTGATTGAACTGGAGTCGTCGAATTCTCTTTAATTTGATGGTTGTGATTGACTTGGACTAATAGGCAAAAAACGACAACGTTTTTGCTTCGCTTAAACGACGTCGCAGGCTTCAATATTTAACAATCTCCACCTTGAAGTCTGTGACTATCTTTCCAACAATATTCTCTTGTTGTGCAGCAAGCATTTCCATATTCCTTCTTGTGTCTTATTTGGTTATTCCACATGCAATAAGTTCAAGCAGTGCTTGAACTTTGCAAGTGTTACAACCTTGGTTCTCATGTCTGCCGGGTTGTTTTCAGTTGGGATTTTCATCAGTTTCACCTCTCTTTTTAAGATCATATCCCTCACAAAATGGTACCGTACATCTACGTGTTTGGTCCTCTCATGGTACACAGGATTCTTCCCCAAATGAATAGCACTCTGACTGTCTGAATAGACAGTCACAGTTCCATCCAACAGCTTAGCTTCTTTCAAGAACCCTTGAAGCCATATAGCTTCTTTGAATGCATCGGTTACAGCCACATATTCCGCTTCAGTTGTGGACAAAGCTACCAGTGGCTGTAACTAGGACTTCCAACTGATACAGTTACCTCCCAAAGTAAAATGGTATGCTGTTGTAGACTTCCGGGAGTCTCTATCACCTGCAAAATCCGAGACTACATACCCAACCAGATCAAGTGAGGAGTTTCTTTTACAGAAATTTAAACCCACATGCACAGTGTTCTTAATGTATCTAAGAAGTCATTTCAAAGCATTCCAATGTTCCCATCCAGGATTAGACATAAACCTACTTAACAGTGATATAGAGTATGACAAGTCAGGTCTTGTACTAATCATGGAATACATGACCGAGCCAATAGCATTTGCATAAGGTATGGATTCCATTTTTAATCTTTCAGATTCTGTTTGTGGGCTTTGGCCTTTATTAAGGATTAAATGGCTAGCTAGGGGCATTGAGGCACATTTAGAGTCATTCATTCCAAATCTAAACACTAGTTTCTGGAGATAGGACATTTGGTGGAGTTTTAAGCTGCAAGTTTTTCTGTTTCTTTCTATTAGCATTCCTAATATTTTCTTTGCACAACCTAAATCCTTCATTTCAAATTCAGCATGTAATTTTCCCTTCAACACATCAATATGACCTTTAGACTTACTGATTAAAAGCATGTCGTCAACATACAGTAACAGATATACAGGATTTGTATCCACATGTGCAAAATAAAAACAGTTATCATGCTCACTTCTAGTGAAGCCTACCCCTACTATGAATGAGTCAAACCTCTTGTACCACTGCCTAGGTGATTGTTTGAGTCCATACAATGATTTATGCAACAAACATACATGATTAGGAAACTGTTTATCCTTAAATCCCATGGGCTGACTCATATATATATGTTCTTCTAATTCCCCCAAAAATGCAGTTTTTACATCTAACTGCTCTAACTCTAAATCATGATGTGCTACTAAGGATAACATCACTCTTATAGTTTTAAATTTAACAACAGGGGAAAAAATCTCAATGAAGTCTATACCTGCCCACTGGGTGTAGCCTTTGGCCACTAACCTGGCCTTATACCTTGGTGGATCAGTTTTGTTGATGCCCTCTTTCAGCTTGTATAACCACTTGCATTCCACTGGTTTTGAGTCTTTGTGTTTTGGAACCAGAGTCCAAGTCTTGCTCTACCTTAGGGAGGCCATCTCCTCATTCATGGCAGTGAGCCATTTCTTACTATCCTTTAATTGTATGGCATCTTCATAAGACTCAAGCTCTATCCTATGTATCTCTACACCAGCAAGTAGTGATGTGTAGATAAGTTCAGCATAGCTGAACCTTGGAGGTGGTCTTATTTCCCTCCTTGTTCTGTCTCTAGCAAGTTGGTAATAAGCCAGGTCCTCTTGTTAGGCAATATCACTGTTCTCTTCATTCTCATTTTCACCATCATGATCAGTATCAATGGTATTTTGCACAGGTGCAAATTCTGGTCCATCAGTGTTTTTATCAGGTTCCTGTTGGTTTGATGGCTCCACCTCAAACTGAGTACTTTCAGTTTGTTGTGGATTCTCTTCTTGATGGGTTGAGGTACCTGCATCAGTGTTAGTAACCTTGCAAGGAAACACACATTCGTTAAATACCACATCTCTACTGATAATGACCTTAATTCCTGGAGCCTCTCTCTCTCACAGCCTATATCCCTTTGTCCCTTCTTGATATCCTAAGAACACACATCTTAGGGACCTTGGTTCTAATTTCCCATCTTTGGTATGTGCATAGGCTGCACATCCGAAAACTCTTAAATGGTTTATAGATGGTTTTCTTCCTGACCATCTTTCTTCAGGACAGGTGTAACAACCTATTGCACTAGATGGAATCCTATTTACTAAATAGGCAGTAGTGGTTAAAGCTTCCCCCCAAAAAGACTTAGGTAGCCCAGCTATGAAAATGAGGCACCTCACCTTCTCTAATAGTGTCATATTCATCCTCTCAGCAACTCCATTTTGCTGAAAGGTTCCCCTCATTGTCCTATGTCTCTCAATTCCCTAGTCTCTACAATAAGTGTCAAAATCAGTGTTACGGAACTCCAATCCATTGTTAGTTCTGAGCGTTTTTACTTTTTTCTCCAGTTGGTTTTCTACTAAGGTCTTCCAGCCCTTAAACTTAATTAGAGCCTCATCCTTGGATCTAAGTAGGTAAACCCACACCTTCCTACTGAAGTCATCCACTATAGGTAGAAAATAACTATTCCCTCCATGTGTTTTGACTCTTTCAGGACCCCAAAGATCAGCAAGAAAGTAATCCAAACAACCCACAGACAGGTGAGTTCCTTTTGGGAAGCTCAGCCCATGCTGTTTGCCTAGGACACAAGTTTCACAAAAATCTAGGTCTAACACATTGTCATTACCAAAGTACCCCTGCTGTTTGAGATAGCTCATACCATTTTGGCCTATATGGCCCATCCTCAGGTGCCACTTTTCTGCAGTTGAAATGTTAGTAGATATAAAAGCAGAGTTAACATTCATTTGATGATATTTCCCACACAACATGTACAACCCATTCCTTTTAACACCTTCAAACAGCATTTGATCATTTTTGTAAACAGCAATGCACCCATTTTTAGCCCTATAGCTATATCCAACTTCATTCAATGTGCC
The DNA here is from genome assembly GCF_008641045.1 of Pistacia vera. Taxonomy (NCBI): domain Eukaryota; kingdom Viridiplantae; phylum Streptophyta; class Magnoliopsida; order Sapindales; family Anacardiaceae; genus Pistacia; species Pistacia vera. The sequence continues at coordinate 575,451 of NW_022195293.1, forward strand.
TAAAGAGATCAGGTTACGTTTAAGCTCTGGTATATACCTTACTCTGGTTAACATAATGAGTTTGCCACCTTTAAGTCTAATGGTGATATTACCTACCCCTTGGACTCTGCATGAGTGATTATTGCCCATAGACACTATTTCGGGTTCACCATTTATTAGATTCTGGAACCAGGTTTTGTTAGGACTCATATGGAAAGAACACCCTGAGTCCAGAACCTACTTATTAGCCATTTTAGAACTAGACACAGTGAGGGCTTCTATAACTTCAATGCTATTACTAGAGGATGCTATGTTGCTCTCAGTACTGTTCTGTTTTTGCTTCCTAATCCAGTCATAACAATTCTTTTTGATGTGACCAGGTTTGTTACAATGGAAGCACTTCCTAGTCTCTGATTTAGATTTATTATTATTATAGGCTTTCCCTTTCTTCTTATTCTTTGGCTTTAAGTTTTGTTGGATAACCTTTCCAGTATCTTTACTAAAGTGACCATTTTCTTGTTTTCCTTTTACAAAAAGATTACTCCCATTTCTTTTTTGTATCTTTAACTCAAGTTCTCTGGATTTTAGACCAGCTATTATAAGATCAACACTAGGGACTGTTCCAGTATACTGCAATGCATTTTTCACTACTAAGTATTCATCAGGTAATGAATTTAATAAAATCATTGCAAGACTCAAATCCCCTAATTCTTGATCAGTTCCTTTTAGCACTAGTGTCATTTTAAGAAATTCATCTAAGTTTTCTTCTAATGACTTAGAAACATCCATTTTGTAAGAAAACAGGGCACCTTTTAAGAATGCTAAATTAGGAGCAGATCTTAATGCATACAGAGTTTCGAGTTTACCCCAGAGCTCGAGCGGTGTGTCCAGGCCATCCACCTTTCGCAGTACATTATCTGATAAATTCATGATTATCAGATTGTATGCTTCTTCGTCTATCTCTGCTTTCTTTTTCACCTTTTCCTCAGACCACTTGGTTGCATCTTTTTTTAGTGCTATTCCTACCTTATTGTGGGATAACAGTGCCTTCATCTTCTTCTTCCATGTATTAAAATCCATCTTCCCATCATACTGGGATATCTCTACACGCGTGGTAGTGTTCATCATTCTGTCCAGCAACAGACCCTACTGTTCTATTCCTCGATCTTGACTAGTTTTCTTGGTTTAACCTTTTGAGACAGAAAACGACCTCTGGTGTTTAAGATTCTTGCCTAAGGATTCAAGATTTATAACCCTATAGATCAAGAAATTCCCTAAATCGAAAATCCCCAATTTTGACAAAACCCTAATTTTGTAACTTTGCCCAATTGACTTGATTTCAAGAATTTCTAAACCCTAGAGTGAAGGCTCTGATACCACTGTTGTAAATCAATCCTAATTACTCAAACCACCAAATCAATCTCAGATCAAAACAAACACAAGAACAGAAAACACACAACACACAATCTACTGTGGTTTGCTTGTTCAATATAGAACAAGTTACATCCACGTTGAGCTCCAGAATATAGAGCTCGCTACACTAGGATTAATCACTTCAAAGATTACAGATTACAGACAAATCTCCTTCATTGTCAACAACACATTCACACACTCATTCACTTCTCTTTATCCCGCAAATCTCAACAACCACTAGAGTACTCTATACCCTTTAAGGAATACCCTGCCCTCAAAATAAGCCTCTAGAACGATTCACACAGAGAAGAACCAGAATGAATATCAAACCCTAACCTAGGTTACAAAATGCATTTACAGAGAAAAAAGAGAGAAACCCTAATACACGATCTGACTTCTAAATGCATGAAAAAGTTCCCTTTTATATTGTTGACTTCTAATTGAACTGGAGCCGTGGAATTCTCTTTAATTTGATGGCTGTGATTGACTTGGACTAATAGGCAAAAAACGACAGCGTTTTTGCTTCGCTTAAACGACGTCGCAGGCTTCAATATTTAACACAAAAAATAATAATATTTCATGTGCTAACTTTTTTATACAAATTGTCATATACATATATAGGTATATATAAACTGCAAGATTTTAAAATAATTAGATAAAACTTTAAATTAAAGATAAATTAAATAAGTTAAGGAGATTTCTCGTCAAATATACTCGCAGCATTTTTTGATAGAAAAATCATGTGATGGCCAAATTGTTGACTTTAATGTTGTTATTGACTGTTGGCCAGATCCATTACTATAGCTAACTTATTAAGACATTGAGGCTTATTATTTTATCAGTTTGAATAAGTTAGATAAACCTTGAGTCGTCTTTCATCTAACATTCGTCATGATCAACAAGTTTAAACGACTTGCATATCGCCTAAAATAACATTGATTACGTCCTGGAAAAGATAATATTCTGATAGCAAACTGATAATTAAGACTTTTGGTTCTCAGAGAGAGTAGAGAAAAAGCAAACTGATAATTAAGACTTTTGGTTCTCACAGAGAGCAGAGAAAAATATCCAGATTATCTTTTCCAGGACCAGGACGTAATCAATAAGTCTGATAAATCAACATTTGTGAATTGAGGACAAAAATAAATGGCGTGTTAGACTTGAGTACGTTAACCATGGTAGTGATTTCTTTCTCGTGCGGTGAAAAATTCAACTTCAGCCAGCGTATTCATCATTTCCAAGTTTAATACGTCTTGAATTTATATGTATTCTGTCAAGAGTAACACGATTTGTAATGCAATGATCATGATCAGTTCGATTGTGATAGTCAATTTTTCTCTATTTATTTGAATTTTATATATGATTGATAATTTCTTATTGAAAGAAAATAACAAGGAGAAGAAATGGATGTGTTTGATATTCAAAAACTATACAATAAGGTTTGCTCCCTTCGTTAATTTTATAGGTTATTCAATAAACTTGATGATTTATTGAGGTGTGCAAATCGGGCCGAACACTTTGGTTATTAAAAAAAAAAAAAATTACACTATAACAATGGGACAAATGGAAAACCTTAGAGGGTGAAGATATCATATCTCTTTCATTTTTTTATTAGTATTGGTTAGAAGTGATATTGCATTTATAATGCTAATGTAGTAAACATAATAAATTTAATAATACCTAGTATTTTCAAATTATATAAAAGATATGATGATATCTCATAATGCTAACAAGTCCTATTGCTACGTACGCAGGCGGCTTTTAACCATAAATCAAAGGGACATAATTAATCAACCCCTACTGTTCTGGAAAGTAGCAGGCAGGTGAATCTATTGCATTTTTAATTAACCCATGCGTTTCATTTTAAGACGCCACCAAAGCATTGTCGATATATGGAAGGGCAAAATTGTATTTTAATTTTTGGCTTCAATGGTTTTAAAAAAGGGATATTATCATCCATTAAAAATAACTCACAGTTGACAGTGAAAAACTTGATCAAGGTAATACGTAATTTCATATATTATTTGATTTATTTACATTTGATTGAAAATAAAATTGAGAGGTGAGTTTATGTGGGCCTTAACAAGGATCGGTCCGTGGGCTATCATCTGTCAAATTAAAGGTTAATTTGGGATTGTTGTAGTTTTAGGTTTAGAGAATTGATAATCTTACAAAGATAAGTACAAAGAGGGCATACAAAGACAACCCCTACCTTTGATCTTCATGATTTCTCTCTTTCTCTCTTTCTCTTTTTCCGTTTTTTCTTTGATTTTTGTTCACTTTGTAGCCTTCTTTGTATAATTCTTTGTAACTTATAAGGATAGCATTTTTCTTAGGTTTAATCAATTTTGGAAATAATCAGTTTTAAAAATAATTCAGAATATGTTTGGTGAATGCTACTTTTATAATTAATGTGATTTCCAAAATTCTATGATTGTATGTTTGGCAAATTAGATTTTGAAATTGTTAGTGTATATATAATGACCAAAACACACATTTTATTTCTTAAAATATTTTTATAATTCTAAATTTTATTTTCTTAAGTATATAATAAATATTTTAAAACATAATAAAAATTTATGTTAACTGAATTATTAATTAATTTATAGTTAAAAAAAAATTGGATCTGTCCAACGGTGGTCAACCATTGGTCAAGCGTCAACACCAGTAAACAATGGAGCGTTAACATCACAACCGTCTACAAAAGGCAGCGAAACACTTAGTCGCCTTTTGTGGCAAAATAACAAGTAGGAATCTGGTGATTTCATCGGATTTTGATTGATCGGCTCATGCCAGATAGGATAGGCAGTGATGAATGACACGCATCACTAGAGATCGTTGGAATTTGGCCACCACCAATATCAATAACCACCTATCAATTCAATTTGATTTATTTCATAAAAAAAATAAATTATATATTTTAAAAATTAATTTTTTATTTAAATTCTTTGTAAATAAAACAGTAATACATGGGTATATATGTCATTTAAATATACAAAATCAACTTTGTAAATAATCTGATTTTGAAAAACTACCTAGGTAGCTTTTAGAATCCTTTTATAAATCTTATTGTTTTATAATCAGCATCAAACTTAATTAGTTTTAAAAGTTGTTTACCAAAAATACTTTTATTATTGTAACTTAAAACTTAATTGATTATTTTTTAAACTACAGCAACCTCAAACACATTATAAAACTCATTTTAGCTTAGGAAGTGATTTTTAGCCCCCATCTAATTTCTCAATATCTCCCTTTACTGAACATACCTATTTCATATTTTAGAAAAATATATATATTTTAAACCCTATTTAATATTGAAATAGCCCTCTAAGCTTAATTATATTATTGTTTAAACCCCTCTTTCACAATTCTAAATTTAAAACTTACTTTTTCATCTTCATATTCATTCCAATGTGTGATAACTTTCTCTAATATATTTTCATCAAACAAATAATTGAAATAAATTAAAAAGTTAAATTATTATGAAAATTTAGGTTTAGGTTAAAGATTAAAACAAAAATATAAAATAGAACAATTTTTATTAATGCTAAAGTTGTCAAACTAAAAAAAAAATAAAAAACATAAAAAAAAAATAAAAAAAAAATTTTAAAAAAAATAAAAAGTGGAGGTACTAATAAAGCTAAAAATAATTTCCCTTTGGGTACATTTGGATAGGAGGCATATAAGATAACGAGAGTAATCTTCGTTTATTTTGCAAGATTCTGGTGTTTAGTTTGCAAATAATAAAATATTACGAGAATTTTTTATTGCAAATAGTGTTTACTGTTGGTAATGTTGAGGGTAATCAAATACCCTCCCCTCGGGATTAAAATATTACCGGGTAATCTTATTTTTTTACCTACTTTGCCCTTAATTAAATACAATTTTGGACACAATTGCCCTCAAATGTCTACCAAATAATAATTACCTAGCCCCCCTATATTTAAGAAATTAACTAAAACACCCCAGCCAAAAAAAGTTTAAAAGTTAACAAAATACCCCCAACCACCCAAGACCACCCTCGACATCAATCGTCGTAATGATGCACGACCGACGGGATCTAACTGGTCATGGGCTAATAAGGCCTTTTCCGACCATGGATCACAGATTCATGGTCAGAAACAACCAGATCTGGCTTTTCTGTGGCCGTTTCACGGCCAAAGATGTGGCCATGAAAAGGCCAGATCCTTGGTCGTGAAATGGCCATAGATATGGCCATGAAACGACCATAGAATTATAATCCATGGTCGAAAATGGCTTTTTTAGCACACGGCCGGCCATATACGGTCAGTCGTGCACCATTCCGTTGACTGCCGGCAGCAGCCAACAGTGGTGGCTGGGTGCAGACAGTGGCTTGGGGTAGATGGGGGTGATTTTGATATAAATTAAAGTTTTATATGGCTGGGGTGTTTTAGCAAAATTGCAAATGTAGGGGGTTAAAAGTAATTCAAAAAATTATAATAAAAATAATATTATATTAATATTTAAAAATGAGGGCAATTTAGTGATTTATATAACATACCCACTCATTTATCCTCCCAACCAAACATATTATTCACCAATTTATTCGAACCAACCAAACACATTTTCTAAACATTTTTAGTAATATTTAAAGTGATATATTTTTCCTTTAATATAACATCCTCTATAATAAAACATTATATGATCCAAACACCCCCTTTCAAGTTTAAGAGTGTTATTATTCTTCTGAACCTAGTGACCAAAATACTCCAGGTCGGACTAGGCTTGTCCAACGTATGTTTAAAAAGAGTAATGCTACGGGTACTAACGGATTTTACTAACCAATGTATTAACTTAAAGCATAGTATGAGTACCATATGCATAGTACGGGTACTATGTATGATTTTAACAAAGGTTAGTACACTCGTTAGTAAAATCTGTTAGTACCCAAATTATTATTCGTTTAAAAAATAAAGGCTCAAGCCCACCAAAAATCCCGATTGTTCCCAAAATTGTATAGAATGCTAATTTTTTTATTTTTTTATTTTAGTAATATAAAAGCCGGGTGGCATTTCTTAAATGTTTTATGTATCAATATTAGTAATATCTGTTTTTCCTATTTATTTATCTAAATTGAGTGAGTATAAAATTATAGATCATCTTTTAATATTTATGTCATATTTGAATGACATATTATATTACTGGCCATATGAAAGCTCATAGATTCTCCTCGAGTGTTAATAAGGATAGTTATTAGAGCTTTTACCCGATCGGTAAGTCTAAAATCCCGAAGAATTAGTTAAGGTACACGTAAACTGGTTTGAACACCTCCGATCGTCTAGATTAATTTGGATAGTAGAGCACATAATAAGATCCAACATATCATAACCAATCTTGTGATTTTGTTACAAGATTTAAGCAACATACAGTGTGTGTAACATTACTTGTTCTTTAAGAAGTATTTAATTCTCCTAAAAGAAATACAATATTCGTTGAATAATTTCTAAAGGTTGATAAGGTTATCCACGTTGTCACAACTCACAACACTTCAGTAAATTCATCATGAATTTACACAGTTTACAAAGTAATCTTGAATGCTTCGTAATAGTACTTGGCTGCCAGCATCTGGCCATACATGGAGAAAACTTTTAAGCCCACCAGGTGAATGCTCATCTCTAGTAAACTAGAAACCCTATTATTTCTACAATCAAAAGAAGCTTTTCCATATGCAAGTTCTAATGTACACATACAAATTGCTATCTCCACGAGGCTTCAAAAGTAAAAGAATCATAATAGGGAAGAAAATGTTTAATGAACTATTAAGCTCCAAATATGTTCGAACACACTGAAATTCATGATGATGAAATTTTATTCATGGTTCTGTAATTGTATGACTATAGTGATGGCAACAACGATTTAGAAAAGAATAGTTTGTAATGCGGTTTCTTGTAGGCTTCACAATAGAGGCAAATAACTAATACTCCTAATACTCCTAGTCTCCTACAGTAAGTATTGTTGTTTGGTGACAAAGAGTACCACTCACTATTGTCTCTGCACTAGACGCTCTATATCTCCTAATTCCACTTCACCTCCTTGCCATTCACTCTCATTTTGAAAGAGCATTTCAATTTGCTCCAAAGATTTCCCTTTTGTTTCTGGGACACATGTATAGACAAAAGCAACAGACAGAGCTGAAGTCAGTGAAAAGATAAAGAAGGTTCCACCCACTGTAATTGCTTGGCACAGGGAGAGGAAAGACATAGCAATCACACCACTACTGACCCTGCTCCCCACTGCTCCCAGAGCGAAAGCCTGAGCTCGCTGCCTTTAGAGAGAAAATTTCAGATGATAATACCCAACAAATCGGACCAATTCCGACAGAGAAGAAAGCTACATTGCCACAAACTGATAGAATCGCCAATCCAATCCCAAGTTGTCCTTTCCCCATAAATATCAGAGAAAGGCTTAGGCCAAGTAAGCAAATTGTCATTCCAATTGTGCTTACATAAAGCAAAGGTTTTCTACCCACTTTGTCAATAAGAATTATAGCTATTAAGATGAACACAGTTTTGGTAAACCCAACAGCAACAGTTGCAGCGAGAACCTCATAATCGATCTTAATCCCAGCATTTTTAAAGATGGTGGGGCTGTAATACACAGTCGCATCAATACCTGTAATCTGTTGGAAGCATTGGATTCCACTACCTGTAATCAACATTCTTTTAACTGCAGGAGTAGGATTTATCATTTCCTGCCACACAGCTTTCCCTTCGTAATTCTCTGCGTTAGCAATCCAGCAGCTTGTTGCATTTCAGCCAATCTCTCCTCCACTTCTCTTTCGCTTTCATTTGTCTTTGAAAGCACTACTCTTGCTTCATCAACCCTTTGCTGCATCACCAACCACCTTGGGGATTCAGGGATCACAAACAGGGCACATCCCATAAAGTTTGAAGGAAGGATCCCCGCACCAAGCATGATCCTCCAGTTTATATGTACTGGTAGTACAGAAAAAGCAAAATTCGAGATATATCCGAGTAAAATTCCAAAATTTATAAAGATCTCAAGAAAGGAGGTGAGTGATCCTCTAGCAACGGAGGGCGAGATCTCAGCTATGTATACAGGCGCGATCATCACCCCAAATCCTGTCCCCACACCAGCCAAGACCCTGCCTATTATTAGTACTGTAAAAGAAGGGGCAAGAGCCATTATAGCTGCACCTGACTCTGAAAGACAATGGCTGCAAGGGCTATTGTCCATTTCCTACCAAGGACATCTGATGTTTTGCCCCCGGCCAAACTACCCAAAAGTGAAATTATACTCAAAATTCCAACAAGAACTTCTCGTTGCACCTCACTTATCTTTAGATCTTCCTTCATAAATATAATTGCTCCAGACATTACACCCACATCTGCTGAGTGATTAGGACACGCTGTAAATAAATTTGAACCACACACAAAAAATTCAGCCAACATGACAGCAACAAAGCTAGGATGTAAATTTCGATTTTAACATTATCTTATAGAACTTAACACAGTAATTAACTATCATTTTTCCCCTTACAATTGCACCAAAAACACTATTTCTCAAAAGTGAAAACAGAAGCAATGCAGCGATTTCGAACTGTCAATAAGCAATGAGGACTAAGCATTGCAAGCTGATTTTTAGATTTTGAAGAAGATTTAGTGGAAAGCCATGCACCTTTAAACATTAATCTAAAATTTTCAGGAAAAATGTAGGTTCATAAAGCACAATTACACCAAAACAAAAGGCAGAATTGCCAACCATTTGCTAGCATAAATATTCCATAATCACCCGAGTCTGCCTTGTATACAATTATTTGGGTTGATATTAAATAATAATACTATAATTACAAAAAAAAATTACAAAGATTTTTATATAAAGTGAAGTAACAAAAAATGAATGAAAGAGTAAAACAAAAAGTCAAACTCATTAAATTTACTCTTTTATTTATTTTTTGTTACATCATTTTGTATTAAGATTTTCGTAAAATTTCTTTATAATTGTAATATTATTTAATATTAAATAGAGAGGAGAAAGACTAACAAGGAGCACAGAATTGAGAGAAGCAAAAATAGCACAGGCTGTAACATATTTTTTTGTGCCACCATTATTAATAAAAGCCACCTCTTGTTCTTGATCTTGAGTGTTAGATAATGCTATACCTTCACCATTTCCATGACCATCCATTCTTTGGTACTTGCAACCCCATTTCTTCGTCTGCATAGAATTGTGTAATTAATATTTACAAGATTTTTGTTGTATGTCTCCGTCCTTCACTCCTCTTCGTGTTTGCTCAAAAGGAGAAAGCTAGAAATACAGCTCCGGCAGAAGTTGTCTTTTGTGTGGTTATATTTTGATCTATGACTGTGAAAGATTTTATTATTTAAAAATTTTAGAAAGATTTTTGTTATTTAATTATATATTAAAAAATTATTATTATTTAACTTAAAAACAAAATTATGACTTAAACTTTCAAACTAATTAAAAAGCTTGCCAAATTTATTTTTTTTTGTAATGAAATGGATATGAAAACTTATATAATTATGTAGAATTAATAAATTTATTACCAATTACAAAATCGGGATGCCTTACAAGTTTTTTTTTTTTTTTTTTTTTTTTTTAAGGATAATTGGTATAATATACAGTGGTGGTTATTTTTATAAATCAATTGAAAGAGTGGTTAGTTTTTTAAATTATTTAATGTTTTTGTGAGCTTGCTTTAGATCTGGAGAGAGACTAAAGAGTGGCGGGCCCGGCTATTGTTCGTGTGGACCCAAAACAACTGCTGTATGTATCCTGTTGTTATTCCATAGTCTCAACAATCACAATTAAACACGTGTCTTTGCGACACGATGAAGGAAAGTGACTTCACGCACGCCTCAACATAATCCTCTGCGGTTCCCAATTGATTATCACATAATTTGATTTTAAGTAATTGACTTAGACCAAGATTTTATCTGATGAAATTAGGAGTATACCTGCAATTGGTCTTGACCGTTGGTACTATAGTCAATGTGGGTGATCAGTTCAGTTTTGTTTTGTTTTGTGCAATGAAATATGATTATTATTGTAATATTATGACTTTGATTTTTGTATAATAAGAATATTGTTTGATTACTTTGACCGTATACCAAATTTGATGTTACTAAAAATGATTTCTAAAGACTTACACCAGATTGGAACTTCTAAGCATATACATGTATGTTCAACAAAATTCAATCTAATTTGTTGAAATAAATTATACTTCACTTAACACTGGTCAACTGGACGGTGGGCTATGTGGCCTGTTTTCTTTCAATTCCAAATTAATTATCAAAATCTAACTTTTAATATTTTATTTTATTTCTTTACCAAAATTGGGCTAGATGACAAAAAATTGGGCTTGAGGTAATCTTCACCTGAGATTCTTATCAAATGGGTAATGGGCCTAATTTACGGGCTGCTGACATGTGCCTACATCTAAATGGACTTAGAAAGTTCTAGGGGTGGTTTTAAATTATAATTAAAGGAAGTTAATTTAACTTTCCCGTGTAATTCATCAGTAGCCCCATTATTAAGTACATCCTGTGAATATTTTAAATAATAATATTATACTTACAAAAAAATTTTATAAAAATTTTTAAACAAAATGAGGTAACAAAAAATAAATAAAAGACTAAAACAAAAAGTCAAACTCATTAAATTCATTCTTCCATTCATTTTTTGTCACGTTACTTTGTATGGAGATCTTTGTAAAAAAATTTTGTAAGTGTAGTATTACTCTATTTTAAATTCTCTTTTTAAACTCTGTTTAATACCAAAATTATCCTTTTAGACTTAAATAGGTTTTTTCTTTACCCCTATCTCTTAGATTATCTCCTATTTTATTTTGTCTAAGTTTGCAATCACTGAAATATGGAAAAAAGAAAGATGAGGATATGAAAAATTATATTTGGATTTAACCAAAAAAAAAAAAAATTAAATATGTTGGAGAAGTAAAAAGTGATTTTTTTTAAAAGCAATTTAAAAGTATAAATTATGAGTTTTAAATGTTATTAAAAAAAAGGAAAATAAAAAACAAAGTAGAAGGGTGCTTAGAAATTATGGTGTCCTTTATAGTAATTTTATTTAAGATTAAACTTGTAAAAAAAAAAAGGGAGCTACTAATGAAAAAAGTGGGGAGTAAAAATCACTAGCTTTTGTTAAGAAATGTGAGTTATTTTGTTTTATTGTTTATTAATGGTAGATTTGTCTTTTCATTATTTCCTTTGTTTAGCCTATATATATATCTTTGTATTTAGGTTAAATCATACTTTTTGTATTCAATTGAATTGTGCAGTATCAATGAAACCCTAGCCTCCTTTTTTTATTATTTCTTTGGATTGTTTAACATGGTATCAGAGCAAAGTTTCATGGGACGAGGCTTAATCTTAAACACAGCTTGNATATTTTAATATTTTATTTTATTTCTTTACCAAAATTGGGCTAGATGACAAAAAATTGGGCTTGAGGTAATCGTCACCTGAGATTCTTATCAAATGGGTAATGGGCCTAATTTACGGGCTCCTGACATGTGCCTACATGTAAATGGACTTAGAAAGTTCTAGGGGTGGTTTTAAATTTTAATTAAAGGAAGTTAATTTAACTTTCCCGTGTAATTCATCAGTAGCCCCATTATTAAGTACATCCTATGTATATTTTAAATTCTCTTTTTAAACTCTATTTAATACCAAAATTATCCTTTTAAGACTTAAATAGGTTTTTTCTTTACCCCTATCTCTTAGATTATCTCCTATTTTATTTTGTCTAAGTTTGCAATCACTGAAATATGGAAAAAATAAAGATGAGGATATGAAAAATTATATTTGGATTTAACAAAAATAAATAAATAAATAAATACGTTGGAGAAGTAAAAAGTGATTTTTTTAAAGCAATTTAAAAGTATAAATTATGAGTTTTAAATGTTATTAAAAAAAAGAAAAATAAAAAAACAAAGTAGAAGGGTGCTTAGAAATTATGGTGTCCTTTATAGTAATTTTATTTGAGATTAAACTTGTAAAAAAAAAAAAAAAAGGGAGCTACTAATGAAAAAAGGTGCGGAGTAAAAATCACTAGCTTTAATTAGGGATATTATAAAATAGAATAGAAATTTTTATTTTTATTTTTTTTAGTTTTTAGTTTTTAGTTTATTTATTTTTTATTTTCTTGAAAAAATAATTTGGTCCATTTTCAGTCTTTTAATTTTTTTTTTTAATTTAGATTAAGAATTAAATTAGTTTAAAAAAGAAAGAAAACAAAATTAAGGCCATTTTAGTCATTTTGCCATTTTTCGTTAAAGTTAACTCTAAATAACCGTTAGATATCTCTCAATTGAATGATTTGTAACTTCTATCCTCTCATTACTTAAGTTCTAAAATTTTGTACCCTAATGGACAATATCTCTTTTAATTAGGTTCAATAGGTTAAATATGATAATTGAGCCTTTGATGACCGAAGTCTAAGGGCACGTTTACTTATGGAAGGTGAAGGAATAGGTTTTCCATTGTTTCCTTCACTGATTTCGCAAAAGAATGGCATTGCAAATTAAAATGGTGAAATGTCATTCGTCCCAAATTTGGGATGAATGGCCATTCTAATGCTAATTATTAGTCAATATTTACCATTTTGTCATTGCGTTGAATTTTTTTCCCATTTTACCCCTAAAATAATTTATTTTAATTATTTGTAATTTAATAACTATTAAATTAAAATATTAAAAATAAATTTATTGTATTGCCCTACCATTGGCACTGTTACTATTGTTAGAATGTCATCATTGTTGTTGTTGGGACCACCCTTATCACTGATGTGCAAATCAGGTGGCTCGGAATAATTTGCACTGCCTTGGAGTAAATTTGTAGCACATACATGATACACCTCCATTATTACTACAAACGGTAACAACAATATTATAATGAGCTCAGCGGATATTAGTAACGTATTTCTTCGCCTCTCTTCCTTTTCTTATTTCGAACTTCTTTTGGCTTATTGATACGTTAAAGCTTCATTAAGTAAAAACGATGCAAATACAAAATAAAAGGCTTTATTTGATACACTTTTTTTTAATAATATTTTATTTTAAATAGGATATGATAAGATTTAAACAAATAAGATGGAATTCTGAGAATGTGTTTAATACATTTTTTTTAAAAACATTTTATGAAAATATTTAGATTATTTTAACCCCCTACATTTGTTAATTTAGCTAAACACTCTTCACAATAAAATTTTATAAATTAACAAAAACAACCCCACTCACACAACTGATTATCGACAGTCGGCCACCATCGCTGGATGGTGATTGAAAGTCCTCGAAATGGCGCACGACCGGTTATATCTAGTTAGTCGTGCACCGGTCTGTTTCCGGCTAGATCCATGGCCAAAGATATGGTCATCATCAACGATCAAATCTGGCCAGAAATGGAAAGATCGGCGCACGATAAGCTAAATCCGACCGATCGTGCATCATTTCGACGTCGGTGACTGGCAGTGGTTGTTGGTGAGTGACTGTTACTTGGGTGGGTTGGGGTGTTTTTGTTAATATATAAAATTTTATTGAGAAATGTAATTGTTAAATGTTTTGAGTTGAATAGAATATGATTAAATTTAGAACAATGATAAAACAGACGCGTTTTTTATTTTTTAGGATAAAATAGTAGAATATAATAGGGTTGGAAAAGTTAAACAAATAGGGGGAGAAGTGTTTACTTCACTACAAAAAAAAAACAAAAAAAAAAAAAACAAAACAAAATTTTAATTATCGTGAAAATTTTGCTAAGTGGTCTAAAACATAATTCACTTGACGCACAAATACTTCAATTAAAAATGTTAACAACACTCACTTTGTTACTTTTTAGACCTGGGTAAGGCCCAGTCCCCCTCAAGCCTGGGACTGGGTCTTGAAGGTCTATTTCTCATGGGTCTGGGATTGGTCCCATGTCTATAAGAAATATCAAGGCCCAGACCAGTCGGACCAGTCCTATGGGTTTCAAAAATTACCAATACCCCCTTAATTGGAAAATAACCAATGCCCCCTTAATTTTTTATATATTTCTAAATCAAAAATTATGTAGGGGGTCTATGTAATTTTTTTAGGAGGTGATTTGTAAATTTTTTAATTAGTTAGTAAATAAATATAAATGAATGGTTAATTGGTTATAAATTTAAGGTGGGTGTTTTTAATTTAAACTTTAAAAAGATAATTTAATTTTAACATAAATATAATATTCACACAATCACACTTCACAAATAAGCAATTAAATAAAATTTTTTTTATTAAATTAATTTACATCGTCCAAATCTGTGTTTCTGAAGAGGTCGAGTAGTTTGGGATCTTCAAGGTGCTGTTGTAGTCTTCTATCTGCATGAGTCCAATCCAATAAATATATTATGACTTCAATCATCTCATTGGTTAAAGAGCATCTTCTGTCTTCAACAATGTGGCCACTAATTGAGAATGTTGACTCGGATGCAATTGTCAAAATTGACACAGCTAAAATGTCACGTGCCATTTCGGCTACAATGGGGAATTGACTTGCATTTTGGCTCCACCATCTCAGTAAATCCATCTCACGTTTCTCCTTCTTCATGTAGGACATGTCCATTTGTAGGCACCAATGTAGCTCATTTTGTCCATGTTTGTACGAGCTGGAGCTGCTACTTTAACAATGTTCTATATACGTCCACATGCTCGATTCTTGTTGATAAATGTCTTCATTAGGGTCCTGGTCATCTCTGCTATCGCTAGATGTTCATTTTACTTAGTTTGATATAAATACAAAAAGGCTTTCCAATTTTCTGTCAAAGTCTATCAAACAAGAACTATAGTCATGATCTAAATGATGGCCTATCTCAGTAACCATACATTTAAATATGTGTAATTTAAACCTAGGATCTACAATAAGACATAATCCACAAAAGAATGGAATATCTAACCCATATTTCTGGTATTTTGTTTCCATTTTTAAAACAATGTCGCTTAAATTTGCATCATATCTATGTTTAACAAAAGTTTTAGAAATTTGAAGTAAAATATCTAATGCTACATTACTAGTAGGATAATAAATACCACTTAATGTATTAGTGGAATTGTAAAAAACTTTAAGAAATGAATGAAAAACATTGCAAACCGTCCAATCATCATTGTTGATGACTTCGTCCGGATAGTTCTTCCGGTTGACGAACTTTGTAATCTGTTTTGCAGTTAGCATAACTCTTTGCAACTTAAGTACGTGGAGTTCCAACGGATAGGCATGCCCGTACATAACTTCTTTGGTCGAATCGGTGGCTCCTCTTGACGACAATATTTTATGTACTCAGTCCATCTTGTATTGCTACCAGCGATGAATCCAATAGCCGCACACACCCTTTCAATCCTCAAATGTATAGCTTCTAAACCTGCTTTAATAATCAAATTGATGATGTGGTAAACACATCTTTGGTGAAAAAATTTGTCGTCCCCATGCAGATCCAATTTCTTTTCAAATAAAGAAATTGGTGCAGTGCTGGTAGCTGCATTATAAAGTGTTAATGCCACAACTCTCTCAGTTAAAATATATAATTATCTTAGTACTATGTTTATCATATAATAGTTTAAAATCTATCAATTTTTGTTATAAACGCCAACTATGATCTAGGTAATATATTATGACACTCAAAAAATCTGTTTTTGATCTAGAAGCCCATATGTCTGAAGTAAATGCAATAGATATATTCTTAAAATTTTCAAATTCTATTTTAAGTTGATCTCTTATTCTATTATAAAGTTTTAGTATGTCCCTTCTACTTGTACTTCTACTAACAAGGCTATATACTGGACAAAAACATCTTTAATCATTTCAACAAAATAAGGTTTTTAGATAAAGAAAGAGGAGAGTCTGTAGCAACTAAGGGTGAGCACAGGTAGCGGGTAAAACCGGAACCGGGGGGTAGAATCGGAACCGGAATCGAAACCGAAACCTATTCGGAACCGGTACTGTGCAGGTAGGTTCCGATTCCAATTTTTTGGAACCGATACTGTGCGGTTCTGGTTCTGGTTCCGGTTCCGGTTCTTGTGTGTGGAGGAACCGGAACCAGAACCTGTAAAAATGGTACCCTGTTTGGAACCTGTAGGGGGTACCCGGTTTGAAACTGATTTTTGGAACCTGTTTGGAACCTGTTTTAGAACCTGTTTGGAACCTGCTTTGGAACCTGGACTACAATGAAATATTTGTGAAATGTGAATAATGGAGGGTTTCTATTATTTTACATATAAAAAAATTTAAAATAGAAAAAGTTAAATTTTTAGAATAACCTAATTAAATAAATATACGAATACAATTATACTTATTACATATAAATTACACCATATTAAAAGCTTTAATATATTATAATACATTAATATTAAAGTTTTGATCAATTAAGTGAATAATTGGAATTATGATCCAATTAAAAGTGTTTTTACATTTTTAATGTTATTAAAGAATTATTTTTGAATAAATAGTATAGTTGATTAAGTAATAATATATTTAGTTATTTACTTCAATTATCAAGTTCTAAATATATCTATATAAATTAGTAATTAATTAATTATATATGAAATTGATAAACATAATAAATTTAATTACTAGTTAAATATCATACTAATCAATTATAACATTACATTATAGTTAATTTACTTAATTAATTATAATTTTATAACATTACTAATTGATTTATAGTATAATTAATTATAGCATTACATTAATTGATTACTACTTAATTAATTGACTTATAAGTTATAACATTTAGTATATTACTTATTAAATCATTAGAATTTAATTAATTTAAACATTACATTAGATTTATAATATAATACTTGTCAATTATAACATTTTATTATAAATATTAATACAAACTTAATTAAATTATTAAATTTTAATTATTATAATATTACATTAAATATATAATGTATGTACTTAATAGTTAATTCACTATAACATTACATTATATTATGATTACATTATAGTATGATTATATATTAATTTTAACATTACATAATTAAATGATTATTTAATTGATTATGACATTATTTATAAATATTAGTAATTACTAATTTACTACTAAACATTAGCATAATACTTATAAATGATTAGAAATTTAATTAATTACAACTTACATTATAAATTTATAGTACGATTATGTAATTAATTGTAACATTACATTATAATTAATTATTACTTAATTAATTATAATATCTATTATAACAAATTAATATAATATTATATTAAAGACTTATAGTATGATTACTTAATTCATTGTAACATTTCACTATTTCATTATAGTAGATTAGTTGATTACATAATATATAACATTACATATAGATGATTATTTAAATGTTATGACATTATATTATAACATTAATTATAACATTATATTATAACAAATGATTACTTAATTAAATGATTAGAAATTCAATTAATTAAATATTCAATAGTTAATAATTACTTAATTAAATTATTACATTATTACATTACATTATTTATGATCATTTAATTAATTATATATTACATAGTTAAATGATTACTTAATTAGTTATAAATTTATAATATCACATTTAAACATTAGTAATTTACACATTATTATTATTTATTACTTAATTAATGATTAAAATTTAATTAATTATAATATAACATTAAAAATCTTAACCTGATTACTTAATTCACTATAACATTATATTATAGTATATCACATAATTAATTATAACATTCATAATTAAATTATTACTTAATGGATTATGATTATGTATTATGTTTTAAACATAATAATTACTAATTTACTACATAAACATTAGCACAATCTTAATTAAATGATTAGAAATTTAATTAATTATAATATTATCTTATAACATTTCATTATAAACATTAATTAAGCATTACATTATAGTTAAATAATTACTCAATTAAATTATAACATTATTATATTACATTTATTTTGATCACTTACTTAATTATAGCATTACATAGTTAATGATTACATAATCAGTTATGAATTTATAACATTACATTATATATTAGTAATTTACTAATTATTACATTATTTATTAAACTTTAATAAATTTAACATTACCTTATATATTTATAATATGATTATTTAATCAATTAAACATTCTATTATAAACATTAATAATATTAAATGTTTGAAATTATTAATTATAATATAAATTATAGATTTATAGTATGATTACTTAATTCATTTAATATTACATTATACTATTTTATTATGATCATATAATAATTAATATTACATAATTAATTATTACTTAATTGATTATGACATTATATTATAACATTAGTAATTTACTAATTACACAATACTTAATTACATAATTAGAATTTTATTAATTATAACATTACATTATAAATTTATGGTATGATTACTTAATTAATTATAACATTCTATTATAAACAATATTACAATACTTAATTAAATGATTAACAATTTAATTAATTATAATATTACATTATAATTAAACCCTAAACCCAAATAGTATATTTGTTAGGGGTGTATTTGTAAACTTTTAAGGTATTTTTGTCATTTTTTAAACTAATAAAGGGGTAATTATTTTTTACAGGGTACCCCGGAAAGGAATCGGAACCTGCATTTTAGGTTCCGGTTCCTTGAATTGAAGAACCTGCACTGTGCGGTTCCGGTTCCTTTTTTTGGGAACCTGCATTGTGCGGTTCTGGTTCCCCCGGAAAATGGAGGGTACCCGGAACCGCTCACCCCTAGTAACAACTATGTATCTTGCTATTGCCTCTTGTGTTTTGAGTGCATTGTATTGCTAGGTTGAGAGAGTTGAAGATTGTGGATTAAAATTAAGTTGAGTTTGAATTTGCTTACCGGGTGCGGTTGAAGTTGAACTGGACAATCCGTGCTACATATATTAGGGGTGCTTCTTCTCTAGGTGCCGCTGAATCGTTGAAGTCCCCTGCTTAACACTGATAATGGTTGCACAAAACTTACATACCCCACACGTTTCTTCCCCATCCCCATTTAGCTTTGCCCATTTTGATTTGGTGAAGTATTGCCATACCATGGACACGACCCTATTTAACGATCTTGTCGTGCCCATGGTGTCATAGCTCGCTTGTGTTTGATTGCACGTAGTCTCGGCCATTTCTGGTTGTAGAATTGTTGCCTCTGAAAAGGGTGAAAATGGATCGAACCCTTCCATTTCTTCGGTGGATGGAACATAAAACTCATTTAGGGATGATCCTTCGAATGCATAATTTTGGGAATCTATTATGAATTTATGATAAAATAATAAATGACTAAAATGTAAGAAATTGAATAATATGAATAATAGATTAAATTGAAAAATGGAAGAAATTGAATAATATAAATAATAGTATGAATAATAAATGAATAAATATAAATATAAATTGAAGAGAGTTTGAGAATTGGAGTAGAGAGAATGAGAGATTGAGAGTTGTGAAGAAAATGGAGGAAAATGCGGTTATTTATAGTTTAGGTTTGGGGGGGAAAGTGAAAGAAAAAAACTTGCCCCCCCTCCCCGACCGTTGGCTCAATGGTCGAATTTTATATATATATATATATATTTTTATAAAATTTTAGTTTAGCCCCTATATTTATTGTCAATTTTATATAAAACAGGGTTTTTCATTTATTTATTTATTTAAATATTTGCTAGGGATGTATAAGAAATTAAGGGGGGAGGGTTTGGGCCCAGGCCTGGGACCGATCTCTCATATTGGGCCTACGTTTGGGTTTGGGTTTGGGCCTGGGCTTTATAAGACTGGTCCTCCCAAAAACCGATCCTAGGTCCAGTTTTTTAGGCAGTCCCATTAGGCCCAAACCCAAGTTCCCACCTCTATTACTTTTTTATGCTCAGTCATTTTCCTTAAAGTAACTAACAGCAAGATATCCTCAACAATCTGAGGGAATATTGCCTAATTAAAAGTGCAACTAAGCTAACAATATATCCTAACTACTTGAGAAGATATTGCCTATTTAACTTATTCAAAAAGAAAAGCAACTACGTGGATTAATTGAGAAAGTTAGGTTGCATAATGGGGAGTTGCTTGTACACGTATCAAGCCCTCCCTGTTAAAGGAACCTTGTTCCCAAGGTTCAGATATGGAAATTCCCTCTTTAAATCTAAGAGTCTTTCCCATGTAGCCTTATTGATATTAGAGCCAGACCACTAAACTAGAATTTCGGTGATATTACGCGTTCTACAACGAACAATTTTTTCCAGCCAAAATTTGTTCAGGTATAGGTTGCAGCTCTCCAGTGCATAGAATTTCTGGTAGATTGAGCATGCAGTTCTCTGGGAATGTGAATACACTTTCCTGTGCTCATTTTTTAAAGTTTATTGGAAAGTCAGTGTGTAGTGTATTGGCTGTCCTCAACTACAAGTAACAAACAGGTCACCTTCCATTTCCTTTTCCCTCCTCCTCCACATTTTTACTTCATTCTTGGCCGACCTTCCCTTTATCCCTTGAGTTGTTGTGTGGTTGTTTTTGCTTTGTTGATGATGGAAGAAGGGTAGTGTTCGAGTTTGGTCGTGGTTTCTGGTGTTTGGTTGCTGGAGGTGGATTGTTGGTGTGGTGGTGTACCTTGGTTTGCCCGTGAGTTAGTCAGAGTTGGTTGGCTGGAGGTGTCTTTCTTGTGGGCAGTCATCCTTTTTCCCTCTCACTTCAATTGTTTGAATCTCTCTCTCTCTTCCCCCCCCCCCCCCCCACTCCACTCCTTATCCTTATCCACCACGGGTTCTAATTCTATTGCAATGCAATCTAATCTTTTAGCCAACACACCTTCTCAATCTAATATTGCCACATCACCTCCCCAAGTTTACTTACCTGCCACATCACTTTGCCACATGCCTTCTTTCCACGTCACCCCTATTGCCACATCACCTTGTCACATCACCTCCTTTACCATGCATCATGCCACATCACACCTCCAACACCCAAATTCAAACTGATTCCAACTCTTTCCCTCCCCTTGTCTCTTGCCCTACAGTGCCTAAGGAATTTATTAACTATTGTCTTTCAAAGGATGAAGGAGAGAAAAAGAAGAATTTTGTCAAGGTTAAGCTTGTGAAGAATCCTAATAGAGCCATTTTGTGTGATGATAACACATTGTGTGAGGAGGGGGAAGTCATTTGGGTGGCTAGAGATGCCATTATTGAGGAGGCCAGCCTTGATTTGAATAGGAACTCTCCTTTGTATGATGGTATGGGAATAAAAAATAGAATGGCCAATGGGGATTTTCGGCCTTTGATGAGAAATGGCTCTAAGGAGAATGTGGGAAAAAGGGATCCTGTGTGTTGTAAAGAGGAGGTTATCAAGAAATCTCTTAGAGGGGGTTCTCAAATTGCATGAAACAAACTCTTTGTCTCTAAACGGTCCGAATCAAAGTTGGAGTTTTTTTATCCAAAATATGTGGGTGAGAGAAGAAAGGTGAGAGTTTCCCCTCCAAAGTCGTGGAATTGGGGTTTGACAAATAGAAGAATTACTTAATTAATTTCTTTCTTGGGAAGAAATTACCCTTTTCGATGCTCAAGAACGTGATTAGAATGTGGGGAAAATATGGGAATGTGGGAGTCATTTCACATGGGGTAGGAGCTTATATCTTTCGGTTTGATGATGATGTGAGTAGAGACCAAGTCTTGGAGGGAGGACCTTGGCATGTGGCCGGCCATCCTTTGTTTATTAAGAAATGAAGCCCAAATCTTAATTTAGATAAAGAGGGAGTGAAGAAAGTGCCAATGTGGGTTAAGATTTTTTATGTTCGTCTTGAGTTTTGAACTCCCAAAGGTTTGAGTTACATCGCTAGCGCCATAGGAAAACCCCTTTACTTGGATAACATCACGGATGCGGGTGATAGACATGAGTTTGCAAGAGTATTCTAGAGATTGATTCTTCATTGGACTTTCCAAAGGTTATTGAACTCATGCTTGCTAATGGGGATGTGGTGGATTTACATGTGGAGTATGCTTGGAAGCCTTTGAAATGTTCCTGGTGCAAAGATTTTGGCCATCAGTCCAAGAGTTGCCCGGATGCCCCTAGGGCTAGTAACCCCTTACAAAACACCAAAAAGGCGTCGCAAAACATAGAGTGGAAAGTGATTAATAGGAAAAATGAGTGTTTTCCAAGAGATGGATTAGGGGGAAAAGAGAATGTGATGGGTTCTAATCTTGTCAAGAAGAACCAATTTGATATGTTTAATGATAGTTTAGCCTTGGGTTTTGAAGGCGCGGAAACTGGTAGTGGTCCTTATGAGATTGAGGTGGGGATTGGTGGGTCATCTAAGGATATAAGTGGAAAAGCCAATGTGGAAGATAGAGGGATTCAAGAGGGGATGGTGAGTGAGGACGTAGGGGTAGAGGAGACTAGCAGGGTCGGGAAGGTCTTTTTTGATTTACAAGTTCCAAATGAAAAAGATGGGAGTTTGGAGGTTGGTGAGATTGAACATTTGAAGGAGAGTCGAGGGGTGGATTTGATGGATAGTTGGGGGAATAGCGTTACTCCTCAATTAGAGGAAGTGGAGATGAGATCTGTCTCACCAGACTTGGTTAATTTTGGGATGCTTAAAAGGGCTAATGAGAAGGAGGCGGTGGATAAAGTCTGGTGTATAAGCAAAGCCTTTAGGAAGAAATTAGCCAAGAAGGATAGAGCACTTGGTAAATCTTCCTCCCCTCAATGATAACTTTTGGAGTTTGGAACATTAGGGGTCTAAATTCCCCTATAAAGCATAAAGAGGTATGCAATTTTATCCTTTCTAATAATATTGCTTTGTTTGGTGTTCTTGAGACAAGAGTTAAAGAAAGTAATCGTGAGGTTGTGGTTAAGAAAGTGTTTGGTGATTAGAGGGTTGTTGAAAACTATTGTAGTTCAGATGGTGGCCAAATATGGGTTGGATGAGATTCAAATATGGTGGGTATTTCCATAATTGGGGTCTCTTGTCAAGCTATTCATTGTGTAGTCCAAAAGGTAGGGGAAGATTCTAAGTTTGTGAGCTCCATGGTGTATGGGTTACATACTTTCGTAGAAAGGAGGAGTCTTTGGGAGCAGTTAGTCCTTTGGGGGCGAGGGACTTTGCCAATGCATGTGGGTTGTACGAGGTGTCTCTAATGCCATTAGAAAGCCTAGTGAGAAAAGTGGTGGAGATAACAGATGGACGTTGGAGTGCTTGGATATGGATAGGATGCGCTTAGATGCTAATCTTGATGACTTGAGGAATATGGGGTGTTTCTTTACATGGAGTAATCGGAGTGAGGAAAGCATAAGAATTGTGTGCAAGCTTGATAAAGTTCTTGTCAATGATCAATGGGCCTTTTCTTTTCCCAATTCGGGAGCTTTGTTGCATCCCCCGAGTGTGTCTAACCATAGTCCGACAATGGTTGATTGTGGTTCTCCAAGAGAGATTAGGTGGTCCCCTTTTAAGTTCTGCAGCTTTTGGGCCCATGACTCTAGGTTCTTGGGAATTGTAGGGTCGGTTTGGAGAGAAAATGTGGATGGCAACCCCATGTGCCAGTAGTGACTAAACTTAGGAAGCTTAAAGGAGAACTTAGGATGCTTAATTGTAAGGAATATTGGTATATCTCGAAAAGAGTTAAAGAGGCTAGAGAATTGCTCTTGGAAGTTCAAAACAAATTGGTCGTCGATCCTTTTAATAGTAACTTTATTGAGGAAGAGAATGATAAAACACTTAGATTCAAAAAGTTGAGTTTGGCGAAAGAGAGCATTGCTAAACAAAAGGCGAGGTTAATTGGCTCAGGGAAGGAGACCAAAGCACGGACTTTTTTCTTCAAAACCATCAATGGGAAAAGAAATAGGAATAAGATTTCCTCATTGGTTCTTGAAAATGGTGATGTGACTAGAGACAATACTAGAATCAAGGATGAGTTTGTGGCATTCTACCAAAATCTTTTTCAGGAGAAGGAACCGAAGAGAAACTTTGAAGGCCTTGATGAGCTTATAACTTAGCATAAGGGATGAAGAGAAGGTGTTCATGGCAGCCGAGGTGACTAGGGATGAGATTAAAAGAACTATTTTTGAGCTTAGTAATGATAAAGCACCGGGCCCTGATGGATATGGTGCCTATTTTTTTTTAAACGAGCTTGGAGCATGGTGGGAAAGGATGTTATAGAGGCTATCCAAGGTTTCTTTAGATCCAGGGAGATCCTAAAGGAAATTAATTGTACAATTATAGCCCTCGTGCCGAAATGTGAGAAACCATCCACTTGTCATGACTTTAGACCAATTTCTTGTTGCAACACGATTTATAAATGCATCTTAAAGATCATCGCAAATAGAATCAAGGATGCCCTCCCGGGTTTTATTGATCGAGCCCAATCTACTTTTGTTAAAGGTAGGAAGATTGGAGATAACATTTTTCTTTGCCAAGAGTTGGTACACAACTATGGAAGGAAATAGACAAAGAGTAAGAAATGTGCCATGAAAGCTAATTTGATGAAAGCTTATGACTCGGTGAATTGGGACTTCATCATCGAAATCCTTAAGAGGTATGGTTTCCCTCCTTAAATTGTTCATTGGATTGAGATTTGCATTAAAATGTCTATGTTTTCTATTGCCATTAATGGGGAGTTTGAGGTTTTTTTGGTAGCTCTAGAGGGTTGAGGCAAGGGGACCCAATCTCACTATATCTTTTTGTGATAGTTATGAAAGTTCTTTCTCAGATCCTTAGGAAAGTGGCTAGGGACCCTAGGTTCATATTCCACCTGAGGTGTAGTGTGGAAAACATTACACATCTTTGCTTTGCAGATGATCTCATGATTTTTTTGTAATGGGGACACAATTTCTATTAGGTTAATTAAGCAAGCTTTGGGAACTTTCAAGGATTGGTTGGGGTTGGAGGCTAACACTAGTAAGAGCAACTTGTTTTGTTCCAGAGTCTTAAAGGAGGAAAAAGAGAATTTTTGTGGGTTATCAATTTTAGAGAAAGAAATCTCCCGGTCCGGTATTTGGGGGTCCCTCTTATTACAAGTAAGTTGAAGTATGTTGATTGCAAAGTTCTTATTGACAAAATCCTTGCAAGGGTTAATTCTTAGAGAAGTAAGTTTTAGTCTTACGCGAGATTAGTCATTCTCATCAAAGCTATCCTGTGGAGCATCCAAGTTTTTTGGTCCTCAATTTTCATCCTTCCCTCGAGAGTGTACAAGGAGATCGAGGCCTCCCTTAGGGCTTTCTTATGGTTCGGATCTGATCTAAAGAAAACTAAAGCAAAGATTGCTTGGGAAGACATATGTGTTCCAAAGGAGCAGAGGGGTCTAGGCATTATGAGAATTCAGGAATGAAAAAAGGCAGCCATGATGAGGCATATTTGGAACATTGCCTAAATTAATCCTTCCTCGGGATAGGTCTCTTGGATCAAAACATCTTCTTAAGAGCAAAAGTATTTGGGAAATTCCCATTCCCCGTGATTGTTTTTGGGCTTGGAGGAGCATCCTTAAGCTTAGAGGAGAGGCTAATCAAGTGTGAGGTCAGTGATGGGAGACATATTCGGCTTTGGCATGATATTCGAGTTAGTGAGATTTGCGATTGAGGTGAGTGGAAATGGCCAGTGGCAAACTGTTGTGCTTTGTTGGAAATGAAAAGGTTGGTTAATTTCAATCCCACTATGAGGGAGGATAGAATTGTTTGGATCCTGTTTATGACCAAGGGTTTCTCTGTTAGTTCGGCATGGAACGAAATAAGGTTGAGGAAAGCTAAGGTTGATTGGTCCCTGATGCATGTTTTTTACAACATGCAATGTGTAACAAGTGCACTAGTCACAACAAGTAATAGAATGATGAATAAAGTATCGTTTCCACAAGGATTGTGTGTCAAGTACTAATTTTCCTAATTTGTATCAAGTTGGAGTAAACGAAAAATGGTTGGATTTGCGGGAGACAATTAAGCTAAAGTTAAAACAAAATCAACAACGTAATTTAAAATCTAACTAATGAAGGCAATATCAATTCAAGACAAAGCGGTTAGGGTTTTGACTTCACTAGGATTTTCTGGTTTAGTCCACGATTTCTGTTGCTTCTAAGTTCACATGCAAGGATTATAAATTGGACACCCTAATCTGCAGAATATACCTTCTTAGGCTATATTTTGCTACTTATCCCTACTAAGCTTCCACACCCTACAAATTGAAGGTTAATAGTTCCAAGTCCATTAAGCTAAGTGAAATCCTAAATTGATTTCATGGATCTCTGAACCTACCTCTAGCGTTCAATCAATCAATGGTATTACTTCAAGAAGCTAATACATGAATCACTTCTCAGTCTCATCATGCTCAACAATTAATTGCAATTAAAACAAGAATAAATACATAATCCAAGCAATAGAATGTGAAAGCAATATCAATTTATAGATTAGACATTAAAATCTCAATTACATCAAAACCCTAACCCAAAAGTGAGTTAGTTCATATTAAAAATAAAGCAAATCCTAAGAAAAACTGTAAAAACAGAGTTCAACATGCTGGAAAAACGGAAAAAGAATAAAATCTTCCATATTTGATGAACCAAAAGGCTTCTAATCTTTAATTTCTCTCATTTTCCTCCAAAACAGTGTCGAACCCCTTTCAAAATGAACAAGTCGCTCTTAAATAGTCAACCCCAAAACCCTCAGACTCCTCCAATACAATTAAAACACACAGTTTTAACAACTGAAAAATTGCAGTTTTCGCCGCGGCGAAGATTAGTTGAATTTTATTGAACTATCTGACCTGAGACTTTTTTACCGCAGCAAAGAATAAACTTTGCCGCAGTGAATTTTTTTGAACTTTCCTGAAATTACGAAACTACCCTCCGCTTGCTTCTTTGCTTGAATCTTCAATCTTAGTGATCCCCAATAGGAGCAAGCTTCATAGTGCTTCCAATCTGCATCGGAATTTTCCCGATTCCTGAAATTCGTTTGATTCTGGGTCCAGAAACTCAATTCCGCTCAATTTTGCTCTAACTGCACGTTTTGGCCTGAAACGTAAAATATATGAAATTAAGTTGCAATTCAGGCACAAACTTAAGAAGAAGTATCCAAAATCCAGCCAAAAAGCATAGATAAAACAATATAACCCTAGGATTATTAGTCCTATCTTATATGGTTCCCGAAATCCATTCCAAGACATGCTATGATTCTTTGGATGGCTATCAAAGGGAAACTCAACACAAAGGATAAGCTTGAGAGATGCATTTTGCAAAACTCATGTTGTTGTTTTTGTAATTCGGCCCAAGAAACCTTGGATCATCTCTTTTCTCTTGTCCTTTCTCCAAGTCTATATGAAGTTAGATCCTTGTCATTAGCTCTATAGGCTATAGGGTGGTGCCATGGAATGCTTATATTCATGGCTTATCATTAAATTGGAAGAGAAATAAACTCAAGTATTTTTTAGCAAAGTTGTGTCTTAATGCCACTATCTATTGGATTTGGAGAGAGAGAAACAATAGGGTGTTTGGAGGGGAGTGTAAAGATGCACTAACTATCCACAATATCATTAGGTTAATAGTGAGGGATAAGGCCATGGAGCTTAGGAAGATGAAGAGGACCACGGGAAATAGAAGGCTTGCACAAATTTGGGGGTTACCAATGTCTATTTTTTATAGGTGATCACTCTGGTTTTGCGGTCTTGGTGGTGGTGAAGTCCTAGGACAAACTTGTTATTGAGGCTTTTTGTAGTGATGCTTTTTGTCGAGCACTTGGAGGGATATGAGAGTAAGGGTGTTTTCTTTGGCTCTAAAGAGTAGGATTGGCGAAGGTAGGCCCTAGGGGAGGCTTCCATGCTTTGAGGAGGGGTGGAAGGTGGGCGTTGACTTTCTTTGGTTTTGCTTCTAACCCGGGTCATGTCCTGAGGTAGGGAGAGTGTTGGATTTTTTTTTATTTTTTTTTTATTTTTTTGTGTTTTTCATAGTCTTGTATAAGCTATTTTTTTTTTTTTTTTTCTCAGGGGATTGTCTTGAGGTAGGCTGGCCGCCTATTATAGGCCTTTTGTACATTCTTTTTCTTTTTCTTATGAAAGCTTACTTATCCAAAAAAGAGATTTTAGTAGATTGATCAATGGAACCACTTTACTGCCAACCTTGGGTTTGAGTTGAGACACATGAAAAATGGGGTGTATTTTGGAGGCTTCTGGTATTTCCAACTGATAAGCTACGCTACCAATTCATTCAAGGACTTTATATGGGCCATAAAATCATGGGGCTAGTTTCAAAGAGCAACGAATTGCCAAAGAAGTTTGGCGGTAAGGCTATAACTTAAATAGACAAAATCTTTTGGGTGAAACTCTTGATCAGTACGTTTACGATTTGCAAATAGCTTCATTTGATTTTGTGTTGTCGAAATATTTTCATGCAACAGGTGGAGAACGTGCTTGCTGCTTTTGAGGTGTTCAGCTATATCGAAGGGAAAAATGGTGTCTCTTAAATAAGATAAATTTTTTTTTTTTTTTTGGGGGGTGGGGGGGTTTGTTGTTAGTTATAAACCGCTTCAATTGGAGAAATGTCCGTTGATGAGTTGATATTAGTGTTGTGCCACCATTTTGCCACTAGTAACCAATTGGTCCAATCTTTTGGACGAAGACTTGAAAAACACCTTAAATAGTTTTCAAGACAGTGATTAACAACCTCAGATTGAGGATGGTATGTAGAGCTAAAACAAAGATGAGTCCATTGAGCTTAAAATATTCCTTCCAAAAAGAACTAATAAATAGTCTATCATGATCAGACACAATTGATTTGGGCATCCCTTGCAACTTGAAAATATTATCAAGAAAGACCTTGGCCCCAAGTTGGGTTGTATAAGGATGTGCCAAAGTAATGAAGTAGGCATATTTGGATAATTTGTCAACAACAACCATGGTAACATCACAACCATTTGATTTAGGGAGTTCCCTTATAAAATCCATTAAGATATTAGTCCATATTTGGGTAGGAATCGGCAAAGGCTGAAGAAGTCCTATGAGACTTGTATTCATGGATTTGACTCATTGGCACACATCGCATTCTTATACAAAGTCATGTACTGAATTTCGCATCCCAGGCCAATTAAAATTTTGTTGCAAATTTTGTAGAGTTTGATGAAATCCAGAGTACAACATACACCTTCTTCCCAAGGAGAGCACACTACAACTTAATCTAGCCTATATGTAGCCCTTTCTACAGCACAACTCTCAACGAAAGCACCAATGTTAGAACTCAAGTCCAAGGGAAAGCCCAACCCAAAAGACCGACCTGATAGGTGGGAGAGCCCCTAGGCTTAAGTACCACACTTTGTGGGGGTAAGATCCTGATGTGTAATCCTAACATCTTCATTGCATTCTTTAGTTCACAAGAACTTCACGATAATTGGGAAAATCTTTTCGCGAACCAATCATGCCTTTTTTTTTTCTTACCCAATCATCCAACAAACAAAACAACACTTCAAATTCACTCAATAAGTAGAATATCCACCCCAAAAAACACATTGCATAATCATTATAAGCATACAAATTATAAACATATCAAATTGAAGAATTGGTGGCCTTCCCTAGAGGGGGGCAAATTGAGAGTTTAAAACTAATTTCAAAATTTACAAATGATTACCCAATTTTTACCTCCTAAATGCTAAGTCAATTTTCATGCAATTTATTGAATTTGAGCAAATATGAAAACAAACAAGTTAAACAATAAATTACACATATTAAAGAGAGAGGATAGAAAAATTAAACACGTGATGTATAGTGGTTTAGCAAACCCGCCTACATCAACTCCTTCAAGAATCTCCCTTGAAGATCTCCACTTTTACACTTAGTCTTCAACCAAAACCAAGATCTTTTTCATACAAGTTGGCTTTCAAGGTGCAACTAAACCTTCACATAAGTGTTATACCCATCACTTCAAACCAACCGAATTTAGGGTGTCAATTAAACATTTCACTAACTTTAGAACTTACTTTTTCTCACTAGAAACTCCAAATCCTCAAGTGAACCACACTATTTTACAATATGAGAATGAAATGATTTTATACAATAAAACTATGATACCTCATACTTTTGATAAGTTTTAATAAGAATTTTTTGTTGTAATTTAGGGTGAAAAGTGTAAGGATTTGGAACTTCTGAGGGAAGAAAGTGTCACAACTGGAATGATGGAGGGCTAAATAAAACCTGCCCAATTAAGATAAAGGGACTAGGGTTCTCTCATTTGGGTCAAAATTGGAGAAGAGAGGAAAAGGTAAAAAGGAAGAAGAAGAAGAAGAAGAAGAAGAAGAAAAGAACGAAAAAGAGAGAAAAGATAGGGGAATCTGAAATTGGTTGAAGGTAAGTTGAATTCATAGGGTTGGGCCCCGGCCATGGATGTCATTCCCCAAGCCCGTTCTCAACTCCTAGGGGATTCCCTAGGCTTGGCCATCCCTGAGGACGGGGATGAAGGGGGATCCTAGGCCCAGCCTGCGGGGATGAGTTGACCCCTCTGTCTCGCCCTGGTTAATGGGGCCTTTGCGAGGTCAACGGGGTCAAACCCTTGAATAATTTCTTTGTTGTATTTGATTTTCAATCGATTTGATATTAATTTTTTTTGAAAAACAAATCTTTCTGGGTTTATTTATAGGCGGGTATTGATGCATATTCATGGCCATAGTCAGTTGCAGCGAATGAGGTCTCCGTACCAATTTGAGCAGTTTTCTGAGAAGGTTTTTTTAAAGGTGTATTTCATATGAAAGTGAAACTATGCCTTTATTTGCTGCCACTGTCAATGTAGAATTTATCAAAAAATAGAATGAGCAATTGATTACCAACTAACTATTTGTGCAGATTGGATGTTTTAAATTGTACAAATTATAATGAACCTAATTAAAATTCATTGGCCATCCGTTTGAGTTGACATTCACTGCGTATTGACTGGAAACATCAACTCTAAACAATGTCCCACTTACAAATTATGAAAGATCACTTACTTAGTTTTGGCCAAACTTGCTTGACTTATTTTGTTTGACATAATATGTGCTTATATTATGTGTTCTGAATTCGCACAAATTACAACACTTTGTCGTCAACAACTGAATCATACTGGAACTTGCTCTTGATAATTAAAAGCATCAACCATTATTGACTCCAATGTCAAGCATTTGATTAGAAAAGGCATTATTAACCAAACAATCATAAAATCATCATTTAAATGGTTAAAACTTTACTAACACAATAATTAAGTACTTTTAACATTCAAATCTCAATTATAATTTATCAACTCACAATATATTTTTCATACCACTCCAAAATATTAACCAAAGCAGCCGATTATATCAATTGTCACAACAAACTATTCAAAATGTAACAAAAATAATTATTACTTACACATTTGAAGCCAGGTTGAATAGTGAGATGACATGCATTTTGCTTGCACAATGCTTTTAATTATTAGCCAACAATTTATTCAGGTAAAAACTTCATAGCTGCTTCAAAGTCCTCTAACTTAAGCGTAAGCAATTCCTCCCTCTCTGCACAATCATCACTAAGCCTAAAATCCAGATTCCCTTTAGCATTATTTAACATTATGTGGGTCCAATTCCTATTAAAGAAATAAATAGCATAATCAAGTTGATGTGTAACAGTAGAAATTTCACATGTCAAACAAAATGACTAAAGAAGAGGAAAGAAAGAAAATTAAAAACAAATTTACTATACCGGATCGTCCGCATCATTGTCATCGTAAATGGTCGAATAAGATTCTTGACCTCATATAGGAATGAAAATATACATTAGACTAACATAGCTCAATTTTTTATAATTGTTATTGTTGAAGAAATTAAAAATTATAATTGGCGATACCTTTTATATTAGCCCGTAACCAGTTCTGATAACACACCAATGCCTCAATTGTATTAGAATGAAGTCTATTATGATGTGGACTCACTACCTTGCCACTAGTGCTAAAAGTAGACTTAGAAGCAACGGTTGAGATGGGAATGGCAAGGATATCTCGAGCAATGCTTTGTAGGGTATGATATTTAGGCCCATTTAACCTCCACCAATCCAATATATCGAAATCAAGAACTAAAGCCAGAAAGGTCTCCTCTAAGTAACAATCCAAATTTGATTTCCCTTGGCGAATAGTTCTTTGATTTTCAGTAAACACTTGAAAACTAGCCATACATCTGTCTGGAGGTTGACCATCAGACTCAAAACAAGATGTGGTCATAGAGGGAAGTGGTTGAGAACTTATTTCTTCCCCATGTTGGTACTCAAAAAACAAATTAGAACATAAGTCTTGAATCCTCTTAATTTAATCTTGCCCATCAGCTCCATAGATCAAAGGGAAGACATATTTAATGAATTGCAACTTGTATCGAGGATCTAAAACTATTGCAACTGCCATAACTCCATGGATAACATTCCAGTATTTGGAAAAAAAATTATCCATCTTTGTTGCCATTTGCCTTATCACATCACTTTCACTTCTCAACCAAGAGTACAACTGAAGTCTAATATCACAATCTTGGGAAAGAAGACATTGATTGTGTGATACTGCGTGCCCGAGAATCGCAATGTCGTATCGTAAAATATTTTTAATTTACTTGCAATCTCTTGTGCCAACTCCTACTCTTTTTCATTTGGCAAGCATCTGAACTGCAGCTCACAATGTTTTAAATGGGAAAACAATCCTCTGTACATGAAAGCCATTGCAAGCATCAAATATGTTGAGTTCCACCTGAACTTACAATCAAGAGCCAACTTTTTTCTACTTGGAATGGTTAATAGCTTTGCCACTTCATCAAATTGTTGTTGTCTTTTCGACGATGCCGTCCAATATGCAACTATTTCACGGATCTTCTCAATTGCTTCTCCAGTCACTGACAGACAATCTTGAACAATTAAATTCAGGATATGCATGCAACAACGTGTATGAAACAACCAACCATAAAGCATGAGCAATGGCTGTCAAAGCTCCCCCAAGATATCCTCAACTACTGCGTCATTAGTGGAGCAGTTATCTATTGTCCACATGGACAACTTGCGATATATTTTCCACTTTAAGAAATAGTCCATCAAGGCTGCGAACAACACATCTTTAGTTTGTGGGTAAGGTACATGTGTGAACCTATAATATAAATTAAAGACATTTAATATATTAATGTAGGTAAACAAAATGGATGAAGAAATAAGAATAATATAACTTAAACAAGTAATACCTAAGAAGTCGACTTTGTAACCCCCAATTGTTATCAATAAAATGTGTTGTCATGATCATATGGACTTTGCTCTGATTGGTCACAGTCCACAAATCAGATGTTATAGCAATTCTACTATGAATTATTTTTTTAAATTGCACGGATTTCTCCTTCTCAAATTCATACTTTTTCATAATAATGTCCTTCTTGATAGTCCTCTTGGAAACTGACATAAACAAAGGTTGCATATTGTTGCAAAATCTTCAAAACCCCTGATCATTTATCATGCTTAGAGGATATTCATGTAGAACAATCATATTTGCAAGGTTGTTTCTCGCCATTTCTTGGTCAAAATTGTAAGTGGTTAATGTCTTTTTCGAATCCTCTCTCTAGCCCACCACAAGCATTTTCTATGCTATATCTCCATACTTTCGTTGCAGACAAATCTTATGATGGACATGCAAATGCCTTGTCCCATTTTTAGAACCTCCAACTAGTTGTCTATGACAGTAGTTGCACTCCGCCTTCTCCTTGCCATCAAGTTTCACTTTATTGAAATGAAGTCATACCACCGACTTAGACCTTCCACTTGGAGTACCGCAAGTATCATTGCGAGACACCCCGAATTGGGCTTGAACAATGTCCATTGTGAGGAATTGGTTTGTCACTTTCAGCAATCGGAGATTGGACTTGATCACTTTCATGAAAGCTCTTTTTCTTGGTCTGTAAGGAGTTTTGAGTTGACATGATGAAACATCAAACAGTGCTACACAAAACACCCACAAAAATAGCTTAGAAAACTGCATAAAAACCCACACAACCATTAAAGAATTCACAAAAACTACCACTTATATGTCTCCAGCTCAGTCAAATTTTCACCCAACTTCCTCATTTCCCAACCATTTTTCCACATCCAAAAAATCTCAAACTCCATTCTGATGCATGCATTTACCAGCCCAACTCATCAAAACACAATTCTACCAAAGTGAGATCTCCTTGTTCCCAAACCCTTGACTCAAATCCTATCTCTTCTCCATCAATCACTCAACTTCCAAATACCTAAAATCAAACCAACTCTTCCCATTTTAGTTGGATTTCCATTCAAGCACACTCCACAGATACACACATCCATGAACCAACACACATGCCAAGAATGCAATTCATGCAAAAAAAAAAAAAAAAAAAAAAAATAATAATAATAATAATCAAAGATTAGGATTCTTCCAAGAATAGGAAAAGGAATTAAAAATTCTAGCATTTAGGATGAAATATATGCATGAATTTGTCTCGAAGTGTTTGATATGCCAACAACAAGTTAAGGCTGAACATTAGAGATCAACAAGGCCATTAAAACCCCTTCATATTCCCAAGTGGCAGTGAGAACATATTACCATGAATTTCGTAAATGAACTTCCTTGCACTAAGGATGGTCACAATGGTATTTGGGTAATAGTGGACCGATTGACGAAATCCGCACATTTCTTGCCAATAAAGACAACATATTCTTTGGACAAGTTGGCAAGCCTTTATGTGTCGGAGATAATTAGGCTCCATGTTGCCCAGTTTCTATAGTGTCAAATAGGGATCCAAGATTCACATCCCGCTTCTGGCCCAGTTTGTAGAATGCTTTAGGGACAAAATTAAGGTTTAGTGTGGCCTTTCATCCTCAGGCTGATGCGTAATCAGAGAGGACAATTGAAACTATGGAGGACATGTTGAGGGTAGTGGTGATGTAGTTAAAAAAGTGTTGGAACAAGCATTTGCCCTTAGTAGAGTTCACTTACAATAACAATTATCAAGCAAACATTGGAATACCACCCTATGAAGCTTTGTATGGCAAGAAGTGTAGTGCACCGATTTGTTAGGACGAAGCGGGTGAAAGGAAACTAGTAGGCCTTGAGTTAGTACAAGACACCAATAATATTGTTATGCCTAAAAAGTCAGGGTTGACGTGGACTTTCGTCAACAAGAGCCAATCAGAATTCAGGGAGAATTTGTGCCGTCTAGACGTTGCCACATCACGCAATGACAGAAGAGGTATGGTTCTTGTCAATGCAACAGGTGAATGCCAGGCTTACGAGTGGCTAGGAATCGTCCACCTACCCAAGCCTTGTGCAATTTAAGGATACATCTCGTGTAGACAACTAATGAGAAGCGGGTTAGGAATTGTACTCTACCTGCTGAACTGTAGGCTCATGATTATTACCTTGAATCCTCCTACTATAAATAGAGGGCTCTTCTCTTATTTACGGGATTGACTTATCTTAGTCTAAAACAGCATACACTCTTTCTCTCTCTCTATCCTCTAGATTGTAACTCAGCTCGCTATATGCAACTTGATTGTAACCATCTATTAATACAACAACAGTGGACGCAGGAATCGTTTTTGAGTATCCAAACCACTTTAAAAACCGTCTTTTATTTACTCTCTTGCTACACATTTCCATATCACGAGTAACTTCTAAGCCCACTTAGCATTTTGCACGTGTGAGTCATTGGTGTCGAAATCAAGCATCAACAAATACGATCAGTAGGGGTGGAAAAAATCGGTTAACCGGTATCTTGAACCGAATAAGTTTTCAGTTTAAAAAAAAATTGAACCGAAACTGGTTCGGTTTTGGTTATAAACCGGTTTAAAACCGAACAGAAAATTCGGTTTGGTTAACCGGTTTTAAACCGATTAATTATAATGGGCTGCATTTGTTTGGCCCAATTCGGTCAAACCCTCCACTTTGGCCCTTTTTTTTTTCCAGGTTTTTTTTAACTTGAATTAAAGCTATATTTATTGTAATTGAAAAATTTGAATTCATATAATTTTAATGTACATCAAGTATTAATAATTTAAAATTACATTAGTGAAGACCTAGGGATAAATTTTTTTAAAATTGAAAAATATAAAATTATTTTTTTATTCATTAAACCGGTTTAAAAATCCGGTTTGGTTAACCGTTTTGTTATTTCAAAAAACGGAAACCGAACCGAATATTCGGTTGACAAAATGTGGCAAACCGAACCGAAACCCAAAAAAACTGAATTTTCGGATTGGTTTCGATCCGGTTTTCGGTTTTTTTTCCACCCTTAACGATCAGAGAGAAGTTAAAGGTCGCCCAAGATCAGTAGAAAAGCTATGCTGATAAGTGTAGAAGGGAGTTAGAATTTTAAGTTAGAAACATGGTGTTTTTTATGAGTATCACCATGGCAAGGTTTTTTGAGATTCGGGAAGTGGGGCAAGCTAAGTCCAAGGTATATTAGACCATAAGAGATTCTGGAAAGGATTGAAACTATGGCGTGTCGATTAGCTTTGCCATTGAAGTTATCTTGAATCAATGATGTTTTTCATGTATCCATGCTCTGCAAGTATAAACCTGATCCTTCCCACATACCTCAGNCTAGGTGAGGACACTGTCGGATGGATGTCGGCGTTCGAGAAGGAGCGGTTACACTGTCCCTTATGTTTTTGATGACTTTTGTATATGTTATACATTTTATGTAAAAAATGTATATGTTTGTAGAATATATAAATATATTTAATAAAAGAAAATTTTGGGCCCAATTTCTCTATGTTATTTTATATGTATTTCATTATAAGCTTTTAAGTAGTAGTGGCTATTACATACACATTTCCATATCACGAGTAACTTCTAAGCTCGCTTAGCATTTTGCACATGTGAGTCGTTGGTGTCGAAATCAAGCATCATCAAATACGATCAGTAGGGGTGGAAAAAACTGGTTAACCGGTAACTTGAACCGAACCGGTTTTCAGTTTAAAAAAAAAATTGAACCGAAACCGGTCCGATTTTGGTTATAAACCGGTTTAAAACCGAACCAAAAATTCGGTTTGGTTAACCGGTTAATTATAATGGGCTACATTTGTTTGGCCCAATTCGGTCAAACCCTCCACTTTGGCCCCTTTTTTTTTCCAGGTTTTTTTTAAATTGAATTAAAGTTATATTTACTGTAATTGAATAATTTGAATTCATATAATTTTAATATACATCAAGTATTAATAATTTAAAATTACATTAGTGAAGACCTAGGGATAAATTTTTTTAAAATGCGCAAAATATAACATTATTTTTAAAAAAATTGAATTTTGGAAAATGCGCATTAGTGAAGACCTAGGGATAAATTTTTTTAAAATTAAAAAATATAAAATTATTTTTTTATTCATTAAACTGGTTTAAAAATCTGGTTCGGTTAACCGTTTTTGTTATTTCAAAAAAGGG
Source organism: Pistacia vera (assembly GCF_008641045.1). NCBI lineage: Eukaryota > Viridiplantae > Streptophyta > Magnoliopsida > Sapindales > Anacardiaceae > Pistacia > Pistacia vera. Next base: position 613,204 of record NW_022195293.1, read on the forward strand.
AAACCGAACCGAATATTCGGTTTACAAAATGTGGCAAACCGAACCAAAACCGAAAAAAACTGAATTTTCGGACCGGTTTCGATCCGGTTTTCATTTTCTTTTTTTCCACCCCTAACGATCAAAGAGAAGTTAAAGGTCGCCCAAGATCAGCAGAAAAGCTATGCTGATAAGTGTAGAAGGGAGTTAGAATTTCAAGTTAGAAACATGATGTTTTTTTATGAGTATCACCATGGCAAGGTTTGCTGAGATTCAGGAAGTGGGGCAAGCTAAGTCCAAGGTATATTGGACCATAAGAGATTCTGGAAAGGATTGAAACTATGGCGTGTCGATTAGCTTTGCCACTGAAGTTATCTTGAATCAATGATGTTTTTCATGTATCCATGCTCTGCAAGTATAAACCTGATCCTTCCCACATACCTCAGCAACAGTCGATCTAGTTAAAGAGTGATATAACAATGTGGAAAGACCAAAAAAAATTATAGATTAGAAAAGACAAGAGCTACGTTCCAGGACCATTCCTTAGGTGAAGTTTAATGGAGTAATCATTCAAAAGAAAGGAAGTAACCTAGGAGCGCAACGAGGATAGCGAGCTCAATAGCCAGAGCTGTTTTAAATGTAAGTAAATTTTGAGACAAAATTTCTTAAGAGGGGAAGGTTGTGATACACCCCATATTTTTTGATAAATTTTACTAAGAATTTTTGTTGTAATTTAGGGCGGTAAAGTCAAGGATTTGAACTTTTGAGGGAGGAAAGTGTCACAACTGAAATAGAGGGCTAGAAATTTTCCCAAATAGTATAAAAAGGGCTAGGGTTCTCTCATTTGGGGCAAAATCGGAGAAGAGAGGAAGAGGTAAAAAGGAAAGAGAAGGAAAAAGTGAGGAAAACAAAAAAAAGAGGAATCCAAAATTAGTTCAAGGTAAGTTGAATTCATGCATACATTTCATCATAAACCCTAGCATTTTCAATTTCTTTTCTTGTTCTTGGAAGAATCACAATCTTTGATTGATTTGGGAGCAATAGGTGATGAGGAAGCAAGATCGGAGCACCTAAGCTAAGAGATGAGGAATTGGTGAGTGGAATATAAATGCATTGCATCAAAACCATGTTTTTTTAGTATGAATTGCATTCTTGGCATGTGTGTTGGTTCATGGATGTGTGTATGTGTGTTGTGTGGCGTGTGGTTGAATGGAAATACAGTTAGAAATGGGAAAATCTGGTTTAATTTTGGGTATTTGGAAGTTGAGTGATTGATGGAGAAGAGATATGATTTGAGTCTAGGTTTTGGATTGGGGGGATCTCATTTGGGTAGAATTGTGTTTTCATGAGATTGGGGTTGGTAAATTTATGCATTAGAATGGAGTTTGAGATTGTTTGGATGTGGAAAAATGGTTGGGAAGTGAGGAAGTTGGGTGAAAATGTGGCTGGGTGGAGAGAAACCCAGATTTTGGGTAAAATCTGGATTGTGCCACGGCGAAGAAAGAATATCGCCATGTTGAGAGAGGTTCTAGAATGTTCGGGGAGTTTTTGGCCAAACTTCGCCACAACGAAGAATTTTCCTCGTCGCGGTTAGGGGTGGAAAAAAAAAACCGAAAATCAGACCGAATCGAAAAACCGAACCGAAACCGATCTGAAGATTCAGTTTTTTTCGGTTTTTGTAAACCAAATATTCGGTTCGGTTTTTTGAAATAACAAAAACGGTTAATCGAACCGGATTTTTAAACCGGTTTAATGAATAAAAAAATAATTTTATATTTTTCAATTTTAAAAAAAATTATCCCTAGGTCTTCACTAATGCGCATTTTCCAAAATTCAATTTTTTAAAAAATAATTTTATATTTTGCGCATTTTTAAAAAATTTATCCCTAGGTCTTCACTAATGTAAGTTTAAATTATTAATACTTGATGTACATTAAAATTATATGAATTCAAATTATTCAATTACAATAAATATAACTTTAATTCAAGTTAAAAAAAAAACCTAGAAAAAAAAAAAGGGCCAAAGTGGAGGGTTTGACCGAATTGGGCCAAACAAATGCAGTTCATTATAATAAACCGGTTTATAACCAAAACCAGACCGGTTTTGGTTCAATTTTTTTTTTTTAAACCGAAAACCGATTCGTTTCAAGATACCAATTAATCGGTTTTTTCCACCCCTAGTCGCGGTGTTGTTTTGACCCGAGTGCACTTTGTCATAGTAATAATTTCTCTTTGTCGCGGCGGAGAATTTCGGGGGTTATTTGTTATTGTTTTTGAAACTTGTCATGCATATGTCATGAGCACCACACTCACTCTTACATGCTAAATTCTACGTGGGCATTATATATTATTATAATATGTATGCATACAAAGGCTTTTTTTTTTTGCATGGAAAGAAAGGGATTTTGAATGCATGATTGTGTATGTGGTTGCTATGGTTGAGACCACCTTTCCATAGTACCCATCCACTCTAGACTTCGACTAGCACTTGTATTTTACCCCATGCACATATTGAGATGGTCTTACTATCGAATGATGACGAGTCTATACCATCCCACTAGAACAAGACAGGTGCCTGACAAGCTCCAAGCGGGATTACACCCCGAGGATAGACTATGGGTGAGATATTGATACTTGATGCCCCGAGGAAGACTATGGGCGAGATTATTTTATATGATACCATATCATGACACTCTGAGGATAAACTATGGGTCGAGATGGTTATCATGTGATGATTCTAGCCATCCCAAGGATAGATTGTGGATGGCGCCACCCCGAGGATTGACTGTGGGTGGCCTAGTTGGTTGTCTGTATTAGGGACCTATACACGAGAGGTATGAATCGGTCCCTTGGGTTCTAGGATGGTGGTGGTGATTATGATTCAATGAGTGGACTGGTTGCTATGTGACATTCAGAAGTTTTACATGAACTACTTTTGATAAAGTATTTTCTGTATAAATGTATTATCCACTTATCTCAGCTCATTGTTTAATGTCGTCTCCTCCCCCCCGAAGGATTTACTATAGGTTCATGCGGAGTTGCTTGTACGCTCTAAGTTGGGCCATAGATGCATGTTCTACTTCATGATGTGTGTTCATTTTAGCGTACTCTGATACAATGTTTTGTAATTTATTTTTAATATTTATGTTTTCAGAGACTATTTGTAAGTTCATGGATGAATGTTTTTATAAGTTATATTTTTGGTAAATGGATTTTATGAAATGTTTTTGAGACATTCACCCTCTTGTCGAGCTCTCAGTCCCTTGGAGGTGGGACAGAAGAGGTGGGGGGGGGTGAGATTGTCAATGAGGGTCAATTGACCCTCTTTAAGTTTTAACTTTTTTTGACAAGTTTTACAAATTTTCCCCTAAATGAAAAGTAAAATACAAAATAAGAACTTCAATCTATCTTTTCTTTTTGGGCTATCAAAACTAAACCCCTCTTTCTCTACTTCCTATACCTGTTATTTCTCTATTGCCCATAACAAATTCAACAGCCTAGGTTCCAAATTTTTTCCTAAATTTCTAATTCTTTATCCACACAAATGCAGTTTTCTCCCACCTATCAAGTCAACAAGCCCATTTTTTCTTCACTTTGTCAGGTAATACTAATATATTTTATATTTGTATTCTTTTATTTTGAAAGTTTAAGGTTAAATTATAGATTAGGATTTAGGAAGATGAAATTGCCATTAGGATCACAAATTGTACCCATTTTTTTATTTGTTTTATTTGTGATGATATATTTAAGCTAGAGGAAGTAAGAAGATATTTTTTAAAGTTATTTTGGAGTTGGCCTTGAGACCACTAACATGTATTGGCCGATTTTGTGTTGTTTTTTTATGGAAAAGATGAGTTCTTAGGACCACATTATTTTGCCTATTTTTATATTTGTTATAAAAAAGTGTTTGATTTAAATGGGAGTTAATTTTAACTGTTTTACAAGTGCTATGAAAACATGGATTTAATTGTACAAATGTTTGGTTATTTGAATAGATTTTTTTACACATATCAATTCAATTTTAGCCAATGTATATAATGTAAGATCTATTTAAAAAATATTACATTAAGATCTATTTCAATTCAATTTCTGTTACTTTATAAATTATAAATGTATTAGTTGGTGAGAATTTTATAAATACAAAACTTGTGCTTGTGCTTATTTTAATTTAAAATTGTATTGTTCTTCCAACTTTGACCCTCCTACACTTCATTCTAGCTACATCCCTGCCTTGGAGCGCCCAGATCTGGTGGGATAAGGACTACCTAGGAGAGGATGTGACACGACCCATCCCGACCCTCCCTATCCCATAGGCTCCGAGCGCACTCATGAGACTCAGTTGACCGAGATGTGTCATGTAGGAAAATTATGAAACTTGTTTATGAATTAAAACATCATAAAACTCTTCTAGCTAAAACATTTATAAGCATTCTTTTTTTTTTTTTTTTCTTCTTCTCATTATTTTCTCCTCTTTCTTCTCTTCCTTTTTTCTTTTCTTTTCTCTCATTTCTCTTCTCTTCTCCCCCTTTCTTTCTTCTTCTCCGTTTTTCTCTTCTTTGAATGATCATTGTTCATCAAAATATCTAGAAATTTTCAATTTAGTCCCCATTGATTTCAGCTATTACACTATACTAGCTCAAAACTTTCAAATTCGTACACTTTACCGCCCAAAATCACAAAATAAAGTTTAATGAAATTTCATACAAAAAACATAGGATATTACATTCTTCCCCCCCTTAAATAAATTTCGTCCTCGAAATTTACTCATGTGAAGAATATGTGGATAATGGATCCTTTAATAATCTCGCATCTTCATCACTCATTTAATCGTATGCTCATTCCATGATACTCTCACCCATGTTACGCAACTGCCCTTTAAAAGCATTCGATTTAAAATATTCTTGCATAATTTTCTATAGTCACTATTTTGCCTTCATTTCCTTGAGATCATATTTTTTGGGTAAGCAAGTTTTTATAGAAAGGGGAAAGAATGTACAAAAGGCCTAAAAGTCGGCCAACCTACCTCAAGATAAGCCCTGGGTTAGGAGCAAAGGAATGATACTATTTAAGTCTACCCCTAATCTTCTCTTTTTCCCATTCCGATTGTCAAAGGAATGGAACCAAGCAGAGATTAAAGAATACAATGAATCCCACCTACCACAGGACATGCCCTGGGTTAGGTTCAAAAGTATCAGAGCACAAAACCCATATGCGTAAGCATTATAAAGAAGAATTCCATAAACATGGACATTAACAAGGTATGGCCCGTTAATGACACAAAGACAAAGCACTAGATCAACACCCCAAGTCTTCCAATTGTCAAAGTAGCCTCTTCTTGTACAATCACCTGCCGGGATGTCATATAACCAAATCCCCTTACACGACAAAAAACCCATCATATAAATACAAACCATATAATTACCTCTCATGGGATGTTTTAAAAATAGACATGGGGAGACCCCATTTCTCGGCAAGTCTTCTATTGTAGGTTCCTCTCTCTTTATATCGTTTTGCTCTTAATACCTTGTTCTCCAACACATTCAACTAACCTTAATATCAATACATATATTGCCTTACTGAAAGAAGGATACTTAAGTTATCTCATCCACTTTATTCAAGTACAATGTCACTTTATAATACTCCCACAACTTCTTTCGCCATATAAGATTTTCACAAATTAACGCCTCCTTCTATTAACTCAATTAATACGATTTCATCTTGTAATTCCTCTCACCATAATTATCTCTCATAAACCACTTATGTTAGAGTAGGTGCCCTAGAGCCAATCAATTATTATAAAATTGATTCTGTAATAAATGTTTATTTATCAATAAAAGACATATTATTCTATATCATGTATGTAATGATATATGTCCTTAGGATGGTAGAACCGTGATGAGGGTATCAAGTGTTTCAAATCTTGATAGTGAGAACGTTATGATCACATATGGTGGCCATTCTAGAAACGTTAGTAGCCTAAGTATTATTCTGACTAAGGACACCGATAATACGGTAAGGCTATCATAGTGCTGAATGACCCTGTCGATAAGAAGTGACTGATCTCACTTGTCAAGGTTGTTTGCCGACAACCTGGTGCAACGCATGGGTGCTTGCTAGAGGCAAGTTCATTGGACAGACCCACTAGAGGATTCCATATGGATGGTAACCCTAGTGTCTATGGAATAAATCCTCTAACGGATGGTAGTGTATGTGATCCTTAGACTTAAGATCACCGGAGCGTCTTGTGCACCAATTGGTGTAGTTTGACACTAGCCTAACGTAGTTCTATTTAAAGCTATCAATACGGTAGTGATTGGCTACATTGAGAAGTGTATCAAGACTACGGTGGATCGACAAAGGATTCATCACTCTTGGGTACGGGAGAAGTTATCTCACTGGGTAATTTAGTAAATGACAATGACACTAAATTTGTAGCCACAGTGAGATTGAGTTGATGCTCAATCCAATTTAATATTCTTGTCATTGGTCCAGTAACTGAATACAAACATGCGAGGATATTTGAGGTTGACACTATTTATGTACCTCAGTCTCGATGAGATAACCATTGATGAAAGGATTTGATGGCATGGTAACCATACCGTTGACAGGCTGCAGTTTCGCTGAATTCGAATCTATTGGGTGGTCATGATGCCTTGCTAGGGGCCAATCTTGATACGTGTGTAGTGAGACGATTCATTGGTGTTAATCGCGATATTACACACTGCCGATATGATGAGGAGCCTACAAGTCACATACTTAGAAGATAATTTAAGAATCAATTTGTGAGAAGGGTATTTTCATCTTTTAGGACGAAAGGGTATTTTGGTAATCTCATAGTGTAATTAAATTTGCTGAGGTTGTTGCCTGTATTTAATTTAAAATTAAAATTAAATTCGTGAGATTATATTTAAATATATCTCTGTATATATTTAAATGAATTATTATTAATAATTAAATATTAATATATTAATTAATTATAATTATAATAATAATTAATCAATTAAAATACCATTTATTAATTAATTTTAATTATAATAATAATTAATTAATTAAAATACCATAAAGGGTGTGTTTGGTTGCAAGGGTAAACTAGGGTTGGAGCCCATGGCTTATGGCTATTCCTAAGTGGAATAGGGTTTTAATTGTTACACTATATAAGGCAACTTAAAAATTAAAACAAGGAGAATTATTCATTCAATTAAAACCCTAGTCACCCCATCTCTCTCTCTCTCTCTCAAGAAGAAAATTTTCTTGTTCTTCTTTCTTGATTCTTGAAGCCCTTGATTGTTCTAGCAAAATAATCAGAGGTTCTGCAGATTATCTTCGTGGACTACCGTGAGTGCGATCCTACTTTGGATCGATTGGTGAAAAATCATGTGAATAATAAACGGTGAACAATGTTCTTGCCCGAAATCAGAGATATTCGAAGGAGCCTCCAAACGTACGTAAGTATTCTAATCCTTAAATGGATTTACTTTATACAAATTTATGTTTATAAACATGTAAACGGTATAATCTATACTCGGATCTAGGCAAAGAAAGGTAATTGATTTACCGATTGAAGTTTTGTTTTCTGCAGCTTATGGTTGATCAATTACTTACAGTGGTATCAGAGCCTCAGGTATTAGATTATATTGTTTAATTGATGTTTGATAACATTTATATTTGTTTGATAACATGTTATTGCATGATTTGAAGTGTTTTTTAAATCTAGAAAAATTATGTATGTTGAATATCTTAATTAATCAATTGATTAAATAATATGTTGATTGAATGTGTATTGGTTGGTTGGTATCTTGGTCGAATGTTTAAGCATTCGATTTGATTTGGATCCGTGTCATTATGTGAAAAATTGCAAAAGACGTTACTATGCCTGATTCACTGTTTTGTGGCGTTAGCCATGGCAAAATAACACTTTGTCATGGCGAGATGCAAAAAGTGAATCTGGCCACAGCGAAATAAACCTTCGCCGTAGCGAAATTTCGGAAAAGTAAATCTAGCCGCGGCGAAATAAAACTTCGTCGCGACATAAAACTCTCTGGAATGATTTGTGTTTTCTGGAAGTTCATGGTGGCCGCGGCAAAATAAAACTTCGCCGCAGCGACCATGTGTGCATGAACTTCACCGACACGAAGAAGTTCTTCGCCGCAGCAAGAAACATACTTTTCCGTTTTTGCTTTCCGTTTTTCATGTAGTGGCTAAATTGCAGTTTTTTTAACCTTTAAAGCCAATATATATTCTGTACGTTTAAGGTGGTAACTTGATAATTCAACCCACCCAATTCAAAAATTGATTGTTTTTTAATGTATGCAATGTTTTTGTTTGATAATTGCATGGTGCTTGGTACATGAGCCTTAGACCTATTGTTTATTATTTATTGGGTTTGTAAGTTTTATAAACAAATAGGACATGTGTGTCCTGCCTCTCTCTCTTAAATCTCCATGTATTTCTTCTCTCATCTCACTCCCCTCGTATGTAACGCGAGGTTTCTATTAGATGTAAATTAGAATATGATTTTTATTATAAAATTATTTGTAATGATCGAGAAGAAGAAACGAAGGAGCTATGAAGAGGAATGACTTGAAGACCCAAGATTAACTTTTAAACCCTAGGTTGAGCTACCGATTCCTCTAGGCTCGAGGAAATCGGTGTTAGTGGTCCATGTACCAACACGTTTAATTTTTTGTTTAGAATGCATGCTAAGGTTGAATGTTCAGTAACATGCCAAACAATGACATTCTAACAAAGATAATAATCTGGTGAGACATTAAATAAAACCCTCAAATAAGATATATTAAGTCACATATGCCTTCCATCACCATGGTTTTAATCAAACCACGGTTCGTTGGAATCTTGTTCGCTACAACGAAGAGTACACTTCTACTAGTGGGAGGTTAAAATTCATTGGAGTTTTCCTTAATGATGATAGGTCGACTTAAAATAACAATTTTGCTTGTTCGCCACAGCGAAGGTTGCGAAGGTTGATAAACACGTCATAGGCATAGTAGAGAAGTACACATGTTGAGTGTACGTGGCGACATGTAGTGTCCACTCTACTGATACTAGGAATCACACTTGAGGATGATGGCTAGGCCATTGGATTGTGTGATTGGCTTGTTGGCTTACTTCACATTTGAGGTTGGTAGTGGGAACTATCAACAGGTGTGGATTAAGTTTGTTAGCCTACCTAATCAACCCATTTTGGCTTGTTCACCATAGCGATGGTTTGAAATGGGCCAGATGGGATCTCAGTCCACTAGGAAAGCCAACAGGCTTTCTCGAGTTAATAGTGAGGGCTATTGACTTGAGGAAAATAGTGGGAGTGTTTTTTAATAAAAGACCATATTAAGAAATAATAAACATTATATTGACTTTACTTTTTTGAATTGTAGATTCACTTAAAAATGAGCATTATGAACCTACGACCGATAATCGAGAAAGAAAACTGATTAGATGGATCCAATTTCTCGGACTGGTATCGTAATTAAGTTCGAAAATAAATTTTATATCATTGATAAGCCATACATGGCTAAACTTGATCCTGATGCCACTCAAGAAGTAAATGATACTTATCAAAATTTTTTGATGATGCTAATGGCGTTCAATGCTTGATGTTAGCATCGATGACACCAGTGCTGCAAAAGTAGTATGAGAATATGGACATTGCTACCATTATTCTACACCTCAAGGAGCTTTACGAAGGGAATGCTTGACATGAGAGGTACAAGGTGTCAAAAGCACTGTTTGGAAGTCGTCTGACCGAGGGAGCTCAAGTTGGCCCTCATGTGCTCAAAATGATCCAGCACATGGAAAGGCTTGAGACTTTTGGGTAGGGATGGGCACGGGCCGGGGCGGGGTAGGGGACCACTATCTCCGGCCCCAGCCTGAAAGCCCGAGGGGATTCCCCGAAGCCCGTTCCCCAAACGGGGAATTCGGGGATTCCCCGTTTGGGGTTTTTTTTTTCCCTTAATTTATACTTTTATTATTATTTTCTCCCAATTATATATACCAACCAAAAAAGAAATTAAATATATAATATACATATTAAACGTGAAGACCATATCATCAAAAAAAAAAAAAATTAAATCTATAATGTACGTATTAAATATAAATACATTATACATATATATAAATATATTATATATTAACAGTATAATATTATATATTATTGTATTAAGTAATAAGTATACATATATAATGTCTCTTTAATATATAATATAATGTATTATATATGATACATTATACATATATATTATAATAAATTTTAAATAAATAACTACCATACATATTATAATAAATTCTAAATAAATAGCTATCACAATTCACAATATAACAAAGACAATTAAGTAATAGAATTGAAATAATGATTCAATAAGGAACAAAAAAAAAATTATAGTGATTTATTGATTCATTATAATCAATCAAAACAACAAATAATATATTACATATATATTATATATTAACGTAAGATTATAGATAATAGTATAGCATATTATGTATAAATTATAATGTACAACATATATATGTTATATACATTATACTTATATAGTATATATCATATATAATATACAATGTATAATGTATAATATATAATGTCAAATGTATACTATATATAATGTATAATGTTAAATGTATACCATATATAATGTATAATATATAATATTGAATGTATAACTTTTGATTCATAGCATTATCATATTATGTATAATTAATATATATATTACAAATATTTATAATGATTTATTATATTTAATCTAGTTTTATTTATTACCTATTTGTATATAGTTTCATAAAATACTTACACAATTATAATTTGTTATTGTATAATGTATAATTGATTTTCAAATAGTAAAATTATTATAGGTATATATGATTGATTTTCAATTATTAAAATTAAAATTGATATATATATATAATTAATATATATATATAATATACGGGCCGGGGACGGGGCGGGGCAAAGCCAATCCCGGCCCTGGCCCGTCCCCGAATTTCGAGGGGCAATTTTGGGCCCTAGCCTGGCTCGAATCCCGAAAAATTCACGGAAAATCCGCCCTGTTCGGGGCGGATCCCCGCGGGGCCGGGTTATGTGCCCATCCCTACTTTTGGGTTTGAGTTGGATGCAGAATTACAAGTGGATTTAATTCTACAATCCTTGCTTGACTCTTATGCACCGTTCATAATGAACTTCAATATGAACGCTATGGTGAAAACCCTATCGAAGCTTTTGAACATGCTAAGGACTGTAGAGTAGGACTTGAAGAAGTCCAAGCCTGTTTTATTGGTGACTGCTAGTAAAGGAAAGGGTAAGGGTAAGGGTAAGGGCAAGGGAAAGGGAAAGGCCAAGGCCAATCCCAATCCCAAGCCCAAGCCTAAAGGACAGGATGCTCTCAAGCCTGCGGGTGACTTTGGGAAAGGTGGGAAGGTAGTCTGCTTCTATTGTGGCAAGCTTGACCACTGAAGGAAGCACTACAAGGCTTTCCTCGCAAATAAGAAGAAGTCAGATGCTCCGACTTCAAGTATGTTTATGATTGAGATTAACTTCTCCCCTTCAACATCTTGGGTCATTAACACAAGATGTGGTACTCACATTTGTACTAATGTGTAGGGACTAAGGCGGAGTAGATTGCTCGTCAAGGGAGAAGTGGACCTACGAGTTGGAAATGGAGCACATGTGGCTGCATTAGTTGTAGGAACTTATTGTTTGTCTTTGCCTTTGGGCTTATTATTAGAACTCAAAGATTGTTATTTTGTACCTGTGATTTCTAGAAACATTATTTCAATATCCTTTTTGGATAATATAGGATATCGTTTTGAGATTTCTAATGGATTGTTGTCTTTTAGTTTGAATGATATTCTATTTGGAATTGCAAGGTTATATAACAGATTATATGTTCTTGATTTGAACAATAAATATATTCTCAACATTGAACTTTTTTAGATTTCAAACCTATAAGGACTGCTCTATATTTTTTAGGGATATGTTTGCAAGATTTTAAACTTTTTGGACTGTCGGGAGACGACCACCTGTTTAGCAGGTAGGACCAGGAAAACCGGGACCCAACCCCTTGGTCGGGTGACATCTCGGGTCGGGTTTCAAAACCTTGCCTGGGGGACAACCGGGAGTTATTGCTAAAACCACATTGGAGAATGAACCGTACTGTCACGTGTTACATAATCCACGCTGCTCAACTATTAAAGGAGGCGTTACTCCGATATTTAGCTAAAGTTACTAAACCGTCTCCTCCCAAAACGTCGTCATTCAGTCCCTCTATCATCCACAGAAACATGACCGCAGACACTCTCCCGTTCCAAAACGGCACTTTGTGGAACGGAGATCTGAGCTCCACGAACCCTAACTCCAACGCCGCCACCGCCACCGCCAAGAAGTCCAAAGAGAGCGAACGGCGTCGGCGCAGGCGCAAGCAGAAGAAGAACAAGGCCTCTCAGCAGGCACCTGAGTCTAATGCCGACGCCGGAAACGAAACAGACGAAGATGAAGCCAAGGAGAACGCCGATCTTCAACCACAGGTCTGGCTATACTTCTAGGGTTTTATTGTTTGTATTCTTCTTCTATTTATATGTATGCATGCGTTTATGTTTGATGACTTGAATGGAGCGTAAATTTTTAGGTTATAAGGGCTTGATTTTGGGGCAAATTAAGGTTTGCCTGAATAATAATTAGGATTCTGATTTTCTAGATAGAGTATCTATGATTTTCTTAGGCTATTGCCTTTGTTTTACTTTCATCTAGAAAAGCAATAAATAAATAACACGAAACCGGCCCTCGTAGCCGATAATAAATGGTCTGTAGAAATTATTGGGTGAATGGTAAGGAAGTGTGTCTCTCTTTGCATTCTAACTTTGGTGGTGAGGATTAAGCCATGGATAAGGATGGCGAGCTTTTGAGTTTCTTTTATGCCTTGAAGATACATATACATATTTTATATTGATCTGTGTTCAGTTTGTATCTTTCTACATTAAAATAATAAAAATAGATATGAATCTTACGACCATACTATCAAATCTCATAGGCTACTGCTGATTCTAGTTATGTGAATTTGTAATATTTTTTCTTAAATCATTGATATGAACTAAGAAGTCAAGTTTATTCAAATTAATATTATAATAAAGAAAGCAGTAGGAACTAGAATGAACAGTTGCATGCATGGGTGAACTAGTTTCTGGGTTCTGTATAGACTTGTTGTAGTTGTAGTTGGAGAGGAAGAATGGATAGGGAACTTGAAATTTTAATTGCGATTTCTGATTTTTGAGTAATTAAGGCTGAACTAGTTATACAAAATGGAGTTGTTTACATTTCCTTATCTTTCACTAATAACTTGGTACAATTGGCTAGGCGTTATATATAAAATTCTTTTTGTTTCTTTGTTAGTCTCCCTGTGTGAATATAGCCAGTGACATTTGTTTTGGTTCTTTATACATCTGCTTGGTTCAGTGCGATCATCATGACATGTGCAATTGTTTTAAATAACTTGTCAGGTTGTTGAGCAAGTTACTATTGAGTATGTACCAGAGAAGGCAGAGTTAGTAGATGGTATGGATGATGAATTTAGAAAGATCTTTGAGAAGTTCACTTTTAATGACACTGCTGGTTCTGAGGTAAATGGGTGAACTTTTAAGTCTTCTTGTTTTTTTGTTGGTTAGAATATTACTTGAAGCTGATTTTTTTTTTCCCCCAGGAGAATGATAAAACAGATGAGGCTGCCAAAAATGCAGACTCAAAGAAGAAGGCTGACTCAGATTCAGAAGATGAAGAACAGGATGACCAACAAAAAGAGAAAGGCCTTTCAAATAAAAAGAAAAAGGTTTTTGGTGCTTCATTGAAAGTTATTTTGTTCTTCATATTAATTTTATCATATAATTGTTATATTATTGTCATCATTATGTATCACTGTTTTTGTTACTATTGCTGGCATGTGACTGACAGAATTTTTTTTGAAAAAACCTTTTTTCAGCTTCAACGAAGGATGAAGATTGCTGAACTGAAACAGATCTGCTCAAGGCCTGATGTTGTTGAGGTAGTGATAAATGCCCGTATTTGTCATATTTTTATTTGGTTATTGATGTGCTCTTTCCTGCTTTTTGGTGATCTAATATGGTTTCCTCATTCTGGAGTTAGCAATAAATGTGATTGATAGCATTAATATGTGTTAACCATTTGAGAATTTGAGAACACAGATAAAAGATGTGTTAAGGATTCTATATGATATTAATCTTATTACCTAGTTCACAAGTCTTGTATTCATATACTATTTTAATCCCTTCCAATATTTGATCCTGCCACTTGTAACTGTTGATAATCTGTTTTACTTTTTGTTGTTTTTCCCTGCTCATTTAACCTTTTATTCTGTATTCAGGTTTGGGATGCAACAGCTGCAGACCCTAAGTTGCTGGTGTTTTTGAAGGCATATAGAAATACTGTTCCTGTTCCAAGGCATTGGTGTCAGAAGAGGAAATTTTTGCAGGTCAGTTATTTCTGCTAAAATTGACCAATGTGGATAAAGTTATGCATGCACAATTGATGGGATTGGTCAACATGAGGGGTTTAGGGAAGAGAGTGAGGAAAGATCAATGCGATAAAATTTCCCTTATATGTATATATGTGGTTCTTGCAGGGTAGCGGCTGTGACAACCATGGAGCCTGGACTTGTATGTGTTTTGGAAAGAGGACCTTTGAATTATATCTCTTTAAATGTATTTGCTAACGTGGGTTGGGATATAGATGTTTATCTGATGCTTTTAATGGAATTTTTTTAGTAGAATGGCATACCTTTGCATGCTAGATGTAGGAGATTTTTGTTCACTGTTGAGGTGCTAATTAGTTTGCTTTGAATTTCAGATGCCTTTCCATTGTGCCTAATGCTCGGGCTAGATTCGTATAAGATTTTAATATTTTTGAAGTTATCTGAGTTGGGTGCAGATTGATTAACTTTTGTAATTGTAAAATTTCTGGTATCTCATAAGGTTTTGGATTTTTTGTTTTCAGGGGAAGCGTGGAATTGAGAAGCAACCATTTCAGCTTCCTGATTTCATTGCCGCTACAGGAATTGAGAAAATTCGACAGGTAGCTCCAACTTTATTATTGTTTCCTTAAGTTTTTTTCTTTCTTTATGTTGAACCAAGTTTCATTTCCTGGATGCTCCATACATGATGCATGTTTTGCTAGATATTTTTCTGTATGTGTTTGTGTACATGATAAGGGCACCTAATAATGTTAATTTTTGAGGAGTTTAAAGCCTGAATTTTTTTTATCTTTTTGTTTTCTAATTCTCTTTTTACTCTAGAAATTCCCTCATTGGAGTTTTGGAAACCTTACATTGGTGCCAGTAATATTGTAATTAGAAGCTGGGCAAACATATTTTCAATCTAGATACCATTTACCTGTGTCTGTAAATATGATTCTTTGTGTTTATTCCAGTGTTGAATGCTGCCTGCTTGCTGTCCCTCTTTGTACGGTTTTTTCTAACATCTGGATTTGGGTTTTGTTTTGATTTTTTATTCCATTCTGTTTCTGTGCTGTGTTGTGAAAGGTGCTTATAACTTATTTCATTTGATTTTTCCTTGCAGGCTTACATAGAAAAAGAGGACAGTAAGAAGTTGAAACAAAAGCAGCGTGAACGTATGCAGCCAAAGATGGGGAAAATGGATATAGACTATCAGGTTTCACCTGTTTCTTGATTGATGTTATTTAGAATTATACTGTAATTTTTGCTTCTTTGCATGTTGAGTAATGTGCCTCCCCTTGCTTGTGTTTGGAATGATTATTGCCATTTTTCTGACAAGATTCTTGTTTCTGTTATTTAGGTCCTCCATGATGCATTTTTTAAGTACCAGACGAAGCCAAAACTGACAACTCATGGTGATTTGTACCATGAAGGGAAAGAATTTGAGGTGAACTTAATATGTATATTATGCTTTATATGTATTGCTGCTCATTCAGTTTGATTCTTTTACAATTTGCATGTATTTTCTGCGCTGACTGCTGTTACACAAACATGTTGGCATTACATATGACTATCATCATATCATAGCATTACAGGGAAGAAATGACATTTATGTGACTTTTAGATTCTTTTTGTTAATTATTTGTTCATGCAACTACTGAACACACCTTTTGTCATGGTCATTCTTAGTACTTTATATCTACGTAACCTAGAGGCTTGAATAAAATGATGTGGACACTTCTCTTAGATGATAGGTTTGCTTGTGATTTGATATAATGAAGTGGGGGTTTGTGCCTATTGTTTAATGGGATGGTACAGTCACCTTTTCTTTTGTTTGACCTGTAGGTGAAACTAAGGGAGATGAAGCCCGGAACATTGTCACAAGAATTAAAAGAAGCTCTTGGTATGCCAGATGGTGCTCCACCCCCATGGCTTATCAATATGCAGGTGAGTTTGGCTAAATTGTCCACTTTTGTAGCTATGATTATTTTTTTCTAACCGTGGATCTGATCATGTAGAGATATGGTCCACCGCCTTCATACCCGCATCTTAAAATTCCTGGACTAAATGCTCCTATTCCTGCTGGAGCTAGTTTTGGTTATCAACCTGGTGGCTGGGGCAAGCCTCCTGTCGATGAAGTATGTGATTTAATTAAAATTTGTCTCAAATTACTTGTATTCATCTACTATTTGGTGTATAACCAATTTCTTTTGTCACTGTAAATAGTATGGACGCCCTTTGTATGGAGATGTTTTTGGTGTTCAGCTACAAGAACAGCCCAACTATGAGGTATGAGACTGCACAATTGGGTTTGGATTGGCATATTGAATGATATATATATATATATGGAAGACACTGAACTCTAATGTAGTAAAACCCTAATCAATAGTCAAGAACGAGTAATTAAGTAAAATATTAAATTAACCTTGCATTACCCATCATCAAAGTAAAAAGACCTTGCTTTCATGCCTATACTTCTAATGTTACCACTCAATTCTATTAATTTGTGACTGGGATATGCCCACTGTAAATTTGATTCTTAATATGGGTCCCAACCCTTTGGTTTTTTTTTTTTTTTTTTTTTTTTGACATCCCTATCAGTAATGAGGAGAGACACCACTGATTATGAATGTTATTACAGCATGAAGGATATTTTGCAATCCCAAACTTTTAACTCTTGAGTACCTATTCTTGACATTGATTGACATTTTCTTTTCTNATAATTAGTTAAATACAGACAAAGCCAAATAGCTAGATTTGTAACTTTTACAAGGGACTTTCTCTCAAATTCAAAGGACATACAATGGTTATATTCTCCACTTGATCAAGGAATATATTGTCACATTTTTTTTTAGGAATCTAACAATTTAATAAATCTTTCATCAATAAATTTACATTATTACGCATAAATAACCAATTTTCTATATAATAACTCTATATTCAAATGCACTTTCAAGTAGTGTTTTTGTACTCGGATCGGGCCTTAACCTAGTCAAGGGGCTGGTCCTTGGGTTGGGTGGTCTGATCGGTGGGTTGGATCGGCGACCTCAGCATGAAACCCTAGTATGAAATTTAACAGACGTACCCTTGAGAAATTATTATCAGTCCATGCAGGTTTAAAATCTAGTAAACACACCCCTGTAATCGGGCTAGGAAACCCTAGTTGCCACAACTGCAATCCACCCCAGATCAGTCCAACGTTAGACAAACCACCACCAAGACACCATGAAAACCCTAACCCACCAAAAAACACCACCATCCGCCACACAAAATCCACCACAAACCAAGGTAGCCAACACAAAGAGGAGATGAAGAGGGACCACACGGCCGGCGAGGCGGACTATAATCCAGATCGAAAATTAGAAGATTCGAAGGAGTGAAGATGAAGAACTGAAGATTGAAATTGAAGATGAAGAAATTAAATTGAAGAGTAGAATTTAGGGATTTTAATTTTAGGAATTAGGATTCTGGTTTTTAGCCACCGATTCTTTGACACAGTGGTTGAAAAGGTGATTCGACACTGTTCCGCTAGTTCAACCCTGGGTCAATTCAGTCTAATAGTTATAACCGAGTTTAGAATGTTCTCGGACTAGTTAAGGGTTTGATTCCTTCGACCGGTTTGGTTTGGGTTTTAAAACAATTCTTTCAAGTATGAACACTGAAAAGATGAACTTTTCAAGAGTACTTATATGCAAGATTTTTCTAAGTCTTTATAGATTTTTGGATATTTAAAAAATTTGATCATGACATAAGCAAAGAACACATAATTAGCATTGTTTTTATACCACAATTGGTTTATTTCACTATGATGCTGATGAAAATTGGAGCACTAATCCAAATTCAATCCAAGTGGATTTGGAATCCATAGTGGTGCATGAAATAGGGCACCTTCTTGGACTTGGACATAGTCCGGATCGTCATGCCATTATGTTTACAGAAATCCCACCAAGAATTGTGGAGAGAGAACTAAACCAAGATGATATCAATGGTATTTGTTGATGCGTGATTTTGACACCAACGATCTTGCACGTGCAAAGTGCTAAGAGGGTCGTAGAAATTTCATGTGATTAATTATGGGATTTGGGTTAAGGTCACAATTGTATGCAAAGATTGAATAATAAATGAGACAATGAGAATTTTTATAATGGTTCGGATGCTTAAAGCGATTCCTACATCCACTTTCTTCTTTTATATGAGTGTTCTTGGTGATTAGCCAAGTTTACAAGAGGTTGCGAACAACAAATGGAAATACAAGAGTTTGATATTGATGGAGAATATTGACCCAGTCTCTTTCCCATAGGTTGTCTTTACTATTTCTTTGTTGAATTCAGACAGTCTGATCATTCATCTCGATTTTGTGAGGGGAAGTCCTTTATTTATAGCCGCTAAATCGAGATGAATGATCAGACTGTGTGCGGACCTGACGTGGGTAGGTACCATGCAAGTCCTTCCTTGCGTTCCATTGGTTGATAATTTAGGAAATATCCTCAAATTATATGGGGCTTGGACATGTGTGCGGACCACATTCATTCACAGACAAAACTTGAGTACGCTGGGTTGGTGACAACCATATTCTCTCTGTCTTGGGGCGTCGTGATAGATTCTGGACAGCACAAAGCCTTCCTGAACTCTGATTGGTGTTTGCTGATGTAAGCCTATGTCAAACCATATTTTTTAGGCATAACAGAAGCTCCCCAGTTCTTGAGATTCAAGGGATTGGATATTGAGAACTTCATGATTATGCCTCGACCTGACTTGACTTTGGAAATGCTTGCTCGAGCTGAGTGCTGAGGTGTAATCACATCGTTGAAGACGACCTGAAATCGACTGCTTGATCTGACTTTTAAAGTGTTGTCTTGATTTGATTTGCAAACTGAATGCAGGTCATAAGTCATGACTTGAGAGTAACACAGGTGACCTGACGTGATTGTTTATTGTGATCTACCGACCTGAGCTTGATCTTGTCTTGAGTCATCGGGAGGTGTTTTGATCTCTAACTGTCATTCACAACCTACAAACACTTAGAATATTTCGTGGCTGAAAATTCTGAATCATCTTGCTTGGTGTTCGTGTTTGACATGTTGAATAAATGTCTCTTTTGAATGACCTCTTCAGATATTATTTATTGCACTTGACAATTGGCTCGGTCAATAAAGCAATCTTTATCTGACAGACATGTCTTTCTACATGTAATAAGTGTCAGCCATGAGCATTAAATGCAAGCCATGCTGAAACGACATTCCCATTTGGTGCATTAAATGTAGACGAGGGTGCATTAAATGCGGAAGAGATAATCACGCTGGTGATTCACATTCCCGATAAAGGGTAACGTCGGTTGGTTTCTGCGAGGCATGGGAGTTACTCTTCCCATGGATTGATAACACGTGGTTGCGATCTACGGCTAAGAATGAATTCCCGCCTAAACGTTGCTTATAAAGAAGCTGTAGCGTCATCTCCTTCACTATAAAACCCTAACTTTTTCAGAAAAGTCAAAATTTTTAGAGAGAAAACAATGTTTTCCTACTCAAAAAAAAAATTGTTCTTCCTTCACCAGTTTATGCAAACCCAACGCTACACTAGAGCACCCATTTTAGGCAACTAAGAGGTAAAGAAATTTATTCCCGTTTCTCTTTTTCACATTTATGCAAAAAATTTCTTTTTTACAGTCATGGTGGTTATGGGTATCTAGTAGGTCTAGGAAAAGAGCACTTTTGGGTAGTGTTCGAAAGAAACACTTGAAAGCTTAAAACTTAGGGTAAAGAGTCTTGAAGGATTGGTTTTAGGAGTTTTAGGGTTTAGAAGCTTTATGGCCACGGTAGAAATCATAGAGATATCCTCCACTTTGTGTGAGTCGTCATATGAGGTAGATTTTTCAGGGTTTGAGTCTCCCTTAAATGTCATACCTTTATAGACTCTAGGACCACGGAGATCCCTGAAATGAGAATAACCGGCGAAGAAAGCTCACACCAGGTACCTTAGCAAGTCTTGGGAAGGTGATAAGGTTCACTATCACGATGGACGAAATCAAAAAGGCATTAGAGCAATACACAATCAGAGGGGACGTGTATCAAAAGAAGACATACACTACCCAGGATCCTCCTGAGGGAATGCCTGCGATCTCGGAAGCTATTTTCAAATACAAAGTGAGAATACTTTTCCACCCCTACATCAAGTCGATCCTCGATTACTTCTAGGTCGCGCCATTCCAGCTGATGTCGAACACATATATGATAGTTGTCTCTATGTATATATTGTTCTGCGAGCACGAACTCGGGGAGCCAACGATGTTGGAGCTCACTTGCACTTATATCTTGAAGTAGAGTAAAGATAAAGACTTGTACTACCTATCCAAATGACCAATAATCGAGGGAGGAATATTTGGTTATTCCGGCAACGTGAGAGCTTAGGAGACCAAATACTTTTTCTTTAAGTATGACGGTATTTGTAAATTTTAGGAACCGAGTATGTTTTTCCCTTCAATTTTTAGGTCGTTTGTTCTTTTTTACTTAATTCTTTTTCAAAGTATAAGCTAACAAACTCTTTTTCTTTGTAGAAAACAAAACGACCAGATTGCAGCTGTTGACCGATTGCAGCCGCATTCAAGCGTTTGGCCAACTTCCTAACAGAGGTAGCGATGCGAAGCTGCTCATGACGACTGAAAATTTTGGGAAGTACGGATTCTTCCCTCTAGAAGCATACTTAGACGGTTCAGCTCGTAAGTTTTTCTAAACTAAAAAACCCAAGTCTTTTGCATATTGCTGATCATGTTTGTATGCCATGCAACAACCATGCAGTTGAAGAAATCAAAGTGATCTAGAGGAATTACCTTCCCAAGATTAAATCCAGATTCTCAAGCTGGACCAACTCCAAGCAATGTCCCTATAACGGGGACCCAAGCTAATGCCAAAAGGCAACCAGTTGTGGAGTGACGTGAGGAAGCTCTCTAGCTTGTTGCGGCACATTCGATGAAGAAGAAACTGTGGGCTTGAAGAAAAGGAAGACGATAACGGCCGAACAATCTGAATCTAAGTCAGATGACTTCGAGATACTATTGGGTGGGTTGCAACCTACCCAACTTCCTACTTTGAAGGTCGCTTCGAAAGATGTACCGGAGGCATCCTAAAGGAAGGAAGGTGATGCCACTCAAAGGAGAAAAGGAGGAGTCGGTTAAGAACAAACCGAGGAAGTTCCCACCATGGGAGGTCAAGATCAATCTGTCCAAGACCTCCTTGGGCAACTTCCAAATCACCTAAGGTCGGTGATTAATTTTTACTTTTCTTGAGTGCAAACTGGAGTCGACCTTTGAAAGGTACGTGGCTGCCAGACCTTCTGACCTTCTGGTCACTGCACTCTAAATGCAAAGCCAGGTAAAGCAAATATTTTCTCTTTCTCTGATCATCATTAGCCCATTTACGATAAGATCTTCTACTATTCTCTCCCCAGAATTCATCCATTTGACTGGGAACACTGGTTAAAGACCTGGGGTTGTAGCGATTCAAGACTGCCACTGAGTTTTCTATCCGTAGATATTTCTCTGTTAGATTGTAGAAGCGAGTGAGGGAAATATCATCCTCAGATTGCAATTTCTTCCACAGTTTAGTTTGCAGGCAAACTTTGGCAATAATCAGAGTTCGAACCGAATCCTCTGGTGTATTAGCCATATTGTTCAATTCCTTGTGAAATCTTTCAATGTAAGACTTGAGGGACTCATTCTTCTCTTGTCGTATGTTGCTGAGGTAACTTAACGGCATTGAGAACTTCCGATTGGCTTGAAAGTGTCTCAAGAACAATGAGCTCATTTGTTGCCACGAGTTGATAGACCCTGGTGGAAGTGATCTGAACCAACGTTTAGCATGGGCAATCAAATTCATTGCTAATCAGTGACACTTCGCCAAGTTTGAAACTTGGTGAAGCTCTATGAGGTCGTTAAACTCATAGATATGATCATGCGGATCAGAATTCTCATCAAATGCTCTCATGTCGGGCATTTTGAATCTTGATGGGAGAGGGGCAGTTAAAATTGCCAAAGAAAAGGGAGATGCCTCAACGACCTGCCCCTACTAATTTTGCTGAGCTATAAGCCGATCTAGAACTCACTGTAACTCCTCTATTTGAGGAAGCAAAGTCCTCTGGGGATCACTTTTTACAATGTAGGTACGCTCCATACGATTACGATTGAGGAAAGATTGCAGGTCATAACTTTCTTTGCCTTGGCTAGAGTCTTCGGCATGCCTTGACACTTGCTGGCGGGAGCCTTGTGAAGGCACTGAATGACTTGGGAAGTTTTCCCTACCTCTGTGGTGGTCAGAACTGACCTACTGATGGTGGGTACTTCCCTCGTGGTGATGGTTGTGACCATCATTCTGGCGATAGTGGGAGACGATCGTTGGAATCTCCTTGCCGAGCACTCTTGTGGGGATGCCCTTGCGATGTGGCATGGGTTGGCTCTTGGTGCGACATACTACCGAGCCACGAAGACATGGGTTTTTTTCCCTTTCTTGTGACTAGTATTCACATGCCCTTTTGAGTCTTTCTTCCTGTGTTCAGCTGCTTGCTTTCCCTAATCTTTATGTGCTGTAGTGCACGTGGTATGAGCTTTTGCTCGTTTCCACGACTTAGTGTGACCTATAGTCATTTTTGGAGGTAGTATCGCCTTGTCAGAATTTGGCAGCATGACTTGGTCTAAACGATCTAGCCTTTGGCTCATTGTTTGGAGGGTGTTTCCGAACTTCTTTAGGTATCGGATCAAAGCGAGATCTGCCTGGGAAGTCAAGGAGATATCCCCCGTAATACTCTGGGGATGTATAGCTACTTTGAGAGGAGTAGTCTCCTGATTGCAGGGACTCTCCTCGTTATTGGTGCTAGTATGCTCGGTTTCAAGACCACGAGCCATGAGTTTTGTGGTTAACCCTTGAAGGTGAAACTGAATTATCAGTTGAGAATACCAGATAGAGAGTTGATGTGAAATCTGGCATTCCTTTTAGCGTCAAACTGTTGATACATGATTTTGACACCAACGACCTTGTATGTGCAAAGTGCTAAGAGGGTCTTAGAAATTGCACATGATTAATTGTGGGATTTGGGTTAAGGTCACAATTGTATGCAAAGACTGAATAATAAATGAGACAATGAAATTTTTTTATAGTGGTTTGGATGCTTAAAGCGATTCCTACATCCACTATTTTCTTTTATATGAGTGTTCTTGGTGATTAACAAAGTTTACAAGAGGTTGGTATTGATGGAGAATATTAACCCAGTCTCTTTCCCATAGATTGTTTTTGCTATTTGTTTGTTGAATTCAGAGACTCTGATCATTCATCTCGATTTTGTTTGGGGAAGTCCTATATTTATAGCCGCTAAGCTCAAGGCAATGATTACAAGTCTGCAAGTGGGTAGGTGCCATGCAAGTCCTTCCTTGTGTTTCATTGGTTAATAACTTAGGAAATATCCTTAAATTATATGGGGCTTGGACAGGTGTGTGGACCACATTCATCCACAGACTAAACTTGAGTACACTGGGTTGGTGACAACTATATTCTCTCTGTCTTGGGGCGATGTGGCAAATTCTAGGGGGCGCAAAGCCTTTCTGAACTCTGATTAGTGCCTGCTGATGTAAGCCTACGTCAGCCCTGATTATTTTGGCATAACAGTATTCGTGCTAAAGCTATGTTTAGTAAAGAAAATAAATAACAGGCTTATAGCCGAATGTTTGATATGAATTTCATGCAACCTAATTCATATATCACCTTATTTTCAACCAATTTCAACTTAACCTAAGCCTTAATTCACTTGCAACTAGGGATGGGCACGGGCCGGGGCGGGGCCAGGAACCACTGTCTTCGGCCCCAGCCCGAAAGCCTGAGGGGATTCCCCGATCCTAGCCCCAAGCCCGTTCGGGGAATCCCCGAAAAATGCCCTTTCCCCAAACGAGGAATTCGGGGAATCCCCGAATTCCCCGTTTGGGGTTTTTTTTTTTTCCTTAATTTATACTTTTATTATTATTTTCTCCCAATTATATATACCAACGAAAAAAGAAATTAAATATATAATATACATATTAAACGTAAAGATCATATCATCAAAAAAAAAATAAATTAAATCTATAATGTCCATATTAAATATAAATACATTATACATTATAATTATCACAACAATAATTATAATATATTATACATATATATAAATATATTATATATTAATAGTATAATATTATGTATTATTGTATTAAGTAATAACTATATATATATAATGTCTCTTTAATATATAATATAATGTATTATATATGATACATTATACATATATATTATAATAAATTTTAAATAAATAACTACCATACATATTATAATAAATTCTAAATAAATAGCTATCACAATTCACAATATAACAAAGACAATTAAGTAATAGAATTGAAATAATGATTCAATAAGGAACAAAAAAAAAATTATAGTGATTTATTGATTCATTATAATCAATCAAAACAACAAATAATATATTACATATATATTATATATTAACGTAAGATTATAGATAATAGTATAGCATATTATGTATAAATTATAATGTACAACATATATATGTTATATACATTATACTTATATAGTATATATCATATATAATATACAATGTATAATGTATAATATATAATGTCAAATGTATACTATATATAATGTATAATGTTAAATGTATACCATATATAATGTATAATATATAATATTGAATGTATAACTTTTGATTCATAGCATTATCATATTATGTATAATTAATATATATATTACAAATATTTATAATGATTTATTATATTTAATCTAGTTTTATTTATTACCTATTTGTATATAGTTTCATAAAATACTTACATAATTATAATTTGTTATTGTATAATGTATAATTGATTTTCAAATAGTAAAATTATTATAGGTATATATGATTGATTTTCAATTATTAAAATTAAAATTGATATATATATATATATATATAATATACGGGCCGGGGACGGGGCGGGGCAAAGCCAATCCTGGCACCGACTTGTCCCCGAATTCCGGGGGTCAATTTTAGGCTCAAACCCGGCCCGAATCCCAAAAAATTTGGGGAAAATCCGCCCCATTAGGGGCGGGTCAGGGCGGATCCCCGCGGGGTCGGGCTATGTACCCATCCCTACTTGCAACACCCTAACACAATTCGGCCAACACTCCACAAGCACACACAACCCTTATAACACTTTAGAACAACACCTTTCATCTAGCCTCAATCAACACAAACTCATTCCACTTGAAATGCACAACACAAATTTGGAACACAACAAAACAAGCCAAACCCGAAAAGTGAGATGAATGATAACCAAATGGGAATTACTTACAAGATAGATGACCAAAGATTATTCAAGCTTAAAGGAAACTCCACCGGCTTGAAAATCAATCCACCACCAAGCTTGGAAGAAACTTGGGTAAAGGAATTCAAAGAAGAGAAACACAATTCTCCATGGAAACACTATTAATTCAATATTCATCGTCTAATTCATATTATGAAAGAGTGACCTTTATATAGGCTTTACAAAAGTGGAGGATTGCCTTAATTAATATTACATAAATACTAAAAAACCTTACACAAAATATTAAGGACTAATTCTCCACCATTCATTTACAAAATGCAAACATGACCCATTTAATGCAAAGAACAACCACTTCTTAAATTAAGGATCTATGTCCCTAATTGCATTTTACTTAGTTATCTTTCACCAAATTGAATCAAATAGCATCCACACATTGGGCTTGGACCAATTAAGCTTCTCCCCACTTGATCTCCACGTTTTAGGCTACACAAAAGGACTTGTGCCTTGTCTTGGACTAGTAACACATCTTGGACTAGTTTGTGAGCTTGAGTGCTTGGGCCGAATGTTGTCCTCATTGTAAGACTTGGGCTTCTTGATTCTTCAATGAACAATCTTGCATGTTTAAAGAACACAATTGACTTGGATTCTCATCATCTTCCTCAGGTTGAGAAGGATTTGTCCTCAAATCCGAAAGTTCCCCATCTTCCAAGTATAAAGATAAGTCTCCAATGTTAAAAGTAGTCGAGAAATTACCAAAGTCAGAGGGTAAATAGATCTTATATGCATTATCCCCGACTTTTCCAAGAACTTCAAAGGGACTATCGGCTCTAGGTGCTAATTTGCTTTTCCTCTTGGAAGGAAACCTCTCATTTCTCAAATGAACCCATACAAGGTCACTCGGTTGGAAAATGGTGGGTTTTCTATGCTTGTTGGCTCTTCTCCTATATGCTTCATTGGATTTGGCTATTTGGGCCCTAATTGACTCATGTAACTTTTTCATGGATTTTGCCTTCTCTTTAGCATCAAGATTTAATTGGATATCGAGGGGTAGGGCATTAAGCTCTATGGGAGTGATGGGATTGAGGCCATAAAGAACTTCAAATAGAGAATGGTTAATGGTAGCACTAGGGGACCGATTGTAGGCAAATTCGGCATGAGCTAATTTGTTGTCCCAGTCTCTCAAACTCTTACTCACCAAGGTCCTAAGGATGGTTCCTAGGGTTCTATTGGTAACTTTGGTTTGACCATCCGTTTGGGGGTGATGGGAAGTGCTAAACAAAAGTTTGGTATCCAATCTACTCCATAAAGATCTCCAAAAATGGCTAAGAAATTTAGTATCCATATTTGACACTGTACTCATTGGCACACCATGCAACCTCACAATTTCTTTGAAAAATAATTCAACCACATGTGATGTATCATTGGTTTTGTTACATACAATAAAATGTGTTATCTTAGAGAATCTATCAACAACAATCATTATAGAATCTTTATCTATTTGGGTTCTCGGTAATGCACAATGAAATCCACACTCAAGTCTTCCCATGGTTGACTAGGAATAGGCAATAGAGTGTACATCCTTGGCTTGAAATGACTTTTGGCTCTATGACAAGCCTCAAATCTAGACACCATGGATTGGACATCCTTAACCATTTTTGGTCAAAAGAAATGATCCTTAAAAATCTCCAAGGTCTTGGTAAAATGACCCGCAAGCCCTCCTCCATGCACCTCTCTCACAAGCAACTCTCTAAAACTTTCATGAGCCACACATAACTTGTTGCCCTTGAATAAAAATCCCTCTTGAACTACATAATCTTCAAAACTGCCTTTTGAACACTTAGCCATGATTCAACCATTTGTTCATCTTATTTGTAATGCTCCTTCATCATGTCAAACCCAAGTACTCTTGCATTCAAAATGGAAAGGATGGAGTACCTTCTTGACAATGTATCCGCAAATATATTAGTGCTCCCTTGTTTGTACTTGGACACAAATGAAAAGGATCAAAGGAACTCAACCCATTCGGCATGCCTTGAATTTAACTTATGTTGCCCATTAATAAACTTGAGAGTTTGGTGATCTGAATGTAGTACAAATTGCCTAGGCCTTAAATAATGACTCCAATGATCTAAGGCTCTAATAATTGCATAAAACTCCTTATCATAAGTGCTATACCTCCTCTTAGAATCATTAAGCTTCTCACTAAAATATGCTAATGGCTTTTTATCTTGAGTAAGGACTGCCCCAATTCCAACTTCACTAGCATCACACTCCATTTCAAACACCTTAGAGAAATCAAGTAGAGCTAGAATGGGTGCTTCACAAAGCTTTTTCTTAATCACCTCAAAAACACCTTTTGCCTCCTTTGTCCACTCGAAATTCCCCTTCTTTAAACATTCGGTGATGGGTGACATAATGGTACTAAAATTAGGCACAAATCTCCTATAAAATAAGGCTAAACCATGAAAACTCCTTACTTCACCAATGGTTTTAGGTTCGGGCCAACTCCTAATTACATCTACCTTTGATTGATCAACCATTATACCCTCCCCCAAAACCACATAGCCTAGGAAGATTACCCTTTTCATGAAAAACTTGCACTTCTCTATTTTAGCATACAATTTTTATTTCCTTAACACTTCAAACGCTAGTCTAAGAAGGTTTCTATGTTCATCCTCACTACGACTATATGACAATATATTATCAAAATAAACAACAACATATCTGCCCAAAAAAGGTTTAAGTACCTCATTCATCAGTCTCATGAAGGTACTTGGTGCATTGGAAAGGCTGAAGAGCATAACTATCCACTCATAAAGCCCTCATTTGGTCTTGAAGACTGTCTTCCACTCATTCATTTCTCTCATTTGGATTTGATGGTACTTACTCCGTAAATCAATCTTGGAGAAAATGCAAGAGCCATGCAACTCATCAAGTATGTCATCAAGCCTAGGTATGGGGTACCTATACTTAATTGTAATGTTGTTGATGGCCTTACTGTCCATACACATCCGAAAACTCTAATCCTTTTTTGGCACCAATAAGGCGGGAGCCGAACAAGGACTCATGCTCTCCCTCACATACCCTTGCCTAATTAGCTCATGCACTTGCCTTTGCAACTCCTTGGACTCCTCCTAATTGCATCTATAGGTTGGTTTGTTTGGTAAGGGTGCCCCGGGTAGTAAATCAATGTGGTGTTCTATTTTCCTCAAAGGTGGTAGTCTGGGTGGTAATTCATTAGGAAAAACATTCTCAAACTTTTAGAGTAGTGGCTGGATTTGGGGAAGGGTGCACTCTCATCACTTTCTTTTCTCTCGGCAATGAGTAAGGCTAGGATAGGTTTGAGTTTAGTGATGACCTTTTCTATTTGATTGCCATTAAGAAATAAGTTCTTTTGTGAGGTTTCAGTTTTGGGTGGTATAGGTGTGGGAAGTGATTGTTGGGGTGGTAAAGGGCTTAAGGTGATGGTTTTCTTGTTGAACCTAAAGTGTAAATGTTCTTCCTCCCATCATGGACAACCTCCCTATTATATTGCCAAGTCCTTCCTAACAACAAATTACAAGCATCCATTAGTATCACATCACACATCACACACTACTTCATCCACATATCTCTTACCTATGGAAAAGGGAACTACAACTTGCTTGGTAACACAAATGTGTTTCTAGTGCTCAACCATTATAATTTGTATGAGTGGCTACAGTTTTGGGTGGGAAGCTTCAATTTCTTAATAAGGGTGGTGGAGGCTACATTGGTACAACTCTCACTATCCACAATAACTAAACATACATTTCCTTTGACGGTGCAACGGGTTTGAAACAAATTTCCCCTTTGTTCTTCAGTATAGTCAACTTGTGCATGCAAAACCCTTTTCAAAATCAATGTATCACCAACATCAACTTCTTCAATAATCTCTTCACCACTCTTGGATTCTTCCTTTTCACTCTCTTCTTCTTGGACAACCTTTTCAATCTTTTGTATCTCTTTGATGGACATTACACTCTTGTTGGGAAAATTGGCTTAGAAGTGCCCATAGCCATGACATTTAAAACATTTCTTGTCCTTCAAATCCCCTCAGGTGCCTCATTGAGTCACAAACCATGGCTTCTCCTTGGTTGCTTCATTCCTTTTATCCTTGCCCTTGTCTTTGTTAGAGTTGACATGAGGTTTTTATAGGTGTTGCTACCCTTGAAATATGGCTTTGGGGTTGAAAGTTTCAAGCTTTGGAGTTTTTTCTCAACCTTGTTGGCTAACTTGCGCACATCTCCCAAGGAATGATAAGGTTGCAATTCCACCTTGTGAGCTATCTCTCTTTGTAAAACCCCCTATTATTTTTTTTTTTTTTTTTTTTTTTTTTTTCCGAATATCACTTCTCATCATAAGGCCCTCAAACTCCCTTATATATTCCTCTACTTTCCTATCCTTTTGCTTAAGGTTGTACAAACTTAAGTAGACATCTTGCTTGTAGTTATCGGGCAAGAATCTCTTTTTCAACATCCTCTTCAATTTATCCCACGACTTTACTCTAGCTTTCCTCTTTCTTTCTCTTTTCTTTCTAGTATTTTTCCACCATAAAGAAGCATATCCATTGAACTTAAGAATAGCTACTTTACATTTATTCTCATCCGAATATCCCTTGAACACAAACACCCTTTCAATATCACTCAACCAATCAAGAAAACCGTTAGGGTCTAGACTACCTCCAAATTCGAGCAAATCTATTTTGATACCCTTATCATCATCAAAGTTTCTTATTCTCCTCTTAGGTGCCTTGGTTTCACTAGAGGAAGCGCTACTATCTTCTATCTCCTTCACTCGTAGTGGTGTTTCCATGGTGGTCCTTTGGTGGTAGTGTGGTCGTCCTTCTCTTGGTATGGTGTTTCTACATGGATGGGTTTGGGTTGGGATAAATTGGCTTGGCTATGTCCTTAGACATGTTAACCATCATGGCCATCATGGTAGTCATTTGTTGCTTAACTTCATCAATTTCCTATTGTAACTTTAGGTTAGCAAACTCCCATGGGGGTGGAGGTGAATGTGAGGAGGATGTGGTTTTGTTTGCCATGAGAATTGGGTGATTTTTAGGTTCTGTGAATAGTAACTTTAGGTGAACAATGTCACTTTTGAATAGTGGAATAGTATTATGTTAGTGTATATTAGTGTATGCCCTAGAAACCATTCGTGTTGTCGGTTTCAGAGCATTTTGTCTTGTATCTATATATATCATAAATAATAGAAGAAAGAGTTCTTCAATTCATATATGTAAATTGCTTCCTTTATTCAGTCATGCATTTAAAATAAAGTATGTATATGAATTGTCCAGATGATTCATTTAATAGGTAAATGAATTATCGAAAAGGGTTCCCTGCGGAAGCAATATAAATTTGGGCAACTATATTGTACAGTAGGCATACCGGATGCTTCCGAAAGATATCATGAGTTGATATAAGTACGGATGACGATGATAGTCATGTCACTAGGGCATTGGTATGGATTAACGGTTGGTGAACTGTTTTTCGAACGTGACCGAATAACGACAAATCACTTGGAAAAGCATGTAGTCAATGATTTATCGTTTGGTTATATCAGTGCACGATGTAGTCCTTTGACCTGAGACATTGTAGTCGGATCCGATATGGATGCGTATGGTTCATACGGTGTATAAGTACGAGACTAATCATGTTTCGTACAATAAAGCCTATTTGGTCATGCGTTGTTCATATGCGGAAATGAACGATGGTCAAGAGGGGATCCATTGACTCGGAAATATAGGATCGGGAGTACCGCTGACTCCATCCGGATTCGAGTTCCTAGACGAACATCGATAAATGTCGGAAAACTGAATCTCTGGCCAGAGTCTATTATTAGTCATACAAAAGTAAGTTTGTGATGACAAGTTCCGGACATATTGATCGACAATTCGGTAGAAGATCGAGTTTAGGATTTTGACGTTCCATGAATCCATACTCGATTAGGATATCTCAATGGAGGGACTTTACCTGCATGGTACGTATGATCTGAAATGGGTTCGATGAAGTATTTCTTCATCGTGGTTTAGGGACTATGGCACATTGCTAGATGTTTACCATAGTCGTTGGGCCTCCGGACAGGTTTTCGGATTCATCCAGAACCGGCTCACGGCTAATCCACGGTGGACCTACATGGTCACACCAATAGCCTTGAGAAGTTAGAGAATGATGAGAGAGAGAAATGATTATCCGAAGAGGGCTAGCACCTTCCGAGGGTAATAACGGGATTTCTATAGTAATAGTTACATAGAAAACAATTTGTGACATTTTAAGGGTTAAAATGGTCAAGCAATAATTAATTATATTTAATTATTATATCTTAAAGTGTTAAGATTAATGAGATGAACAAAAATAACCTTTTAATAGTTAAAGGGTAAAAAGGGTAAATTTATGGGTTGTTAATGTAAACTAGTTTAGTTTACATGGGCCCTTGAATAATATTGATTATTCAAAGGGTAGCATATTAAATTCGTGGGGTCCCTTTATAAAATAAGATTTTATTGGGCTTGGAAGTGAAAAATAAATAATTGCAAAATAGCCCAAGTATATATAAGTGCAAAAGGTTGCATTTTTGTTCATTATTCACTTGTTCACTCAAACACAAACTAAAAGCTCTCTCTCCCTAGCCAAGGCCACTCTCTAATCCTCTCAAGGTGGTGTTAAAGTGTGGAGGTTTCATCCTTTTGAAGCTAATCTTCATCAATCCAAAGCAAAGGAGTAGGTATAATCTCATATCCAAGCTTTGCATGTAAACCGTTTTTTTAATCCATGCTTTCATGCTTTCATTCTCCATCTCCACCACTCTTCATGCATGCTGAATCTTTCATATTATTTGGGGTGTGAAGGGTGAGATGATGAAATTTGGATAATTTGGTTTTGGGGAATAGTAATCTATGAATAGTGTTTTGGGAATAGTGGTAATTAGGTTAATTAATGGTGTTTAGGCAGATGGTTAGTGTTTAAGGTTTTTGGTTGAAATGGAATTAGTTTTAGTTGAATTTGGATGGAATTGGTTAGGTTTGGTAATTGGAATAATGTTCAATGAAAGAGAAAATTTTTGAAAAAGAAATGGCAAGAAATGGCTTAACCGAAACTACACAAACTCAACACTGCCATACAATTTTTTTTTTTTTTTTTATCAACACAACTCAGATCATCATAAATTCAATCCACAACCATAGCTCTGATACCAATTTGATATGAATTTCATGCAACCTAATTCATATGTAACCTTATTTTCAACTCAACCTAAGCTAGAATTCACTTGTAACACCTTAACACAATTCAGCTAGTGATGCGTTGAAATTACAACATGTAATGTGTAACAAGTGCACTAGTCGTAATAAAGTGATAAGTAGAGTATCGTTCCCACGAGGATTGCTTGTTAAGCACTGATTTTCCTAGTTGTTTATCAAGTTGGAGAAACCGAAAGATGTTTGAATTTGCGGGAGGCAATTAAGCTAAGATTAAAAACAAAACTCACTATATAATTTAAAATCTAAATAATGCAAACAATATTAATTCAAGAAAAATATCAATTAAGACAAAACGGTTAGGGTTTTGACGTCAATAGGATTTTATGAATTAATCTACGAAATCAGTTACTTCTACATTCACATGCACGGATTATAAATCGGACACCCTAACATGTAAAACATACCTTCTCAGGCTATGTTTTCCTACTTATCCCTATTAAGCTTCCACATCCAAAAAATTGAAGGTTAATAGTTCCAAGTCCATTAAGCTAAATGGAATCCTGAATTGATTTCATTGATTCTCAAACCTATCTCTATCATTCAATACAACAATGGCATTACCCTAAGGAGCTAATATATGATTTACTTCTCAATCTCATCATGCTCAACAAGTAATTTCAATAAAAAACATGAGTAATTACACAATCCATGCAATAGAATGAAAACGCAACATCAATTTATTGATTAGACATTAAAATCCCAATTTCATCAAAACCCTAACCCAAGAGTGAGTTAGTTTATACTAAAATTAAAGCAAATCAAAATAAAAGCTGTAAGCAAAGAATTCAACATGATGGAATAACGAAAAGAGAGTTACTCTTCCCTATTTGACGAACCCGTTATATAACAACTAAGTCCCACTTATATAGTCGGTCCCAAAACCCTAAGACTCTCGCATAAAAATTAAAATGCATAGTTTTAAAAACTAAAAATTATAGACTTCGCCGCGGCTAAGTTTATGAGTTGGCTTCTAATTCACTATTTGACTCGAGAATTTATCGCTGCGACAAAGAAAGAACTTCACCATGGCGAACTTTTCTGAACTATTCTAAAATTATGAAACTGCCCTCCGTTTGCTTTCTTGCTTGAATCTTTAATCTTTAGTGATCTCCAATAGGAACAAGCTTCATAGTGCTTCAAATCTGCTTTAGAACTTCCCCGAATCCTGAGATTCGCTTGCTTTTGGGTCCAGAAACTCAATTCTGCTCAGT
This sequence comes from Pistacia vera, assembly GCF_008641045.1. Lineage (NCBI taxonomy): Eukaryota > Viridiplantae > Streptophyta > Magnoliopsida > Sapindales > Anacardiaceae > Pistacia > Pistacia vera. The sequence goes on from NW_022195293.1 coordinate 647,467, forward strand.
ATTTGCTCTAACTGTACGTTTTGGCCTGAAACATAAAATATATGAAATTAAGTTGCAATTCAGGCACAAACGAAAGAAGAAGTATCCAAAATCCGGCCAAAAAGCCTAGATAAAACAATATAATCCTAAGATTATCGGCCAGCACTCCACAAGCACACACAACCCTTATAACACTTTAGAACAACACATTTCATCTAGCCTCAATCAACACAAACTCATTCCACTTGAAATGCACAACACAAATTTGGAACACAACAAAACAAGCCAAACCCGAAAAGTGAGATGAATGATAACCAAATGGGAATTACTTACAAGATAGATGACCAAAGATTATTCAAGCTTAAAGGAAACTCCACCGGCTTGAAAATCAATCCACCACCAAGCTTGGATGAAACTTGGGTAAAGGAATTCAAAGAAGAGAAACACAATTCTCCATGGAAACACTATTAATTCAATATTCATCGTCTAATTCATATTATGAAAGAGTGACCTTTATATAGGCTTTACAAAAGTGGAGGATTGCCTTAATTAATATTACATAAATACTAAAAAACCTTACACAAAATATTAAGGACTAATTCTCCACCATTCATTTACAAAATGCAAACATGACCCATTTAATGCAAAGAACAACCACTTCTTAAATTAAGGATCTATGTCCCTAATTGCATTTTACTTAGTTATCTTTCACCAAATTGAATCAAATAGCATCCACACATTGGGCTTGGACCAATTAAGCTTCTCCCCACTTGATCTCCACGTTTTAGGCTACACAAAAGGACTTGTGCCTTGTCTTGGACTAGTAACACATCTTGGACTAGTTTGTGAGCTTGAGTGCTTGGGCCGAATGTTGTCCTCATTGTAAGACTTGGGCTTCTTGATTCTTCAATGAACAATCTTGCATGTTTAAAGAACACAATTGACTTGGATTCTCATCATCTTCCTCAGGTTGAGAAGGATTTGTCCTCAAATCCGAAAGTTCCCCATCTTCCAAGTATAAAGATAAGTCTCCAATGTTAAAAGTAGTCGAGAAATTACCAAAGTCAGAGGGTAAATAGATCTTATATGCATTATCCCCGACTTTTCCAAGAACTTCAAAGGGACTATCGGCTCTAGGTGCTAATTTGCTTTTCCTCTTGGAAGGAAACCTCTCATTTCTCAAATGAACCCATACAAGGTCACTCGGTTGGAAAATGGTGGGTTTTCTATGCTTGTTGGCTCTTCTCCTATATGCTTCATTGGATTTGGCTATTTGGGCCCTAATTGACTCATGTAACTTTTTCATGGATTTTGCCTTCTCTTTAGCATCAAGATTTAATTGGATATCGAGGGGTAGGGCATTAAGCTCTATGGGAGTGATGGGATTGAGGCCATAAAGAACTTCAAATAGAGAATGGTTAATGGTAGCACTAGGGGACCGATTGTAGGCAAATTCGGCATGAGCTAATTTGTTGTCCCAGTCTCTCAAACTCTTACTCACCAAGGTCCTAAGGATGGTTCCTAGGGTTCTATTGGTAACTTTGGTTTGACCATCCGTTTGGGGGTGATGGGAAGTGCTAAACAAAAGTTTGGTATCCAATCTACTCCATAAAGATCTCCAAAAATGGCTAAGAAATTTAGTATCCATATTTGACACTGTACTCATTGGCACACCATGCAACCTCACAATTTCTTTGAAAAATAATTCAACCACATGTGATGTATCATTGGTTTTGTTACATACAATAAAATGTGTTATCTTAGAGAATCTATCAACAACAATCATNGGCTACAAAAAAGGGCTTGTGCCATGTCTTGGGTCCTTAACACTTCTTGGACAAGTTTGTGAGCATCCTTGAGTGCTTGGGACGAATGTCGTCCATCTCGGGGTCCTTGAATCTTCAATGAATTCTCTTGCATGTTTAGAGAACATGATGGGCTTGGATTCTCATCATCCTCCCCGGGTTGAGAAGGATTTGTCCTCAAATCCGAAAGTTCCCCATGTTCCAAGTATGGAGACAAGTCTCCAATGTTAAAAGTAGCCGAGAAATTACCAAATTCGGAGGGTAAATAAACTTTTTATGCATTATCCCCAACTCTTCTAAGGACTTCAAAGGGACCATCTGCTTTAGGGGCTAATTTGCTTTTCCTCTTGGAAAGAAACCTCTCCTTTCTCAAATGAACCCATACAAGGTCACCCGGTTGGAAAATTGTGAGTTTTTTATGTTTGTTGGCTCTCTTCCTATATGCCTCATTGGACTTGGCTATTTGGACCCTAATTGATTCATGTAGCTTTTTTATGGACTTGGCCTTCTCCTTAGCATCAAGATTCAATTGGATATCAAGGGGTAAGGCACTAAGTTCTATGGGAGTGATGGGATTAAGGCCATAAAGAACTTCAAATAGAGAATGGTTAGTGGTAGCACTAGGGGACCGATTATAGGCAAATTCGGCATGGGCTAATTCGTTGTCCCAATCCCTTAAACTCTTACTCACCAAGGTCCTAAGGATGGTTCCTAGGGTTCTATTGGTGACTTCGGTTTGACTATAAGTTTGGGGGTGATGGGAAATGCTAAACAAAAGTTTGGTTCCCAACCTACTCCATAAAGATCTCCAAAAATGGCTAAGAAATTTAGTATCCCTATCCGACGTTATATCCTTGGCACACCATGCAACCTCACAATTTCTTTGAAGAAGAATTCAGCCACATGTGATGCATCATTGGTCTTGTTACATGCAATAAAATGTGCCATCTTAGAGATCTATCAACAACAACCATTATGGAATCTTTACCTCTTTGGGTTCTCGGCAATGCCACAATGAAGTCCATGCTCAAGTCTTCCCATGGTTGGTTAGGAATGGGCAATGGAGTGTACATCCTCGGCTTGAAATGACTTTTTGCTCTATGACAAACCCCGCATCTTGCCACTATGGATTGGAAATCCCTAATCATCTTTGGTCAAAAGAAATGATCCTTAAGAATCTCCAAGGTCTTGGTAACACCAAAATGACCTGCAAGCCCTCCTTCGTGCACCTCTCTCTCAAGCAATTCTCTAAAACTTCCTTGAGGCACACATAACCTGTTTCCCTTGAACAAAAATCCCTCTTGAACCACATAATCTTCAAAACTCCCCCTTGAACACTTAGCCATGATTTTGGCCATTTGTTCATCTTCCTTGTAATGCTCCTTCATCATGCTAAACCAAGTACTCTTGCATCCAAAATGGAAAGGATGGAGTACCTTCTTGACAATGCATACACCATTACATTAGTGCTCCCTTGTTTGTACTTGGACACGAATGAAAAGGATTGAAGAAATTCAACCCATTCGGCATGCTTGAATTCAACTTATGCTGCCCATTAATAAACTTGAGAGCTTGGTGATCCAAATGTAGCACAAATTGTTTAGGCCTCAAATAATGACTCCAACGATCTAAGGCTCTAATAATTGTATAGAACTCCTTATCATAACTGTTATATCTCCTCCTAGAATAATTGAGCTTCTCACTAAAATATGCTAATGGCATTTTATCTTGGGTTAGGATTGCCCTAATTCTAACTCCACTAGCATCATACTCCACTTCAAACACCTTAGAGAAATCAGGTAGAGCTAGAATGGGTGCTTCACAAAGTTTCTTTTTAATCACCTCAAAAGCATCTTTTGCCTCCCTTGTCCACTCAAAATTCCCCTTCTTTAAACATTCAATGATGGGTGACATAAGGGTACTAAAGTTGGGTACAAATCTCCTATAAAATGAGGCTAAACTGTAAAAACTCCTCACTTCACTAATGGTTTTAGGTTCGGGCCAACTCCTAATTGCATCTACCTTTGATTGATCAACCATGATTCCCTCTCTCGAAACTACAAAGCCTAGGAAGATTAACCTCTCCATGAAAAACTCACACTTCTCCATCTTAGCATACAATTTTTGTTTTCTTAACACTTCAAACACTTGCCTAAGATGGTTTCTATGTTCATCCTCACTATGGCTATACACCAATATATCATCAAAATAAACAATAACAAATCTACCCAAAAAAGGTTTAAGTACCTCATTCATCAATCTCATGAAGGTACTTGGTGCATTGGAAAGGCCAATGAGCATAACCATCCACTTAAAAAGCCCTCATTTGGTCTTGAAGGTTGTCTTTCACTCATCCCTTTCTCTCATTTGGATTTGATGGTACCCACTCCGCAAATCTATCTTGGAAAAGATGCAAGAACCATGCAAATCATCAAACATGTCATCAAGCCTAGGTACGGGGTACCTATACTTGACTGTAATGTTGTTAATGGCCCTACTATCCACACACATCCGAAAACTCCCATCCTTTTTTGACACCAATAAGGCTGGAACCGAATAAGGAATCATGCTTTTCCTCACATACCCTTGACTAATTAGCTCATCCACTTGCCTTTGCAACTCCTTGGACTCCTCTGGATAGCATCTATAGGCTGGTTTGTTTGGTAAGGGTGCTCTGGGTAGCAAATCAATGTGATGTTCTATTCCCCTCAAAGGTGGCAGCCCGGGTGGTAACTGATTAGGAAAAACATCCTCAAACTCTTGTAGTAACGGTTAGACTAGGGGATGGGGTGCACTCTCATCACTTTCTTTTCTCTCAACAATAAGAAAAGCTAGAATGGGTTTGTGTTTGGTGATGGCCTTCTCTATTTGGTTGCCATTAAGGAATAGGTTCTTTTGTAAGGTTTTGGTTTTGAGTGGTGTAGGTGTGGGAAGTGTTTGATGGGGTGGTAAAGGATTTAAGGTGATGGTTTTCTTGTTGAACCTAAAGGTGTAGGTGTTCTTCCTTCCATCATGGACAACCTCCCTATCATATTGTCAAGGCCTCCCTAGCAACAAATTACAAGCATCCATTGGTATTACATCATACGACACTTCATCCACATATCTCTTGCCTATGGAAAAGGGAACTACAAATTGCTTGGTAACACTAATGGTGCTTTCATTGCTCAACCATTGAAATTTATATGGGTGGCTATAGTTTTGGGTGGGAAGCTTCAATTTTTCAACAAGGGTGGTGGAGGCTACATTAGTACAACTTCCACTATCAACAATAATCGAACATACCTTCCCTTTGATGGTGCAACAGGTTTGGAACAAGTTTCCCCTTTGTTCTTCGGTAGAGTCAACTTGTGCATGCAAAACCCTCTTCAAAATCAATGCATCACCAACAGCAGCTTCTTCAACAATCTTCACCACTCTCGGATTCTTCCTCCTCACTCTCTTCTTCTTGGATGGCTTCTTCAATCTTTTGGATCTCTTTGATTGACATTATTCTCTTATTGGGACAATTGGCTTGGAAGTGTCCATAGCCATGACATTTAAAACATTTCTTGTCTTTCAAATCCCCTCAGGTGCCTCCTTGAGTCACAAACCATGGCTTCTCCTTAGGTGCTTCATTCACTCTATCCTTGCCCTTATCTTTGTTAGAGTTGACATAGGGTTTGGAATAGGATGGGGATCCTTTGAATGAGTTGCTGCCCTTGAAATATGGTTTTGGGGCTGGAAGTTTCAAACTTTGGAGTTGCTTCTCAACCTTGTTGGCTAACTTGCACACATCTCCCAAGGAATGATAAGGTTGCAATTCCACCTTGTGAGCTATTTCTCTTTGTAAACCTCCCAAGAACCTAGTGATGGTTTACTCCTTTTCCTCCGGAATATCACTTCTCATCATAAGGACCTCAAACTCCCATATATACTCCTCTACTTTCCTATCCCCTTGCTTAAGATTGTACAAACTCAAGTAGAGATCTTGCTTGTAATTATCGGGCAAGAATCTCTTTTTCAACATCCTCTTCAATTTATCCCATGAGCTTACACTAGTCTTCCCCTCTCTTTCTCTTTTCTTTCAAGTGTTTTCCCACCATAAGGAAGCATATCCCTTGAACTTTAGAATAGCTACCTTACATTTCTTCTCATCCGAATACCCCTTGAACTCAAATACTCTCTCAATATCACTCAACCAATCAAGGAAGGCATTAGGGTCTAGACAACCTTCAAATTCGGGCAAATCTATTTTGATGCCCCTGTTATCATCAATTCTTCTCTTCCTAGGTGCCTCGAATTCACTAGAGAAAGCACTACTACCTCTTAAGTTTTCCATATATAGTGGTGTCCTAATGATGGTTCTTTGGCGGTAGTGTGGTCGTTCTCATTGGGACGGTTGTGGGGTTTCTTCAAGGGTGGATTTGGATTGGGATAGATTAGCAATGTCCTTAGACATGTTAACCATCAATTCTATCGTGCTGGACATGTTCTTTTTTACATCATCAAGTTCCTCTTGGATTTTTAGGTTGGCACACTCCCATGGTGGTAGGGATGAAGTTAGGGAGGAAGTGGTTTTGTTAAGGCCGTCTCAAGAACATTTGTGACCCTAGAAAAGAGTTACTTTAGGGCCCTTTTAATAATAAGCATATATTAAAAAAATTATTTCGAATTTATTTTTCTTACCTTTTGAGATGCAAAATCACTAATTAAATTTATATATTCAAGTTTAGAAACCAAATCTTTTTCAATTGATAATATAGCCAAATTACCTAATCTTTCTTGTGAGGGCGAGAGGTGGACGGTGGGCTACCGAGGTCAGGTAAGTGAGGGGTTTTGGGTAGGGGGCTGAGGGGATGAAGATGGTGGTGTCGGGGAAGGTCAACGACAATGGATATGTGCCAAAAATGGCTGTCGCACGCGGTGAAGAATGAAAATGGGTTGCGAAAATTAGCAAAAATCGGCCAAATTGGGGGTTGTCAAGACTGGGGAAAACATTTCGAAAATGATTAAGTGATGAATCCAGTTGATTTTGGTGAATAATTTTACCGGAATCATCACTTTAACGTCGACAGCGACACTATGGCGGTGTAAAGGGGTGGAGATGCAAAGTTTTCATCATTTTAGGGATTGAATGGGTGTTTTGAAATTTTAGACATTTAAATAACTAGTTTAGTTAATTTAGGGGTGTAAATGGAAAATATGAAACATGGTTTTTTTTGTAAATTTATGTAAAAAATTATAATGAATTTGGGCCTTTTTGGCTTTTTTGGGGCCCTTTAGACCACTTTGGATAAAAAAATTATAAACTTTTTTAGGCCTACTGGTATTTCTATAAATCTATTTAAAAAAATCTTAAAATAATTTTGGGCCCCTTTTGGGGCTTTTTTCTTTGGGGCCCTAGGCAGGTGCCTTACCTGCCTACCCCTGGGGGCGGCCCTAAGTCTTGTTTGCCATGAAAATTTGGTGAGTTTTAGCTACTGTGAACAGTAACTTTGAATGAACAGTGTCACTTTGGAATCGTGGAATAATGTTATTTGAGGTGTGAAGGGTGAGAGGATGAAATTTGTGTAATTTGGTTTTGGGAAATAGTAATCTGTGAATAGTAATATGTAATTAGGTTAATGAATAGTGTTTATGTAGGTGGTTAGTGTTGAGGGCTTTTTGGTTGAAATGGGATTGGTTTTAGTTGAATTTGGATGGAATTGGTTAGGTTTGGATGAGGTGTCAAGTTGGTGGTTAGGGTTCGTACTTGGAATAGTGTTCAATGAAAAAGAAAAAATTTTGCACAAGAATTGGCAATGGATGGGTCGGCCGAACTACACACTCAACACTTCCCTACAATTTTTTTTTTTTTTATCAATCACAACTCCAATCATCACAAATTCAATCCACAACCATGGCTCTGATACCAATTTGATATGAATTCATGCAACCTCAATTCATATATCACCCTACTTCAACCAATTTCAACTCAACCTAAGCCAAACTTCCCTTGCAACACCCTAACACAATTCGGCTAACACTTTACAAGCACACATAACCATTATAACACTATAGAACAACTCCTTTTATCAAGCCTCAATCAACACAAACTCAATCCACTTTGATATGCATAACACAAACTTGGAACACAACAAAACAAACCAACCCGAAAAGTGAGATGAATGGTAACCAAGTGAGATTAACTTACAAGATAGATGATCAAGGATCAATCAAGCCGAAAGGAAGTCCACCAGCTTGAAGGATCAATCCAAGGATCAATCCACCACCAAGTTTGGCTGAACTTGGATAAAGGAACCCAAGAGAAAACAATTCTCCAAGGCAAAATACTATTCATGCAATATTCAATATCTAGTTCATATTATGATAGAGTGGCCTTTAAATAGGATTTACAAAACAAGAGAATTACCCTAGCAAATATTACATGAATATTATAACAAAATATTACACAAAAATATTAAGGGATAATTCCCTACCATACAATATCAAAAGTGCAAGCCATACCCATTTAATGTCATGGACAACCTTTCCTTAAATTAAGGATTTATGTCCCTAATCACAATTTTCTTGAATTTCCTTCAACATTTGAACCAAATAGCATCCACAACTTGAGCTTGGACCAATGAAGCTTCTTCCCACTTGATCTCCACGGCTTCGGCTGCAAAAAAGGCTTGTGCCATGTCTTGGGTCCTTAACACCTCTTGGACAAGTTTGTGAGCTTCCTTGAGTGATTGGACCGAATGTTGTCCATCTTGGGATCCTTGAATCTTCAATGAACTCTCTTGCATGTTTAAAGAACATGATCGGCTTGGATTCTCATCAAGTGGTGACGGGTCGATTTCTGGTGCCAGAATCGGTCGGAATTTGGGCTGCGAAACTTTGATTTGTAGTGGCCTGCAATTAGGGGTTTATCTTTGGTGGGGGTATTTTCGTCTTAACAATAAATATCATTGTATTTAACGAAAATTATTAACGAAACATAATGTCTGGGTGACAAAGTGTCATTTTAAAAGTTCGTGGGTGGAAAAATGTCATTGGGTCATTATTTGGGTGGGAAAAGATGTTTACTCCTATATCTAATCCACACATGAATATTTAAAGAATCGTTTAACGCCGTAACCAATTTAAAGGTATTTTGAACGACAGAGGATAAGTTGATTAAAATCGTTAAAATTACACCCAAACTTTGACGTTCTGAAATCGTAGGTGGGTTTTTGATTTTTTTTCTCATTTTTAAATCTTGCTTCAATTAAGTCCTTGGACAGTGTGGGCTTCGACTTTCATTGTTTACCCTCTCTCTCTCTCTCTCTCTCTCTCTCTCTCTCTCTATTTTGTTCTCAGGCTTTACCTCATTGAGTTTGCTTTCACTATAACATTGGATATTGCTCTTTTTATAGTTTGAGCTTATACTTTTGTTATCGAATTCATTCCTGGTAATTGGGTTTAACATCAACCAAAGGTTCAAAGACAACAAAATATCAGGTCCATTATTTTATTTCAATTTCTTACTCTTTTTAAAGTATCAAAGAATGTATATAAGAGATAAACTATCACCTTTTTAAAAAAAATAAAATTAAAAAAAAAAATCTTTGGTGCATTTAATCATTTATTTAAAAAAAATGATGCAGGCATTTATCCGTTGTATTTTTAATGAATCTGCTCGAACACAATTCATTTATTTGCTGTATAAAAGATGAAAGGCACTGGCATACGCAGAGCAAAGGTAACAGGCCCCCCACTTATCACTAGTAAGCCTTGGCATAGGTTCGTAGATATACTGTTGTGTGTTTGTCAGAGAAACGTTTCTTTTGGCTCTCTTTTTGTCGTCTATGTACACGCTACCATTTCCGTTTCTTTGTTCACTTGCTTTATTTCTGTAAGTTTTAATTGTGCTTTTGCTTTGGAGATGGCTTCTTCTTCAACTGAAAAATTACCTCACGTTTTAGCTGTTGATGATAGTAGTGTTGACAGAAATATCATCCAACAGTTACTGCTCACCAATTCTGCATGTAGAGGTTACGTCTCTTACTCTTTTATTATATTTTTTTCATTACTCATTGTAATAACTCTTTATTCTTTGTCATTGAAAACTATGTATATGTTTTCTACGTTTTGGGTAAAATATATTTTCTGACATAAATCCAACTCAAAGAAAGTTCAACATATTTCTCTTTGGTTCATTGTGCTGGTGGGAAATTTGTTATTTTTCATTCTAATATGTAACTTAAAGATTGTTAAAACATTGAGCATAAGACTAAATTTTGGATCTATTGGAAGGTATGGTGTATCTCATCTCCTAGTCTATTCTTCACATTAATATGGTTGATTGTTTATATTAACTATATAAAGGATTTTGGGTTATTAATTTCCTTTATTGTTATTATTATTACTATTAGTCGTGAAGGTGATTGCTATTTTATAATTTATTTCTATTAATTATTAAAAATATTGTAGATCTCCATTTATTGTTGATTTTGGTAATAGTTTTTGAAAATAATAATGAATTTTGTGTTATTGTAGTGACTACTGCAGAGAACGGGGAAAAAGCGCTTGAGTTCTTGGGCCTTGCACACGGACAAGACTCCTGCACCTGCAATAGCGTGAGTGGCCTTTAGTTAGGACCTCCAATAATTGAATCAAACCCACTTCAATTCACACAAAATATTGATTTTTTTTTTTTTTTTTCCCATGAAAAGCTCATAGATCTTCTTGCCTTGCAGGACTTGGAGGTCAATTTGGTCATCACAGATTATAGTATGCCAGGAATGACAGGATATGAGCTACTTAAAAAAATGAAGGTAGGTAAATGACACAGAGAACTAAAAATTGGTTGTGTTCACTATTAATGAAGGACATTTCTTCTAAATAATATATTTTTAGTCCTTACACTCGATAAGTAACAAAAGATAACAATACTTTAAAGCTTATAATTGTGATCGCTCTCTATTAAATAACTAACAGCTATAATGGATAATATTTAAAACCAAACACTTTATAAAAAAAAAATAAATAAATAAATAAATTAAAGGATTTGGGTATTTTGTTTTGTAACAACAATATTGATTTTCACAATATAAATAAATGATTGTTGCGTAATCTAATACTGTGCTAAAAGGAATGTTTATGGAGTATGCTCTCACTTAATATGTGAAATACTCGACTCATGTTATTAATTATTCTGTTTTGCTTAATTTGTTAATTGTGAAGAAGCCTTTGTATGTAATCCAATTCATAATATATTGAGGTTTTGGAGAAGGGAACAATTTAAAAGTTTTTACCACAATTTGATACAACCGTGACCCCTTAAACCAAAGATCTCAATCTAATTTTTATTCTTGATGCTGCAAACAGGAATCGCCCACCATGAAGAACATACCAGTGGTTATATTATCATCTGAGAATAACCCCCGGCGAATTGAGCTGTAATTGCTTGGACACTCAAGATTTCTTTTACTATTTTGCCGAAATTACAAAATTTCCATAGCTTTTGTTTTTCCTCAAACAGGTGTAAAAAGGAAGGAGCAAATGGATTTTACAAGAAGCCCCTAACGCTGACAGATATTGATCAATTGGTATCATCTGTGAAAGGGCTCAGCTATCCTAGTAAAAAGAAGCATATAATTGCACGGGAATAATAAAATTATAAACATTCAGTAAAAGTATCGCTGAAGATTATATTTTATCAGTGTTTGAGAAATGATCGTTTCCTTTATCTTTCTGTTGGTACTTTCCCTGTCAGCTTATTATCATACAAGATCCTTGTGTGTGTGATAGACAGCATTAAAAAGTACACTTTGCTATGTACTATTTCCTAATACATTTGCTCAAACTTTAAGGTACTACATGCTCTACTTGATATATTACAAATTGAGTTTTCCTAAACCAATTGCATTTGTCTTTGAGTTCATTAATTTCAAAAGACTTGGGAAAGGAATTACACCTACTTCAGACTGTCCTGCCCAGATACATCCTTCTCTACCTCCTGCATACAAAGAAGCTGGAGAACATAGCTTTCCAGCATCACCACCGAGCTGGATGAATTTGCACAAATTCCTTGCCTCTTGCTTTCTTCAGGTCCTGAACCATCTAGATCTGTGTAAAACAAATTAAATAAGTTAAAGAAAAAAAAATAACACTTTGAGAGAATTGAGGATTATATCAACCCATGACACGAATGAAATTAAACAGAGAAAAAAATATATATTGGGTACCTTTATTCTCATTTTGACAAGGAAGATGAATTTCCATACTGTTTTTGTATCTATGTAATATCAACAAGGTAAACCTATGAGTATCTATGTAGTATAAATTACAGTTAGAAAAGAAGAATATTAAGGGCATGACAGTTTCTTGGCTAGTATAACATACTCATGATTTATACTGTCTTCAACTTTGTCAGGGATCTTCACAGATGATGATGTCTCCTCAGCGTGCTCAAGAGAGTTAGCTGTTTCTGGAGATTCCTTTAGTTCCAAAGTTCCATCTTCTGCTTCACTACATTCAAGAATCTTGTCCTTGGAATTTAAAGCATCCATTGCCGTTTTGTTTTCCGATAAAATGTAATTGTTCCAACTGCAACTTTGTTTACCAGACTCAAACTTGTCATGGTTGGCTGGCCGAGGTTTCGATTTAGTTTCCTCATATTTGCTAACATTTTCCTGGGCTAACAAGTTAAGAAACAGTATCTCTCCATCAGAACTAGCAACAGGAAATGACNAAAATGAAGGTAGGTAAATGACACAGAGAACTAAAAATTGGTTGTGTTCACTATTAATGAAGGACATTTCTTCTAAATAATATATTTTTAGTCCTTACACTCGATAAGTAACAAAAGATAACAATACTTTAAAGCTTATAATTGTGATCGCTCTCTATTAAATAACTAACAGCTATAATGGATAATATTTAAAACCAAACACTTTATAAAAAAAAAATAAATAAATAAATAAATTAAAGGATTTGGGTATTTTGTTTTGTAACAACAATATTGATTTTCACAATATAAATAAATGATTGTTGCGTAATCTAATACTGTGCTAAAAGGAATGTTTATGGAGTATGCTCTCACTTAATATGTGAAATACTCGACTCATGTTATTAATTATTCTGTTTTGCTTAATTTGTTAATTGTGAAGAAGCCTTTGTATGTAATCCAATTCATAATATATTGAGGTTTTGGAGAAGGGAACAATTTAAAAGTTTTTACCACAATTTGATACAACCGTGACCCCTTAAACCAAAGATCTCAATCTAATTTTTATTCTTGATGCTGCAAACAGGAATCGCCCACCATGAAGAACATACCAGTGGTTATATTATCATCTGAGAATAACCCCCGGCGAATTGAGCTGTAATTGCTTGGACACTCAAGATTTCTTTTACTATTTTGCCGAAATTACAAAATTTCCATAGCTTTTGTTTTTCCTCAAACAGGTGTAAAAAGGAAGGAGCAAATGGATTTTACAAGAAGCCCCTAACGCTGACAGATATTGATCAATTGGTATCATCTGTGAAAGGGCTCAGCTATCCTAGTAAAAAGAAGCATATAATTGCACGGGAATAATAAAATTATAAACATTCAGTAAAAGTATCGCTGAAGATTATATTTTATCAGTGTTTGAGAAATGATCGTTTCCTTTATCTTTCTGTTGGTACTTTCCCTGTCAGCTTATTATCATACAAGATCCTTGTGTGTGTGATAGACAGCATTAAAAAGTACACTTTACTATATACTATTTCCTAATACATTTGCTCAAACTTTAAGGTACTACATGCTCTACTTGATATATTACAAATTGAGTTTTCCTAAACCAATTGCATTTGTCTTTGAGTTCATTAATTTCAAAAGACTTGGGAAAGGAATTACACCTACTTCAGACTGCCCTGCCCAGATACATCCTTCTCTACCTCCTGCATACAAAGAATCTGGAGAACATAGCTTTCCAGCATCACCACCGAGCTGGATGAATTTGCACCAATTCCTTGCCTCTTGCTTTCTTCAGGTCCTGAACCATCTAGATCTGTGTAAAACAAATTAAATAAGTTAAAGAAAAAAAAATAACACTTTGAGAGAATTGAGGATTATATCAACCCATGACACGAATGAAATTAAACAGAGAAAAAAATATATATTGGGTACCTTTATTCTCATTTTGACAAGGAAGATGAATTTCCATACTGTTTTTGTATCTATGTAATATCAACAAGGTAAACCTATGAGTATCTATGTAGTATAAATTACAGTTAGAAAAGAAGAATATTAAGGGCATGACAGTTTCTTGGCTAGTATAACATACTCATGATTTATACTGTCTTCAACTTTGTCAGGGATCTTCACAGATGATGATGTCTCCTCAGCGTGCTCAAGAGAGTTAGCTGTTTCTGGAGATTCCTTTAGTTCCAAAGTTCCATCTTCTGCTTCACTACATTCAAGAATCTTGTCCTTGGAATTTAAAGCATCCATTGCCGTTTTGTTTTCCGATAAAATGTAATTGTTCCAACTGCAACTTTGTTTACCAGACTCAAACTTGTCATGGTTGGCTGGCCGAGGTTTCGATTTAGTTTCCTCATATTTGCTAACATTTTCCTGGGCTAACAAGTTAAGAAACAGTATCTCTCCATCAGAACTAGCAACAGGAAATGACGCCTGTGGCATGTCTCTTGACAGAGAATCTAACGATAAATTTGGTTTGGTTGGTCGAAGTTCAACCTTTGAGCAATTAGAGGAATCCTGATGGTTCATGTAACTAAATGGCTTGCGACATGTAAACTTCTCAGAAATAGAACTTTCAAAAGGCGAACATTTAACTGATTCGCCACATCTGGATTCCCCCAAAGATGACTTTGCATCAATATATGATTCATGAACACGAAATCCACCGAATGGATCTCCCATCTCTGGTTTGGATCTTGAGGCTGGAACTTTTGTGTCTGATGTTTGACTAGTAGTGACACCAGAGATTGTATCATGCTCAAACAACCAACTTCCCAGTTGACCAGATTTATCATGGAAACAAGAATTAGAGTGATGGAAATATTTCAACTTTGATGTGGTAGGCATAGGCATCCTTGTGCATTTTCCTGATCCTCGTATGGAACTTTCTTTTTGAACATCAAATATGTTTTTGGCTTGTGATTGTTTGGCATAAATATTCCTCGAACCATATATATCTACATGGCTGTCAACAGCATTCTTATGCCTTCTCCTGCATTCTCTTGCCGTAGAATTTGGTGGTGATCTATCAGTTGCCTCACCCCTTACTGGCATAAATGGGGAAAAAGAAGGATCTCTTTACTTAAAGGTTTAATGACATAGACTATGCAGATTAACAACGGGTCATCATATTGACTATCGATATCAATATTCAACCTGCACTGGACGAGCATGACTCTTCACTGCCATCAAGTTTACAAACGTTAAACGTGTGAGTCAAAGTGAAAAGAAATAATTATAAAAACAGTAGTTATTAACATCTACCTGAGCAAACTCAAATTATCCTTTGCATCTTCAGAGTAAGACCAACCTGGTTGAGTAATTACCTTCTTAAAATCAAAATTCCTTCCTACTGCAGGATACCTGCCATCACATGAAAGATAGAACACATTTAGTGTATCCTAAAGTTGCCCATGAATTGTCCCACTGGGAGATGCAGAACCACTATACCCCGTCCTCTTGGATGTTATGAAATCATCATTATTTCCTGATATTTGATGCTTCTGAAAAGGTGAATCTGATTTAAAGATAAACAAAAGGCAATCAATGGAAAGACTTGAGTGATCAGGTCTTATAAACAAGTAAATTAAAAGTGTAAAAGTTAACAAGAATAGTGATTATCTAAACATAAAGCACAATATTGATCTTGGTGAAAGATAAAGGGTAAGCCAAACTTCTGGTCCATAGAAACCAATAGAAAAGTGATGCAAGTTTAACATAAGAGAAAAGTATATTTTGAATTTAACAGAAGAGATCAATCAGCAACTACAGAAAACTCTGTTTCATTGATGTTTCAAGATCAATATAACGATAATGGAAGAACCTAGGATATTGTATGTGCCTGCTGCTTCCACAGAATCCCTGCACGGTTAGAACAGGTTTATCAAAAAGTTATATAGTAAAATTAGTAAAAATAGGGAACCAAAAAACAAAAAAAAAAGTTTTCTCATGGACTACCTATTCTTCTGTGAGTGAGGTTTCTCAAAAACATAATTTGACATTTCATTGTTTCCATATTTCATAAAATCAATCCTTTCTGTTTGATAGTGCCCAATCTTTCCAGATACATCATGTTTCTTCTCACAAAGAAAGTCTTCCTCCAGGACACTAGACTGAACTGTTGACAGAAAAAGTAAAAATAAATTAGCATCCAGAAATTAAACTTGCCCTAGAGAACAATGACACCTTAAATATATATTACAAAAAGTCACATAAATTATAAAGCCTAAGTTTCATCTCGAGAACCAAACTGCTTCTAGGTTATGATAAGCACATTAAAAAAATCTACCTGTAATATGATGAAGTGAAAACCCTCAAAATATCTATAGTAGTGTACTTTTTTTCTTTTTTCTAAACCACCATAGATAGGATAGTGTAATTATTGATGAATGGTTGGAAAGTATAATGTTCCTCAAGTAACAGTGAACTCAATTTAATTGTATAAATGAGATTTATATAAGAGAGCTTGCCTAAAATATGAAAATGATATTGTTATTTTATATGGTAGGATAACAATCTCACACATCATAGTGAATGCAATGTATTACCATATGGGGTATTAGATAGGTCTTGAAAAGCACATTATTCAGAAGTCTGCTCTCATACATAAGTATTAAAAGGGAATACACACTAATTAATTCAAAAAGAGCAATGAATTCATTTTCTCTCTAGCTACTTACAAGGAGTAAGGAATCTGTAAGCACCACAATACCTTTGGTATCCAGGGAAGAATTATGGGACATGTATCATAAAGATGATATTTATAGTCTATCATCTAAACAGACTATGATACATTGAGTCAATAAAAAGGTTGATTATTTAATCTAACACTAGTCATGTCAATGAATAGTGTATGGATATGTTTAGAATAATTAAATGAGTTTTAATCATGTTTCAATGAATTAACACATAAATTTTATTAGTTAGACATTACTATCATTTATTCTAATAGTATTTATGGATATACAACAGTTGAGGAGTATTTTTGTTATTCTTAGAAGGTTTAGGGCTTTTAGATAGCTTCTTATTCAAAGAGTTTGTTATTTACGGGAAATATATATCTACTATTTTGTTGACCCATATTGTTATGTCATGAGTTACTAGACATAGCATTGACAAATAGCAAACAAGATATTAGGAAATTCTAATATCCTATTCCTAGCCCAAAAGAAAAGCAGCAAACATTAAATGATAAATATATTCATGTCTGATATTATGTCTTTAGATTCCCAATCTTATTTTATGTTTGAACATACTGGATGACATGACTCAAATGACAAAAAATGGACTGTAGGATCAAAACAATTCTTTTTTTTTTTTTTTTTGGGGGGGGCGGGGGGGGGGCAGGGCACGGCGCGGGGGGCGGGGGGGTTCACCCGGGGGAAGGATCAAAACAGTTACACCCAACAGATTATCCTAAGTTACAAGGACTTTCGTTTAGGTTTTTGAACTTAAATTGACTGTGTGGGCTTGAAATAGCACCCTCAAAAACCCAAGGAAAATTGCAAAAAAGCTATCATCCGAAAACATCAGAAAGGGGGCACTTTCCGTAACACTGAATGGTGTTTTTGGTTGATAGGCATGAAGTGCCCAGTCGACTGCCCCAACATGATTCAACCACCGTAAGGGCACAGCCAACCAGTTTATGTTTAAATCCTTTTTCTTTCAATTAATAGTTTCATGGTTGACCAAACTCTAGAATACATGACTAGATAAAAGGTACAAAGCTTAAAAAGCCTACAAACATATAGTTTTTCACCAGAATTATAAATACATGCCTCTTAGACACATTACACACATTTGCAAGAGCACCAAAAATTTGGCTAGCATATTTTGAGGTGCTATGAATACATGTGAGATAATACTTGCCTTTTATTCATATCATTTTAACTTCTAACTTTAAGCTTGAATATATTTTGTGAGACTTTCATTCTCATCTCTCAAGTCTAATAGTTTTATCTTACTCCAAACCAAGCCGACTGATTGCAAAAGTAATAGATACACATAAATCAAGTCAGTTGTCTCTAGGATTATAACAACAGAAATAGTAGACGCCTACAAGCGTGGGCATACACTGCAGCGGTCAAGCAACATAAAGTCATTGTGCTTGACCTGTCTTGTTCTCTTTAATTATTAGATTTATAAATGTAGGGCATTCTTAATACGAAAGTAAGACTCTTCTTCTTTATACATCTGAGTTGGGAAGAGGTTTTAGGTCAATCCTTATTGATTGCTTTTCAATGGTTCAAGAAAAGGAACAATATCCTAATACGATAGTAAGACTCTTCTTCTTTATACATCTCAGTTGGGAAGAGGTTTCAGGTTAATCCTTATTGATTGCTTTCAAATGGTTCAAGAAAAGGAACAATATCCTAGTACCAACATAAGGGAGAGCGTTAAAAAATTTGAAGAAATCAAAGGAGATTTGGATATTAAATCTTAGAAAGCATAAGTTTAGAGATATGTTTATTTCCTTTTAGTGTACATCTATTTCCATTTATTGTGTATAAATTTAAGATATTACTCAGTTATTTTCTATAAACCTGATAGCTTGTAATCCTATTAAAAAAGAATACAATTCAATCTCATAACTGCTTCAATTTCTTATTTTCAAAAAATTATCACTTAGAACAAAATGCATTATGTTTTATATTTGTGTGAAGAGTCCTCATATCAATCACAAACTTAATTCAGCCCCTTTTTGAGTTTTCATACCTTGGACCGTCCTTCTCTGTATAAGAAACCAAAGTTAGCATTTTTATTTTTAATCCAAGTTTGCAGTTGATTTTTTTTTTTTTTTTAAATATTAGTAATTGAAAATGCCTCTTTTTTATTAATGTCAAGATAAGTAAAAACCAATTCATGTTACTCATTATTTTACTTGGAACCGTTTGTTTAAGTTGAACCTTAAATGCCATAAATTTTTATTACCATCAAAATATAATGAAAAAAAAGTCAAGCGAACATATAAACCAAACAACAAGAGAAAAGATAGAAAGATATCTGGAGAAGAATAAAAACGGAAAAAAGATGACAAAAGTTTTAATTAAGGGAAAAGAGAATGTGCAGTTATGATGACAAATAATTAGGCAAGGGCATAAGAGAAGTGGAATCGTATGAGAGAGAAGAAAGAACAAAATGAAAATAAAAAAAACTAGGACCTACATAATGCCCTCGATATTCAGTTGTACATAGGTTCAACATATGGTTCATACTGTTTTAAATGAAAACTCTATTGTCAAGATCATTGAAGTAGAAAATTCACCCAAGCTTAATTTTGTACTAAATTTTAGGTTATACAGATAGAGCTAGATCATATCCATCAACTGAAAAATTCCCTAACTATTCAATTCTTTATTAGTAAAATGCTATAAATCAAATTGCAATAACCAAATGCAGATAAATGACAGAACACAGGAAAGTTTATGAATAATTTGGAAACCTACCATCCCATAGGTCGTCATTGTTGTTTCCAATGCCGCAGAAGATACTGGAATCATTGAAAGATCTTTTCATTTTATTAACTTGGACTTCAAACGGTGTACAGTCACTGAAGACTGAATATTTCTGCTTCTGATTGCTACATGAATTTGTTATCCCTGTTGAAAACTCCAAATTGCTTCCACCAAGAGGCACACTTAAATCTTCCATCATCACATCCTACACTTACCACATCACACAAATTAGGTTCACATCTCCATTAAAAGTACCTCAAGGAGCTCAAGTTTAAAGTCTTGTAAGAACTAGAAAATATTCAATTCAATCAAAAGAAGATAGAGACCTAAGGAAGTCCAAAAAGAGATATCAACTAGCAACTCAACCCAACCTTCGGATTACGCAAAAGAATATTGTATTCTTGGAAGATTGTCTATGTGAAAATCAGATGCTAGAGATGATGGTGGTGTAGAATCAGAAGCAAAATTCTGTATTTTGTTGGAAATTTTTTATTGTTTATAGTTCTAGATATTTTAGTCTTGTTTTATTCAGATTTTATTTTCCTACTTAGGACTTGGTTATTTCTGATGTGAGCTGATTAGGGCTTGACCTAGGACCTTAAGTTGTTTCTAAGGAGACTTGGCTTAGTATTGAAATGATGAATATCAAGAAAAGCAATCCATAAGGAAAGGAAATTATTGTAGCACCAACATGGACCTTATGACACAACACATGGTATGGTTGTAATCAGGCCAATCAAGTGATATAATAAATTAAAGATGAATGCATTCAGTAGATTCTCACCACTTCAAGTTCAAGATCATCCAGCACATAATCTAAGTTCTTTGAGTTATGTCTCCTTGCAGCCTTCCGTGGTGATGAATATCTATAATGAAATATCCTGTACTCAGAGAAGACTCACTCAGATAGTGTCTGCATAATGTTTTGAATTTCTAGGGCTTCAGTTTGATACTGAGTTTTTAGTATAGCTCATAATTAGACATAGTTGAAGAAAGTTAGGTATGTGTCCAAAGGAAACATTTCAGATAAGGTAATAATAGTGAAGTTGAAAACAGGCCCAATACAGAAGGTTCAAGGGGAAATGGAAATGGAGATCAGAGTTCCAGCAAGTACCCAATAACATATGTACAAAAAAACCAAACCCATGGGGCTTCATGCCTCTGACAACCATTTTATAATAAAACAGTACTAAGAACTTAAGCACAATATTGGTGTAAGTACTAAATTCTACTTCACAACGAGTTTAAGTACTACCAAAAAAAAGGCAAAATTCCTAAAAGACTGAATCCTGGGATAAAATATTCTAAGTGTCAGCCTTACACACCATAACAAATACTTATAAACCAGTTGAGTTAGAATAGATATTTTCACGCAGAATTTCCATAGCTCAAAATTTGAGTTATTATGTTTGCCAATTTTTTGTCATCAAGTAGAGCAACTATTTGCTCAGTTGGCTTCTAACTTTTTATAGCATATCATATCCAGTAACCAGCAGTTCATGCCTCCTACGAAAGTTCCTATAAGATTTTGCACTTGGGATATTAGCTCTGTAAGTATTACAAAATATTGGATGTGTCTGATACAGGCAATAAAATGGCAGATAATAATGATTATTAGATTATAAAAAGAATTTGATACTCCAATTCAAAGATGCATTTGACCGGGGTGTAGTTTACTGAAAAGCGTTGTTGGAATTATTGTCAGTATCTGAATTTAGAAGTAGTTAGAAATAGAAGAAATCCATTGCTGAAAATGATTAATGCATCCCAGTTACCTTTCAGGTTGTGGAGAATGGACAGGAGTTTGTGTCCCCACTTTACCCAAACCTAATCAGCAAAGGAAGGCATTCAAGAGATTACGTGTTCTAGCACTAAAAAGCTCAATTTTACAGAAAGAGAAGCTTCATTACTTCAGAAAATGTAATTATTTGGAATTTTGAAATATTAACTGAAATGAAGAGCCACATGAATGAAAATAACTGCTCGAAACTATAATTGTTGGTTGCTCAAGAGGGTAAGGCATACTAAAATTACAAATTTAATATAAGTTAGGCGACCACTTAACCAATAAACTTAAGCTAATAGATGCCTAAGAATATTCTTCAAGCTTTAACATGCTCTGTCGCTTGCAAGACACATAATTCAAATATGAATCCCATCAACAAAGACAAATGCAACCTATTATAATTCTATCAATGCAATGGGAGATATTCAAACAGACGAACAATTAGCCAATTTAACTCAGATACCATATCAAGTAACTACTCAACCCAAAAGTTTTAGTTAACAGATATAACCCAATAATAGTATCTAGGCTCTAACATTAGGTATAAAAGAAAAATAAGGATATTAGAGTTGTATCTACAAAAGGTGACAATGTTTCAGAAACAGGTCAGTCTCATTGCTAGTATCCGGCTCCTCATTGCTTATTCTGGACCATTTAGAAGCTTCTCTGATTTTAAATATCAGTATCCCTTTTACTTGTAAAGATATATTCTCTTAATGTGAAAATAAATGAAAACCACAAACTTCAACAAACAGTATAATGGCTAGTAGTTTGTTTCTTATAACAAATAAATTGCCCACTAAATGAGTTGATTAATAATCCTAAAAATAAAAATTCTCCACTAAAATTTGAAATATGAAACTTTCCTTCAACTTCTGTATCAACAATGTCATACCTTCAACTGAAAATGCAACATGAGCTTCATGTATGGGACTTCCTTCCATATTGCCACTTGGTCCGTCTTCAGCAAGCAAATCAAAAACAGATGTCTCTGACAAATAAAAAGTTCAAAAGGATATAATTTTAAAACACTTATAATCACCAGCAAAGATAATAATAGCTGCAATAAAATAGAGGTCCAGGAAAATTTAGTGAGCCACCAGCCCTAAAATGAGAAGCCTAAAGTGTAAGAAAATAAAAACTTGTATGTCGTGAATGTTTTGATACTTACGATACTGAGAAGTTGTGTTCCAGAGGTCTGTTTTACAGTTGTCACCAGTAGAAGCATTACTATGATAATCAGGAGTGTAACACGAAGCACTGTGAACAGAAACATCAAAACTTAGTAAGTACAGCATGTGTCCTTGCAATAAGAATTATGTACATAATCAAAATATTAAGAGACAAAAATAAGCAAGAATTCATTAGTGTAGCCACTCAACACTCACTTCTTCAGGTATACAGTCTCCATCTGATAGCGTAATTGAGTTCCTGTTCAGCAAAATTGCATCGTTCATCAAAAATTAATATCCATTCAACCTATTAGTTGACAGGGTTACACAGGAAGGTTAAACTATACACCTGATTCCTTAACTTCAACAAAATCTTCAGCAGTTGCTGTGTTAATAAAGATTTCCGATGAAGCATTGACCTCCAAATCTTGCCTTCCTTATTTGGTTAAACATTTATATATCACATGAACAACAGGCAAAAACATCAAATGCAGAAATGCACCATGCCGTCAGACCAGAAATAACCATACGAGTTACAACATCACTACCAAACAAATTCTGCTTAATTTTCACCATTTGGCATTTGATGAAACAGTTAATCTCTATAAATAACGTACATTACGTAGGTGTTCCACATAATTGACTGATGTCATATATTAGCATCCTACCTCTTTCTCAATTCCTCAACTACTTCAGTCAAAAGGTACAGAAATTAATGGTTGTTTGGCAACTTTAACAAAATGAAATAAAAACTCGATTTGTTTATTTATAATCTGATATTGCAGATCAGAAACAATTTTCAGAGCTGAATATGTCAATGATGGGGCATGATCGATGGCAACACGTTTTGGCGTAAATGATGACACGACTTTTAAGCAATTGTATCAACACACTATGAATTGTTAAAAACTCAACACAACTTGCACAATTGATGCACCTTGTAAATGAAAAACATTAAATTGAATTTTAACCATTCAAATGCATTAACAAATACCATGTTCTTTATGTTTACATTATTTCACAAAAAAAAAAGGTTTTCTTTTGCATTCCAAACAATAGGATTTTAAAATATTTACCATTGGGACAAACAGAGTAGTGTTGTTGAGAAGATGTTGACAAGTTGAGCAAACTGAGAACGTCAAGGGATCTATGTTGTTTATGATCAACAGAGATGTCTAATCCAACGGTCTGCTGTTGTTGTCGTTTCCTTTGTTCAAAATATTGCTTTTGCCTTCAATTTTTCACAACAACAAACACACTATTAATTGCTTCCAACAACAAAATCTCACTTTACGAAAAAAAAAAAAAAAAAAACTAATAATAAATCAGGGAATATAGAAGGTTTTGCCGTTACCTCTTCTGTGTAGACTTTCTTGACTGAAAAAAATAGACATCAAGAACATCTCATAAATATTAGCCATTAAATTCACACAAATCAAAAATTCCAGAGATTTTTATACTCACAGATGCCACTTTTCGCCTCGATCCTCCCATCCATTGCAACATTGTCTTTGCGTAAAAGGTGCTTCGAATAACGGCTTATCTAAAAAGTGCTTCTTCTACTTAAAACGGGTTTTAATCATGTAGAAAGCTCGAGTTATAAACCTAATGCATAAAAATATACAGAATCTATAAACAGAGAAAGAAATGAAACCTTTGTATCATCAAAGAAAATTAAAAAGAGAAATCGGTGTCGTTTCGGGCGTTTCCCGCGATGTTGTGCTCGTGTGTTTCTTTCCTTTAGTTTAGCCCTCAATAGTTCGAAAATATTAGTCCCTGCATCTGAATACATTTATTTTATATTTTTTATAACCTATTACGAATTTTTAGAAGAATAGGTATTATCAACTATTAAGTGCCCTCCACCTCCCTTAAAGGTTTCGCGTTTCATAATTTACACCCCGACATGTATGAAAATCCCCGGTGTTTTTACTTTTTAGTCACTAATTGAGAAGATTTAACTCGCCAAACATCCCAAGTTTGAATTTCAAAAAAGACCCTGAAAAAAGTTTGTAGTTTTTTAACTTTAAAAATCTGAGGTGGCACACTTAAGTGTAACTAAACATGCAAAAAAAAAAGGGTTAGAGTGAAAAGATTGAAACATATAAGGGTAATAGTTAATTAATGGAAATTTGTTTAAATTTTGAAAATTAAAAAACGACCACCCTCACATTCAAAATCGCTAAGTCGAAGGAAGCCACCCAGAAAACAACCGATGAAAACACCCCATCTCTCTACGATTTTCGGTGATTAAAGTTCCCAATTTCCAGCTAATATTTGATCTTAAATCTTTGTATTGCTATTAATTACACAAAAATCATGGCTAATATTAACAAAAATGAGGAAAACCCAACCCCACTCCAAATCCTAGAGTCCGACGGCGGCGACTGTTCAAAGGTTGTCGAAGAAGACGCTTCGATGGATCATCTAATGAGTGAAGCTGGTCCAACAGTAAAGGACACGACGGTGGCACAAGAACAGACAGGAAAAACTAAAAATGGTTCTGAAGAGGAAGACGTCAGCGAGAATTCAGGTGAGGAGGAGGATGCCGATGAAGAAAAGGTTCATTTTTTACCATTTGATGAAAAAATTATTGGTTTGTGCAAATTTGGGGGATATGTTGGTTTTGATTGTTACGGTGGTTGTGGTATTTTGTCGAGTAGTTGGTGGGCATTGGGGAGTGGCTTTGTTTAGGCTCTAGAGGATGGGAGAAGCAAGGGAAGTCGTAGAGAGGTTGTTTGTGGGAGGTTAGAGGGTTGGGGATGGCTGAATAGGGGGGCTAAATAGGGAGGTTGGCCACGCACGACAGCGCACACAGATGTGCATGTCCAACCCTGCAATATGTAGGGCAGCCCCCCTTATTCCACCCACTCCTGCCATCCTCAGCCATCGAACCTGCCACAACAGCCTTTGTAGGGCTTGCATTGGCTTCCCCAGTCCTCTCGAAGCCAAAAACACTTACTCCCCGATGCCCTCGATGCCTATATCCCCCAGATTGGCAACCTATTGATTGTTTTGGTTTTTTTTTTTTTTTTTTTTGTTGATATTTAGTTTATATCGATTGTGCAATGTTTATGAAGCATAAATTATAAAGACTATGGTTGGAGGTTGTAAGTGATAGGATACCATACTTTCTCGTAAGGGTGACGGTTAGGTCGAGTTGGCAAGTGTTTATGAGAATAAAGGATATTTTAAGTGAACAAAAGAGAGGTATGGACCCATTCAAAGATTGTTGTTTCGATCATTTTGTGGACATAGGAGACAGTTGGAATAAGGCGTTTCAGGGGCAGATAGTGCATTATATGTTGTTGCACTCAGTTAAAAGCAAAAAAAAAAATTGAAATGTGGTTTGTGGTGGATGGAAAGCCATTACGTTTTGGGATGATGGAAATTGCCTTGATGACAGGCCTAAGATATGGGGCATTTCCAAAAGAAGAAGAGCAAGAGAGAATAAATAAGAGTAGGGTAGTTGAAAACTTGGTTAGAAAGGTTTTGGCGAGGCAGTCGTCTATTACGGCACACGATTTAGAGGAGAGGTTAAGAGAATATAGGTATACCTCTTCAGAGAAGTTTAAGATATGTCTAGTATAGCTCTTGCATTCCATCCTAATGGCTTGTGACTCAACAAAAGCCATTAATATGGATTGGGTGTGGTTTGCAAGCAACCAGGAGTTCTTTAATGCTTATCCATGAGGAAGGTCATCATTTCAGCTACCCATTGAGTCCTTGCGCGGAAAAGACATAGCGATAAAGCACCGCCCATATGTCGAGAAGGAGAGACAAGTGCTTACAATTTGTTTGGCTTCCCATGGGCAATGCAGGTAAATATTAATAGTTTTTTGTTATATTTTTGTATTATATGTGTTTTAATTATGATATAGACTCTTTTTTTTTTTTACAAGGTAGGCTTAGATGTATGAGGTCATCCCTATCCTGGCTAAGGTAGGGGGCAAAAGAAGACTCGGATGAGCCACTACAATTTCTTAGGATGTTGCAATGGCACACCGAGAAGTGTGCCCAATAGGACTATGACAAAATAGAAATGGAAATTCAAGTGGCTCGGGTAAGATTAAAAGATTAATTTTTTGAATATGCACTTACTTTTAAATGTGGCTTAAATTTGATTGATTTTTTTTCTTATTGGAGGGAGTCGTCTGTCCCTTCCTCACCCCTACTAGGGGTGAATTGGGTGCATAGTATGTTACATCGTTCACAGCATTGGACGATGTAACAGATGAGGGGATAGACCGCCAATGAGGGACATAGAAAAGGACACACATTTGAGTACAGCTGCAAGGCCACTGCTTGAGCATGTGTTTGAGGCTAGGAGGATGAAGCTCCAATCGGGGGGAGGAGAAGAAGGAAGATGTAGAGGTTCATACGCCTCCACCCAATTGGCAAACTGGTACAACAAGTAACGATTTGCCAAGGTGTCAGGAGAATGGGGTGGTTGACCTCATAAACGGTCTCTTTGACAGTTTTACAACTACTATTTATGAGAGGTTTGAGAAGATGGAAGACTAGATGAAAAAGGTGGCGGAGAAAGTTGATAAGGTGGCAGAGAAAGTTGATAGGATGGAGGAGGAAGTTAGTGGGGTATTGAAAGTGGTTGAAGTGCAACCTTAGCATAGAAGAGAGAGCCGAAAGAGTAAGCACATAAAATCTCCTTGCGTAGCAATAACGTATGGAAAGAAGAGGAGAACGAAGAAAAAAAAATGATGAAGTCCATGAAAGTGGAGAAGCAAAAATGGAGGAGGGTGAGGAGGAAGTGGGGAAGTCAAAATGGAGGAGGGTGAGCAGGAAGGCGGAGGAAGTGGGGAAGTCAAAATGGAGAAGGGTGAGAAGGAAGGCGGAGGAAGTGGGGAAGTCAAAATGAAGGAGTTAAAGGTCGATTTATATAGGCCAATAGATGCGGAAAAGCAAAAACTATTCTATGCATATTACAATGAGAAAGGAAGTGATGGTTGTGTGAAGTGCAAGACTAGGGATTATCCTCGGGAGTGGTTTGAAAAGATGTTGACAATGGGCAGGTGACTTGACAACTCAGTGAGTTATTTTCCCGTATTTTTCCTTATTTTTACTTATGTTTTCCATAAGGTATTGTATACTGAATCGCCTAAGCGTTCTTTTTTTTTTTTTTTTTAAGAAGGTCGCTTAAGCGATCTATTAAAACAAAACAATCTACCTAAGGAAAAATCGTTCTACGGTGTTTGAATAGACACTTATCATGTTGTTTTGATTTGATGCGGCACATTGATGAGGTATTGTCACATATGAGGTTGTGACAAAGCACTAATGGTGATATTTTGTATCTGGAATTTGCCATCACCGATGTGGCCTTTGGCTAAAGCCTAGCAAGTACATATGACACGTTAATGAAAAAAGCCAATCGTAGAGGTGCAACAAAAGGAGGCAAGCAGAAAAGAATGGTCGTTGAGGACTTCAACATTGTCCTTGTTGATTTTTGATTTGATGAGAGGATAATGTAGTATGTACGGGGGGAAATGCCCAAATATGACAACAGTTGGGTAAACGTGAAAAGAGTATACTGCATCGTGAATATCAAAGATATGCATTGGATAACCGTTGTTTGGTTACTGGAGGAGGCCTTGCTAACAGATCCTTGATTGCAACCCAAGTATTTGTCAAGAGAGGCAGTTGGACATGGAGATGCAACCGTTGTGTACATTGTTCCCACGGCTATTGCAAATAGCAGGATGTTTCAGTACTTGGGTGAAGAACTATTAACAGAAAAGTGGCTACACAAGCACGTTCCCATCCCAACAAATGATGCAAGGCAAATTTTGTATAAAACTTACATAATACAATTGTTTTATAAGCTGATTCTAATGCTAATGTCTTCCTTCTATTGTGTTGCTAATTGCGAGGCATATGCACTAAAATTTATTGAGTTTGACATGACCAACACCCCAATGGACAGCTTGAATGATGATACAATGAGCAACTTTCGGGAGTGCTTGGTTGTTGAGTGCTTCCATGGGCATATGGATCCTTTTTGATTGACCATAACCCAATCCAAGTCATTATTGATGTTGTCATGAATAGGTATGGAAGTTGGACTTAGAGTTTTGTAGTTTATGTGAATTGCATTTCGTATTGGGTTGTCTTGAATTGGATCAGCTGGTGTTGTTAGGCGTCAGGCTGTTGATAATTGGGTTGTGGTGCATTAAACTGATATTATTTATGCTTTGTTGTCAAGGCCAAGGCTAGATAATGATATAAGTGGTGTTGTAGAAGACGACGAAGAAGTTGCTGCTGCTACTATTGATGTCGAAAGGGTGCTGGATAATTTTGGAGGATGGGGAAGTGGCTGAAGACAATGATGAAGGGGGAGGATGGAGGCTGTCAACGTTGCTTTTATTTTGGGTGTATGTAGGACATTTATTTCTTGTTTATAATGTTGTATTTTCATGTAATTGACACATTTTAGATTTATAGAAGAGCAATTCAGTATTTCTTTCCCTCTTTTAACTTTCAGTTTATTTAGTAATCTTGTTAAATGGAATTTGTATGTGTTGATGCAAATAGGTTATCAAATTGAGGAGAAAATATGGAATTAATGTGTTGATGCAATTAGGTTTTCAAATTGAGGAGAAAAGATGGAATTAATATGTGTTGGTGATTTTAGGTTGTCAACTTGAGGAGAAAAGATCGAATTAATATGTGTTGGTGATTTTAGGTTGTCAAATTGAGAAGAAAAGATGGAATTAATATGTGTTGGCCATGATCGCTTAAACGACGTTGGATATCGCTTAAGCGATAAAGGGTTATCCTTACTAGATTGCTTAAGCGAGACCTAGAATCGTGTAAGTAAGACCTAGAATCACTTAAGCAATCATGCACTTTGGATGATCTTTATTCTTCCTTTGACTAGATCGCTTAAGCGATCAAGACTAAATATACTGGATCGCTTGGGCGATTGTGCACTTAGGATGATCTTGATTCTGCCTTTGACTAGATTGCTTAAGCGATGTATGTTATCGCTTAAGCAACCGAGGCTAAATATATTGGATTACTTAAGCGAAAACTGGATCACTTAAGCGATTGTGCACTTGGGATGATCTTGATTCTGCCTTTGACTAGATCGCTTAAGCAATGTATGATATCGCTTAAGCAACCAAGGCTAAATATATTGGATCACTAAAGCGAGAACTGGATTGCTTAAGCTATCGTGCACTTGGGATGATCTTGATTCTGCCTTTGACTGGATCGTTTAAGCGATATATGGTATCACTTAAATAACCAAAGCTAAATATACTGGATCGCTTAAGCGAGACCTGCACTTGGGGTGAACTTGATTCTGCCTTTGACTAGATCGATTAAGCAATGTATGGTATCGCTTAAATGACCAAGGCTAAATATATCGGATTGCTTAACGAGCATGCACTTGAGATGACCTTGATTTTGCCTTTGACTAGATCGATTAAGCAATGTATAGTATCGCTTAAGCGACCAAGGCTAAATATACTAGATCGCTTAAGCGAGACTAAATTACTTAAGCGATCGTGCACTTGGGATGATCTTGATTCTACCCTTGACTAGATCGCTTAAACGATGTATTATATTGCTTAAGTGAGACCTAAATCGCTTAAGTGATTATGCACTGGGGATGATATTGATTCTGCCTTTGACTAGATCACTTAAGCAATGTATGGTATCGCTTAAGCAACCAATGCTAAATATACTGGATTGCTTAAGCGAGACCTGGATCACTAAAGCGATCGTGCACTTAGGATGATCTTGATTCTGCCTTTGACTAGATCGCTTAAGCGATATATGGTATCGCTTAAGCGACCAAGGCTAAATATACTAGATCACTTAAGCAAGACTTGGAATCACTTAAACAATTGTGCACTTGAGGATGATTTTGACAATAATTGACCTTAGTCGCTTAAGCGACGAAGGCTTATATACACTGGATCGCTTAAGCAATCTATTTTTTTTTTTTTTAACTAACGTTAATGTTAACTTCGAACGTTCACAACATCACAAGATTCGGTAGAAAAGAAGCAAATTAGGCTTGATCGCTTAAGCGACATCGGTTATTAACACATATTGAGTTTTGTGTTATAGCATACTAGTGTGACACGTTAGTAGAAACGTACCTCATTTCACAAATGAAAAGAACTAACAAAAATAATAGAATAACAATAGATCATTCAGTTTTATGTACGGTGCTCACTGACAAAGACCCCAATGTTATTTTCACATTCTATTGAAATGAAAAAAATAATTAATAATAATAAATATTAAATAAATGAAAAGAACTAACAAAAATAATAGAATAATCGTAGATCATATAGTTTTATGTACGGTGTTGTAACTCTATAAAACTATCTGCACAAACAATCTTTTGACTGGTCATTCAAACTTCTTTTAGTCCTTGAAATAACAACTCTTTTTAAAATCAGACCGAGATGAATCTTAAAAAAGTGTAATATTCATCAATGCTCTAAAAATTTCACTGTCTTCTTCTTCGTCCATATCTCAACTTTGAAGCCATTTTCTTGCTCAAACTCTTAATATCTTTATGTTCCGAAAAAAGAAGAAGATCTCTTCACTAAGCTTGCATGGTTTTGTAGTTCTCTTTTACCCAAATCTCTACCCTTGAATTAGAGAATGAATTATTCTAAGTACAAAAAGAAATTAGTCCTGATCGCTTAAGCGACGTGGGCTACCGCTTAAGCGATCATGGATTATGTATACTAGATCGCTTAAGCGATCTCTTACATCGCTTAAGCGATCTCTTACATCGCTTAAGCAATCGTGTATTTGAGAATGAAATATTCTACGTACAAAAGGAAATTAGCCTTGATCGTTTAAGCGACATGGGCTATCGCTTAAGCGATCATGGCTTATATACACTGGATCACTGAAGCGATATTGGACATCGCTTAAGTGATCTTGTATTTAATATCGCTTAAATGATCCTGTATACTGGATCACTTAAGCGATCTTGTATACTAGATCACTTAAACGATATCTGATATTGCTTAAGTGATCCAGTATTTGAGAATGAATTATTCCAAGTACAAAAGGAATTTAGTCTTCATCGCTTAAGCGATGTGGGCTATCGCTTAAGCGATCACGACTTATGTATACTAGATAATGCATGATTGCTTAAGCTTTATTCTAAGTCATTTAAGCGACCAAGGCCAATTTTCTTTGTACTTCACAATTCCTTCTCAAATTCAAGATTGCTTAATTGATGTGGGATCTCGCTTAAGCGACCCTATATAGATAAGTCGTGATCGCTTAAGCGATCAAGACTTTTTTATTTTGTACTTGACAATAATCATTCTCAAATACAAGATCGCTTAAGCGATGTGGGCTCTCACTTAAGCGATCTAGTGTGCACAAATCGTGATCACTTAAGCGATATCCCACGTCACTTAAGCGATCAAGGCTAATTTCCTTTTGTACTTAGAATATTTCAATCTCAAATACAAGATCACTTAAGCGATGTAAGAGATCGCTTAAGCGATCCAGTATACATAAGTCGTGATCGCTTAAGCGATCAAGGCTAATTTATTTTTGTACTTAGAATAATTCATTCTCAAATTCAAGGGTAGAGATTTGGGTAGAAGAGAATTAGATAACCATGCAAGCTTTGTGAATAGATCTTCTTCTTCTTTCTTCGAAACATAAAGATATTAAAAGTTTGAGCAAGAAAATGGCTTTAGAGTTGAGATATGGATGAAGAAGAAGACAGTGAAATTTTCAGAGCATTGATAAATATTACACTCTTTTGAGATTCTTCTCGGTCTGATTTTAAAAAGAGTTGTTATTTCAAAGACTACATGGAGTTTGAATGACCAGTCAAAAGATTGTTTGTGCAGATGGTTTTGCAGAGTTACAGCACCGTTCATAAAACTAAATGATCTATGGTTATTCTATTATTTTTGTTAGTCCTTTTCATTTATCAAATATTTATTAGTATTAATTATTTTTTTTCATTTCAATATCCTAACCCCCATTAACTCCAAACCCACCCTCTCCACCCTAAACTATTGCAACCAACTAGCCTGCAACAAATTTCAAATTCTATTACAAATTTCAAGCTCTATCCATGTCAATCAGTTTGAAAGACAACTCATACAACAAGTCTTCAAGGTTGGCCTTGGCAACTCTCTTGATTCACTAATAAGTCTTCAACAGTTGACCTTGGCAACTCTCTCGATTCACTAATACATCTTCAACGGTTGGACTTGGCAACTCTCTTGATTCACTAATAAGTCTTCAACGGTTGGCCTTAACAACTCTCTCGATTTCATCCTTTTTCTTAATGGCATACCTAGAAATACAAGGACATAAAATCAGTTTAATGCACCACAAAAGATTGACATTCAACCAAGAGAAACATAATAAGTTCATCAGATCGCTTAAGCAATCTGGTGATCACCAGATCTGGGAAGCAGAAGATCGCTTAAGCAATCTACTGTCGCTTAAGCAATTTGGTGTTCACTAGATCTGATATGAGTAGCAGATCACTTAAGCGATTTGTTTTTATCTATAGATCTAAAGGCATGTTGCTTGCTTGCTTGCTTGCTTATGATCGATTCGAACCTAATTTTCTTGATTTGCATGTGATCGATTCTAGCAACTGCTTTTCTTGTGGCCAGGTTGCTTGCAAATTGAGCACTTATTCATCCTCCGAGGAATCTCACAAACTGATGGAATAAGCTTAACTCTTTTCTGCCCTTTTCTGTCTTCTTGATTGGTGGATGAATGATAATGTCAAGCAACTCTGGCGGCACTGAAATTGGATATATAGTTTCTGAATAAGCCAACATGTAGTTGTTTGCCATATAGAGAGGGAAGCAAAGTTTTATGTAAATTCTTGAACCAAAATCCAGCTTACGTTGTTGTTTCAATGCTGCTAGTGCATGAGGACATGGTAAACATTGAATGTCAAGCACTTTACAGCTACAAGTTTTACTAAGAATGTTAATGAGGGCATCCAGACCACAACTGTGCACGGTAAACTCTTGAGCATTGAGAGGATAGGAAAACAGTGCATTTGAAAGTTCCATATGTTCTCACAATAATTTTTCAACTGATGGAACAAGGGTTGCGGTAAAATTATTTGACTCCGTACGACACTCATGGAACCACCATGACAAGTCCTCTAGATTGCATCAAAAAGGGCAACAATTGGAAACTTTTTTTCTATTAACAACTTCAAATTTATGGACTCGGCTATGTTAGTGGTTACGACATTGAACCTTCTTCCAGGAAAGTAAGCTTTACTCCATCGCTTAGAAACCAACATCATGCTCAAGATACTTAGCAATTCTAACATCCTTGATTCGGATTTGCTAGAAGTGTTCCTCGAACTCATTAACTCGATAAGCTTTTGTTGCCATGTAGTAAGTCTGAAGAAGGCTAGCACACTTAAACTTTTGTTTTATGTTCTTGCCAAGGTGCCTCATACAAAATTCGTTATGTGCTTGAAGGTAAATAATGACAATCCTCTTCTTTATAAAGTTATGTCTATCAAATATTATGCATAACTCGTCACTGTCAGGCACTATCGTAAGTAATTGCTGAAAAAATCAAGTCCACGACTTGTCGTTCTCAAAGTCAACTACACACAAAGCAACGAGATATGTGTGATTTGTTAGGAAACGGTCCATATACGCAGTGGAAAACAAAATCATAGTAACAAGGATCGTTCCCATTGAGCCAAGATCGAAGGTACAATTTTACAGTTTATGTTAAAATAGAAATCTGCAGAAATTAATCTTGATTTTAGAAATACATACACACGTTTGGAGGCTCTTCCAAATTTGTCAATGAACGTTTTGCTACCGACCCAAGTGTAGGATCGAACCCACGTAGTCCACACGAAGACAATCACAAAGAACTAAGGAGGGATTTACTAGATATTCCTTAGCTTTAAGATTAAAGAAGAAAAATCAAATGAATTGATTTTGGGCAAAATGGAATACTGTTGTGGGAGAGTATTTGGGGTTGCTGTGTTTGTGCCTTTTCAAAGAAAAATAAACTAATGAAAATCTCTTATATTTTTCAAAGAAACATTTTCTTTTATAATGTTATTTTAATGCCCTATTCCCATATGGAATAGACTTGGGCTCCAACCCAAACACCCCATGTTACCAAACACTCCCAATTAGATATTTTATTTTTTGTTTCATCATTATCTCAATTAAAATCAATTAATAGATAGAGCAACAACTCAATCTCACTGTGGCCACAGTTTTAATGTCATTGTCATATACTGAATTGCATCGTGAGATAACTTCTCTGTACCCAGGAGTGATGAATCCTTTGCCAATCCACCATAGTCTTGATACACTCCTTGATGCAGCCAATCACCACCGTATTAACAACTTTGAATAGAACTGCGTTAGGCTAGTGTCAAACTACACCAATCGGTGCACAAGGTGCTCCGATGATCTCAAGTCTAAGGATCACATGCACCACCATTCGTTAGAGGATTTGTTCCATAGACACTGGGGTTACCATCCATATGGAATCCTCTAGTGGGTCTGTCCAGTGAACTTGCTACGGTGTATTAACCTACATCAAGCACCCATGTGTTACACCAGGTTGTCACCAAACAACCTTGACAAGTGAGATTAGTCACTGCCTTTCGACAACACTATGATAGCCTTACCGTATTGTCTATGCCCTTACTTCAGAATAATACTAGGGCTACGGACGTTTCTAGAATGGCCACCATATGTGCTCATAGGGTTCTCACTATCAAGATTTGAAACACTTGATACCCTCATCATGGTTCTACCATTCTAAGGACATATATTAATACATATTGCAATAATAATGATTTACGTGATATAGAATAAAATGTCTTTTATTGATTAATGAACATTATTACAAAGAGTCAATTCTATAATAATTGATTGGCTCTATGGCATCTACTCTAACATGATTCTCGTAGTCCTGTGCAGTGGCCACCAACAATGTACCTTCATCCTTTCTTGTCAAAAAGCAACCATCAACAGCCAACACCTTTCTCATGTTTACAAAACCCCTTATGGCAGCACCGTAAGCAACAAAAAAATAAGTAAACTTCATATTCTTGTCCCACTTCAAGGTCGTCTTTCTAACTTGGTTTATCAACTCAAGCATATAACAGTACGCTTCTAATACTGTGTATCCATGATCTGGCGTGCCCCTCACAAAATCTTGTACATGTTGTCTCCCTTTCCAACAGTTCTAGTAACTAACATCGCATCCCAACCCACATGTGTGCTCACAGGTATATGTGCTCACGGGTATATGTGCTAACAATAAATTTTTCAGACTCCACCAACCTTCTACAATAAACCCACCGCTTGCACTTTCAGTCACGACATGCAACCGTCACTACCAATGAATTAGACTTTTTGGTGATGAACTCAAAATTACCTCTCACGGCAACAAGTTTTAGCTTCCTCACCACTTCCTCCTTGTTGTCAAATAAATACCCTACGTGCAAGTCCGATCCATCAATAAAAACATGAGGTGATTCACTAGTACCCGCAATTGCTGCCTTGGAACCTGGATAAACGACCATAATGTTCTCTTCCTCACAAGCTATACCTTTTGCATAATCTGTATTTATATGAATCTCTACATCTACGGGAACATGTACGGGATCCTTCTTGTTCACATTTTCATTCTGCCCCACATGACCAGCCTCTTTTATGGTGTCCTTCTCACCACCCAAATCATCGCCTATTCTTGTTTTTTCAACTACGAAATCAATGCCCTAGTAGTTAAAATTAAAACTAGCATTCTCTTCACCAACTTCCTCGTTATCCCCTTCCTTTGAACCAACTTCCAATGATTTATCCACAAAAGAAACCCTTAAAATCGACATCGAACCATTATTGCCCACATCAAGCATATATAACTTCACACCTTCATCCGACTTTAATATAGCAGGGGGTACCTTATATGTTCAGGAACTTTGCTTAAAACATACTTCACAACTATATCACTATGTGAGCAATTCAAATCACCTATTCTAATTATTTCATCAATCAACTCATGAAAAGTAACCTTTGTGCTCACAGCAATTGGTATAACTTTTTTGCTCTTCCCAATCCACTTCCAGTAACTTTCTTCCTCCACCCACTCACCAAAATATTCAACACCCAAAACAACTTATCTCATGTCTAATAATAGCCAAGTATCTATAATGCAAGAAGAAAAAATTATTAACCGATATATTAAGGGTTAACGGATTTTAAAAAGCATTTGTAGAGTCGCTTAAGCGATATGGTGTATCGCTTAAGCGATCTGGTACTAGATCGCTTTAGTTTAAGTGATCTGGTATAAATAAGTCTGATCGCTTAAGCGATCTTCTGTCATATAATTGATTGCTTAAGCGATCTGCTGCCATATACCAGACTTATAGCAGATCACTTAAGCGATCTTTTGCCATATACCTGATCTCTTAAGCAATTTGTGATCTACTGCATTATACCAGACATACCAGATCACTTAAGCGATCCATCAAATCCAGTACATATTTTCAATCATCTCCACCTACAATCAGTGCTACCACCCCCAACTGCCCACAATGCAAGAAAATATTCAACAAATTTCACTCCTTTCAACTTGCATTACATCAAACACAATCCAACAACCTAAACAACTAAATCAAAATCATAACCCAAGCCCAATCCATCATTAAATCTTTGTAAATCGAAATATAAAATGCAAAGAGGAGATACACATACCTGGATGAAATGTTAGGAGGAGGAGGAGGAGGCGAATCTTTGGTGGAGAAGATGTTAATGGCAGAGGATAAAGAAAGTTTTAATGGTGGAGGAAGAAGAATATGTAAAGGAAAGAGGAAGAAGAAGATGTAGACGGAGAAGAAGATGCAAAGGAAGAAGAAGATGTAGATGAAGCTAAGAAGAAACAACAACCAAGGGAGGGATGCGTTAATGGCGGGAGGAAGAAGGAGAAGGTGTTTGGGTTTGTTTACAAGAATTTCAGGTTTTTGGGGACATATTATAATTTGTAAAAGATTACGCAATACTTCATTAATCTTAATTAACCATTAATCATGTTTAATTACCCTTAATCAATAATAAGGCTATTTAGTTAGCACTTTAAAATTTCATAGCTTTTTAATTGAATTTAAACTTGACATGGTCTTTTAATAAAATGCCCTATCACTAATAATCCCTACTTACTCCATCGTTTTCCAAGGGTAAAGTCTGACTGAGAACATGAAAGTCTACTACTACGGTACTACCTTTTAAAATCACTATTAAACTGAATATGAAATTCATAGTAAAGAAATGGGCGAAAGACATGCACCCACCCATAATTTGTTGTAAAGACAATTTGGTATGACCAAAAAGTTTAGAAATGACAAACAACCACTTTCCGTCAAGTTTTGTTATGGAATTTCGTCTGCTAAAGGATAACAGTGCTTGAAAAGTCTGGAATGCCCTTGAAAGTTTGATATTATATTCTTTCATTAATTTATAACAAGTCAACTCAATCAATTACGTAAATACCCATATTATTTACATTAAATCACTAGTCTGCCCTCTGAGTTTGTAAAAGATAGCCTTTTCTATTTTCTCTTTCTTTTACTTCTCTTCTTCCTCTCCCCCTCTTCTCTCTGTTTTGCAGATCTAAGGAAAAAAAAAAAAAAAACCTAATTTTTTTCTCTTTCCTTTACCATTTCTTTTATAAATTTTGTTCTCTCCACTCTTTATGTCTCCTATCTTCTTTCTCTCCCATCTCTTCTTCCTCTTCTTCTATCTTTCTACTTTCTGGATCTAACAATTAAAATGGTAAAGCATTAGTTATGGTGGCTGGCCATGATAGGAGACGCGCATTTGTGCCTTGCGGTGCTACTCCGTGCCAAGGGTGGACTTGTCTCCCTTATGATTCTGTTTAATTGACTTTGCTTTAATGAGTTTCAAAAACTATTTACTATTGCATTTGATTGGAGAGGGAGAAGAGAAGTAAAAGAAAGAGAAGATAAAGAAGGCTATCTTTTACAAACTCATAGGGCATACTAGTAATTTAATGTAAATATTATGGGTATTTATGTAATTGATAGAGTTGACTTGTCATAAATTAATAAAAGAATATAATATCAAACTTTCAAGGGCATTCCAGTCTTTTCCAACTTTGTTGTCCTTTATCGGACATAATTCCCTAACAAAACCTGACGAAAAGTGGTTATTTGTCCTTTTCAAACTTTTTGGATACCTAATTGTCTTTACAGCAAACTATGGGTGGGTGCATGTTGTTTGCCCTAAAGAAATCAAGATATTACCAACCAATTTATAAAATGAAAACCATCACTACGTGATCGATGGTTAACTAAGACTCTTAAGTTTATTACTCAAGAAGTCATGAGTTTGATTCATCTCGGCCCTTAGTAGGGGTTGCCAACTAAAGTTCCAATTGGAGTTCTTACCTACCTACTAATTCTAGTGTCCCAAGAGATAAGTTGCAGATGCATGCAAGTTCGCCCGATGATGTGAATCAAGTCCATGCACTTGTTAAAATCATTGAAGAACTAAAGGAGATCAAAGATGCCAATTCGGCCAAGGAGAAATTACGGAACAAAGGCTATTTAGTGGATCAGCCCAAGGGGGTGTGTTTGGTCAAGATAAAGCCAAGCAGCCCAATTTAAGCCCAAACCGTCCCAAGCCCACAATTGATGATTTCCTTATTCCAAGCCCAACATTTGGATGGATGCAATATCATTTGGTAGGATTCTAATGACTTAATTGGGAAGGAAATTAAGGAGGGAAAGCCTAACTAGCACATGGGAACCTCACATGGACCTTGGAGTTTGTTATGTCAAAGTGGTCCACACTTTCCTCTTTTGATAGAAGACAAGAAGACAAGACTTGGGTGGCTCCTTGTCCCTTTCCCGAAATGGAAAGTCAAGGAATCTTGAAGACTTCTAGGATTTGATTTAGGATTTATTTATAATTGTTCTTTTTGCTCATTCCTATGTAATATTTGATTAGTTTTGACTTGAATCATTCTTGACCGCCACATGTAAGTGTTAGAGTAGGTACCCTAGAGCCAATCAATTATTGTAGAATTGACTCTTTGTAATAATGTTTATCAATCAATAAAAGGCATTTTTCTACTATATCATGTAAATCATAATTGTATACATTGATATATGTCCTTAGGATGGTAGAACCGTGACGAGGGTATCAAGTGTTTCAAATCTTGATAGTGAGAACCCTATGATCATATATAGTGGCCATTCTAGAAATGTCCATGGCCCCAGTATTATTCTGACCAAGGAACAGATAATACAGTAAGGCTATCATAGTATTGAACAACCCTGTCAAAAGGTAGTGACTGATCTCACTTGTCAAAGTTGTTTACCGACAACTTGGTGCAACACATGAGTGCTTGTTGTAGGCAAGTTCACTGAACTGGCCCACCAGAGGATTCCACATAGATAATAACCCTAGTGTCTATGGAACAAATCATCTAACAAATGGTGGTGCATGTGATCATTAGACTTGAGATCACTGGAGAGCCTTGTGCACCAATTGGTGTAGTTTAACACTAGCCCAACGTAATTCTATTTAGAGCTATCAATATGATAGTGATTAGCTACATCAAGGAGTGTATCAAAACTATGGTGGATCGACAGAGAATTCATCACTCTCGGATACGGGAGAAGTTATCTCACGGCGCAATTCAGTGAATGGCAATGACACTAAAGCTGTGGCCACAATGGGATTGAGTTGTTGCTCAATCCAATTTATTATTCCGATCACTGGTCCAGTAACTGAATACAGAGATATCGAGAATAACTAAGGTTGATACTATTTTTGTACCTCAGCCTCGATGAGATAACAGATGATGAAAGGATTTGATTAAACGGTAACCATATCATGATAGGTAACTATTTCGCTGAATCCAAATCTATTGGGTGGCCATGATACCTTGCTAGGGGCCAATCTTGGTCTGTGTGTAGTGAGATGATTGATTGGTGTCTATTGTAATACTACTCACTGCCGATATGATAAGGAGCCTACGGGTCACACACTTAGAAGACAGTTTAAGGATTGTGACTTTTTTGGAAGGCTATATTCGTCTTTTAGATGAATGAGCATATTGGTAATTTTTCTATGTAATTAAATTTACTGAGGTTGTAGCCTATGTCCAATTTTATTATTGGAGTAATTTATTAAAATTATGAATTTAATTATTAAAGTTAATATCAATATTTATATTAATATATGACTAAATAATTAAATAAGGGTTAATATGTAATTCCACCTAAGTTTGGGTTGTTGCTAAACTTGAGGGGTGGAAGGGATATTTGCCTCATTATATAAGTGAAGCACAATTAGGTTTATTCAACCTAATTTATTCCTGCCATGGAGAGTTGTCTATGAAGAGAAAATTTTCTCTTCTTTTCTCTACATTCATTCTTCCATTACTTGACTCCTTAAAGCCAAGAATTAATTTTAGCAGAATTAATTCTTGGTTATTGGTGTACTGTCTTAGTGTGGACGACGTGAGTTCGATTTCATTTTCGGATCGATAGTGAGATCACATTCAGAGACATTGACGGAGCCCCCAATCGCAGGTATTTGAATCCTTGTATGAATTTTCATTATTTCAATTTAAGCATTTAATATATATATATATATATATATAAGACCCTAATCTTGGCGTCATCAAAGTAATCAATGGGCGAAATTTTTTTTTTTTTTTCGCTCCCTTTGTTCATCAATTTACTAACAGTAAGGTCTTGAATGGTTCCTTTTTATTTTGTGCCACATGTACGGCCTAGATTGAATATGTATTAGGGCAACTTGTAAGGTCACATATATAAGGTCAACTTTTCTCTTTTGAAGGTTAGACTTTTGATCAATGAAATTAGCTCTTGAGAGAGTATTCTTGCATCCTTTATCCAATCTTAGCTAAGGGTTGGTGGTGGATTTCCTTGGCTGGTGGTGCATCCTTTAGGCCTTGGATTGCGTTAGCATTATTTGTGTGTTACTTATTTTGTACAGTTATTGGTTTGTGGTTGCTTGTTTGGCCGAATTTGCATAATCGAGGTTAGGGTTTGGTCGAGTGTTCTTGTTGTGTTCTTGTGACGTTGGATGATTGAAGGTTTTGATCTCACTCTAAGTTGGTGCACATGGATCACCCGGACACCCTCGATAATATAAAAAAAATTATTTGAAAGTTACAAAAAAAAAAAAAAAAAGAACAAATGATGAAAGATTACGGTAAACTTTCAATGCTAATAATGGTTACTGTAGGTAAAAACATGGGTAATTCAATTACTGTCTGGGTGGGTGTTATTTTTCCATTATGGGGTAATCAACTGTTCATACCATTTTTACCCTTAATTAATAAACATTTTGGACACAAATGTTCTCATATGTCTACTAAATAACAATTAGCTCAAATGTGCGAAATGACTTCTTTAACCTTATGTATTAATTTTTTGAATAGAAATACCTTCACTATTTACATGGATAATACCCAA
The DNA here is from genome assembly GCF_008641045.1 of Pistacia vera. Classification (NCBI taxonomy): domain Eukaryota; kingdom Viridiplantae; phylum Streptophyta; class Magnoliopsida; order Sapindales; family Anacardiaceae; genus Pistacia; species Pistacia vera. The sequence continues at coordinate 689,371 of NW_022195293.1, forward strand.
AATACCCTTAGCCACCCAAGACAACTGCCAGCCGTCAGCCACCAGCGTTGGCCGTTGTTGACAGTTGTCAGAACGGAGCATGACTAGACAGATCTGACCGAACATGCACCGATCTAGCCGTTTTCGGCCAGATTGAAGGCCGAAAATGGTCAGATGGTCGTGGGTCTGGCTAGAAATGACCACATCCATTTTGGTTGTTCTCGGCCAGATCCATGGCTACAAATGGCCACATATATGGTCATTTTCGACCAGATCCACGACCGTTAATGGCCACAGATCTGGCTGTTAATGGCCAGAATGGATCTAGCTTTCTAGCTAGATCTAGGCCATCTAGCCGTTTCCAACCTTCGATCTAGCTGAAAATTAAACGGCCAAATCGGCACATGGTCGACTAGATCTAATTAGTTGTACGCCATTCCAACAACTATCGACGATGATCGACAATCATCTTGGGTGGCTGGGTGTATATTGTTAAATTTTAAACTTTTGTTGTTGGGTTGTTTTAGCTAAATTCTCAAATATAAGAGGTTAAAAAAATGTTCTAAATAATAATAATAATATTAACAAGGAAGGGCAATTGAGTAAAAACCTCTCTGATAATATATTATTCCTTCCAATCAAACATATTAATTATATACACTCACCAATATAACCAAACATATAAGTATAACATTCCCCTATTAATCTTCAAAGTAAGCTATCTCAATGGTAATCCTATATTTTCAGTAATAAAAAATTCTGCAAAACAATTGCTACCTACAATCATAAGTTTATGACTCCATCAAAAATAAATGTATGCTTCGTAATAAGCGCATGCTAGAAACTGTGTTAAAGAATTTATTCAAGACATTCAAAAGAGAATATACAAGTTGGAAAAGTTCCTTTAATAACAAGGGTTAAATTAAATAATCTTGATACTCCTATATTAGAAAAAATAAAACACCAAAAAAGAAGCAAAGGAAAAAATCGGGAGATAGTCTGACAAGATAAGTTTAAAAAAAGTAGTGGAGTCAAATGGGAAATTGCTAGTTGTTGTACAAAGCAAAATCATATATGCATACGGAACCTTTGTAAAAAAGAGAAGAAGAATTTAAAGCAATGTTGCACATAAGCAATGACATCATACTTGTTCTATACAATTAAAGGAAATGTTATTTATAGCCTAATCGTCTCTTTACCAATTCATTACAACAACAATAATATTCAATGGAGAAGGAAGTGGTTTTGTTGGATTTTTGGCCAAGCTCTTTTGCAATGAGAGTGAAAATTGCATTGGCTGAAAAGGGAATCAAATATGAATGCAGGGAAGAGAACTTGTTTGATAAGAGTCCATTACTGGTAGAGATGAATCCAGTTCATAAGAAAATTCCTGTACTAATTCATAATGGAAAACCCATTTGTGAATCCCTTGTGATTGTTCAATACATTGACGAGGTTTGGCATCACAGCTCTCATCTGCTCCCTTCTCATCCTTACCTCCGATCTCAAGCAAAATTTTGGGCCGATTATATTGACAAAAATGTAAGTTCTTTACTTTATCTTTTAGCTCTATTACAGACATTGAATAAAATTTTCTAAATGTCAATATCTAATTTGGGTTATGAAAATGATACAGCTATACAGTATTGGGAAGAGGATTTGGGCTGGAAAAGGAGAAGATCAAGAGTTAGCAAAGAAAGAGTTGATAGTGTTTTTCAGAAACATGGAAGGAGAGCTTGGAGACAAACTATACTTTGGAGGAGAGAGTTTTGGGTTTGTAGATGTGGCATTAGTTCCATTTACCGCGTGGTTTTACACCTACGAGACACGTGGCAATTTCAGTATTGAAGTTGAATGTCCCAAACTTATTGCATGGGCAAAGAGGTGCATGGAGAAGGAGAGTGTTTCCAAGACACTGCCTCATCCTCATAAGATTTATGATTATGCCATGGAGCTTAAGAAGAAATTGGGGATTGAATAAATACTTAATGGATCCATGTCACTTCTTTTTTATTGCATTTTATATTGAGTTGTTTAAGTTTTAAAGTAGTAATAAATTTATGGTTATTGTCTTCTATTAATAAATCCATGATGAATAATATTAGATTTATAAACTCTTTATACAAATGGTATATTATAAAATGATTGAATGAATGCATATCAAAAGTTCAATAAAACTACATTTATAATTTTTTCACATATTCTTTTTATACAATCTTGATATGATAGCTCATGATTAGGTAATCAAAACCTATTACAAGTTGACTAATCACGAACTATCAAATCATGGTTGTATAAAAAAATTGTAAGTGTAGTGCTATTTTTTTAAATTAACTCAATCAATATTCAATAAATATAAATGAATAACATATCAATAAATGAGTAGTGCCACATCAATTTATACATATGCATTAGTTTGTGTACTTAATTTGTATGTGTAGCGCCATTCATTGTGCTTTGATATAATCTCATAAAATTTTATAGTAATTTTTAGTTGACAATTAAAGAATGAAAAAGTCTTTGTTTCCTAGTTTATATGAAAACCTAAAAGGTATTTGATAAAAGAACATTAAAAGTGCATAACCACTTTCAAAGTTTTACACAGCCTATTAAATTCCTAATCAATTCTTTTAAATTTTAATCATATGGTCATTTTTTTTTTTTTAATTTAAGCCCAAAATCTGTTAATACAAAAATTGGAAAACCTTTTTTTTTTTTTCTGTTGTTTTTCTTAAACCGAAACTTACACATAGTCGTAACAAATCATTTTCCTTCCGTTGTTAGGTTGTATTGATTGTCTGCTTAAATTTAAATCTATAAAATCCTGTATTATTAATTAAGAAATTGTTATTGTTAATATGCCAATGAATACCTCTGAGAGGAACCCAACTCATATTGACAAAAGGAATAAAAGGGCTAACTAGTGTGGCATTTCAAGTGGGGAAGTGTATGGGCTAAAAATTATAATGGGTCTTATCGGGTCCAAACACGAAACATTCATTGCAAGGTCTGCTGCCATGATTCAATTATGGTTGAGCTCACACTAAGATCCATACTACAGGTCAACCCATTGCACCACCAGGTTACTCATGAGTTGGATCATCCAATTACTAATGTCTTGCCCCAAATTGGGCCTCATTGTCAACCAATTGGGCTTAGGCCCATTGGCTCATAGTTGCTCCAAAGAACCCAAAGTTCTAGAAACATTCAGATTCACCTACTTCCTCTTTCATCTACATCCTAATTCATTTAAGATCTTGAATCTTACATGAATTAGGACTCTCACTTCTATAAAGACAAGTAAATCAAGATTTTTCTATTTACTCAAACTCTACCATTATGAACTTAGAGTTCTACTAGGATTCAAAGTTCATGGGTTTACTATGTAAACAAAGGTTTGGCCTCTCATTAGGCATTCAATATTCAATACCATCTACTGACCTTCGCCGTAGTTCTAGTATGAGTCGAGATTCCGGTAACCTTTTCTCCCATAGCCCTCACTAAATTACCTCTCAAAACCTCGCTAACTTGAGTGTCAAAATGCCTATGGTAAACACTACATCGGTGTCTCCCATGAGCTTTGCGCTTACTTTCTTTATGTTTGTAGGTTCAGCAAATCGTCAATGGCCTCAACCTTATAAGATCAATCTGTTCCGTAACTGTAGATTTTACTATCTACAAGAAGTTTGTTACCCATGTGGCAATGTCAATGGAATGTGCGTGATGTTATCTAGGTATAAATATAAGAATATGACCTATAAAAGGAGAGAATATTTTAGTGGAACTTAGTATGGGAGGTCACTAGCTCCTCGAATTGTTAGGCTATCTTTTAATTCTTCGTCATCAACTTTTCTTGTTATTGATCAATTATCATTTCTTTCTTTACAATTCAGCAATACAGTATTCAGTTCATTTAAGTTGAATTCTCTTGTCCATTGATTTGTAATTGTGTTTTTCTTTGCTCTGTTTGGTTGTGTTGAGTGATAAGTGTCGGGGTTCCCATCATATAAAATGTAGGATAAATACAACAATTGCAAAAGCTTTTTAGATATATCGGATTAATACAAATACTTGATAAGCATAATGATAAGTTTTATCAGACAAGTCCAATCAGGTAAGATTGAAAATAATTTCTATCAGATAAGAGTGATCAAGTCACTTGATTTTGATCTACATCCATTTCCTTAACACCTTTGGGTGCTTGTGCCTACGATTGGTTCTGGCAACCATATGAGACTAAGATAGATTCATTTCTTGATGTTATGTATATGCATAAACAATGCAAGAATGAACAAATATAATGACGTGCAAGATATGACAGCTATTATGGCAAGGTTACAACTTACAAATGGCTCGAAAATGTGAATGCCAGGATTTGAAGATTTTGAAGCTTTAGAAGGAAGAGTTCAACCACCGGATGATTTCAAAAGTGGGTCAAAGTCGCTGTTATGATAATATTATGCATGTTAGTAGCAATTTTGGGGTATTAGAGGCATTTTCTAATCTTTCATAATGTAGCACCTTATACATAGATCCTTGGTTGGTTTGTTCACATCAAAGATCCTTTCCTCATTTTGAAGTATAAATGAAGAGTTTATGTGGTGGCATAATGCCATACATACGAGATTTTTATATAACATTTTTCATATAAAAAACTATTTATATGTAGTTTCAATTTATATAACTAAATTTTATGTATTTAATTTTTTTCTAATTTAGTTACTATATAAGTCATATAAATTTCCTACAATTATCAGGGAATTCTTACAATTTTCCTATCTCGATCTGCAAATTAGCTCAAACCACTAAAACTTGTTTTTTATTTGAGTAAATTATGTTAAATTAATCATATGATAAATTATTTGGTATCCTATGAATAAAGTGTTATTTTGACCTTTTTTTCTTTGTTTCTATCGGGTTTTCATAATTGTTTTTAGAACACAAATTTATTTAATGTAATAGTTCTTTCTTTCCCCTAATAAACTCAAACAAACAAAAAAGGAATATGTAATTTTCTTGAAATCCCTTATTTATTTGATTGCTAAAAGGAAGGGTATATTGAATTATTAAAAAAATGATAATTTTAAGAATAAATTAAAATATCTTGAAAATCAATTTTTAAAATTTAAAATTTTAAGATGTTTAATAGACGGTTAAAGACCATCCGGCCCAATTATTAATCTCAGCCCAAAAAAGAAAGTAAAGAGCAACACAGTTTGTTATTAAATGAAGAAGCTTGGGCTTATTAGTCTTTTCGATCTCATAGACAGTTGCCCTAAATTAGGTTTCTTCCCCATGTATAAATGTTAGGTTAAGATGCAAGGCTCAATTGCTTCACTTTTGCTTGGGAGACTCTCCTGCTTCTCTCTTCAGGTTTCGTTTTCTTAAGCATCTGGTTCACTTTTTGTTTGATTTCTTTTATGATACTACTCTGTGTACAATAAGCCGATGCTCTGGATTTTATAAACGATGAAGGTGGCATGGTAGTGTACACAGAAATCAATTTTTTAATTAAATGGGTCTTTGCATGTCTGCCCCTGATGATGCCTTTATTTTTGTCTTTGAGGCTTTGATTTTGGGGGCCTGGTTATGACCTACAGACAACAGTTTTGATCTGGGGAATTTTTCCTTCTTTTTTTTAATTTTATTTTTAGATGTTAATGTGTGTACAATAAGCCGATGCTCTGGAACGAAATTGAGATGAAGGTAGCATGGTAATGTGCACACAAATTGAATTTCAATTGGGTCTACATGTCTGCCATTAATGATTTCTGATTTAAGGGCCTGGTTACGACCTACATATCTAAGATTATTATTGTAGACAGATATAGAGCAGGTTCATCCATTTGATTTAGCAAGTTACAGACGTGTGTTTGCCCCGTCCCGTCGGGGACCCTCGTCAAATGGGCGGGGAATCCCCGGAATTTAGGGCATGGACCGGCGATGGGTATGACAGAAATCCCCCGTTCCGCAATTAATAATATAGCATTAAATGAAAATTAATTGTAATTAATTTAAAATAAAAAATATATATCTATTTACATCAAAATGTACAGTTTCGGTTGTTTTAATTTTGACTTTTGACCAAATAATGTGATCCCAAATTCCCAATTATTAGGTAGTTGTTTCTTTAATTCCAATTCTCCAATGCCCATTGATTAATTTACATTTTAATTCGAGTAAACAACATATTCTCACCGTTTAGCGAAATCTCAAGCATTCCAGATGGCCTTCCTTGAAGTAATTAGCGAATGTTTTTGGGTTTTGATGAATGTTATTACCAAACTGTCTTTCACCAAATTCCAAACCATCACCACAGCTCATTTAAAACCAATCTATGCTAATATGCTAAAAAAATTGCCAGACATCTAATCATAGTTGACCAAACACCCCATTCCAGATCCCACAGTCGGCTAGAGCACCCTATTCTAAACCCTAACCCCATAATCAGCCAAAGCACCCCACTCCAAACCACCACCATTGCCCATTTCAAACCATCCCATCCCATCCCAAAACCACCACACATCTATCCAAACCACTACCACACTTGACCAATCCACTCCATTTCAAATCCAATAGTCACCACTTAAAATCACACCATTTTAGTAAAAAACAAAAAAACGAAAACAGAAAACAAAATACAAAATACAAAATACAACAGCAAAAAACAAAATAAAAACCCTAGGAAGAGGGGGCTTCAATTAGCGTTGAAAGGTGAGAAATCGAGGACAGAAAGCATGGGGTTATTGGAGAGAGCTCTTTGATGAGTTGAATGGTGGGCTTAATGAAGATTTTTAGTGATGGGTCAAAAAGAAGTTGGCGGAGTGCAACACTTAAGGTGCAGGGTGATGGTGAAAAGGGAAGTCAAGGTGGGTGAGGCGTTGGGGAGTCGAAAAATGGGGTAGGGGGCAATTTCCGTCATCAGAAATTGCTAGAAAATAGCCGAGGGGGACTGGCGAACGGCAAGCTAGTGCGGCGAAGGGGTGATGGGATTTTGATGAGAGTGGGGGACGAAGTTGGAGGAAGTGGACGAAAAAATAAGAAAATGGGAGGAGGTGTGGAGGGAAAAAGAAGAAGATGGGAGGAGGAGGCGTAGATAACCGAAGATTTCGATACCAGTTCGAAAAGAAGATGGGAAGAGGAGGCGGAGATAACTAAAGATTTCGATACCAGTCCGAGAAGAAGATGTGAGGAAGAGGCGAAGATAACCAAAGATTTTGATACAAGTCCGAGAAATCCATCCAACCTGTTGTCTTTCTCGATTATCGGTCAAAGTGATAGATTACTATTGCTCATTTTAATGAATCTACAAATGCAAAAAAAAAAATAAAGTAAAATAAAATAAAATATTATTATAATGTTTATTGTTATTTAATAAGGTATTTTATTAAATAATTGCTCTCATTATTTTCCTCAAGCTAATAGCCCTCACTATTAACCCGAGAAAGTCCGTTGACTTTCCTAACGAACCGAGATCCCATCTAACTCATTTCAAACCTTCGCTTTAGCGAACAAACTAAAATGGGTTGATTAGGTAGGTCAACAAACTTAATTCACACTAATTGATAGCTTCAACTACCAACATGTAAAATAAGCCAACAAACCAATTACACAATTCAATGGCTCAAGCCATTGTCCTCAAGTGTAATTCTCAATATCAGTGGAGTAGACATTACATGTCATCACGTACACATAGCAAGTGCACTTCTCTACTATGCTTATAACGTGTTTATCAACCTTCGATTTGGCAAACAAGCAAAACACATCATTTAAGTTGACACATCATCGTTAAGGAAAATTCCAATGAAGTTTGACCTCCCATTGGTAAAAGTGTACCTTTCATTTTAATGAATAAGATTCCAACGAACAGTGGCTTGATCAAGTTCATGGTGATGGAAGACCTTTTAATTAAATGACCTAATATACTTTTGTTGAGGGGTTTTTATTTTATGTCTCACCAATTTTATCTTTATTAACATGTTATAGTCACAACAAACACCCTTAGCATGCATACTAAGCATAAAGGAAATGTGTTGGTGTATAGCCTTAACTAAAACCGATTTCCTCGATCCTTGAGGAATTGGTAAGTCAGCCTAGGTAAAAGAATAAATGAATTCTTCAAGCAATTCACTTTCTTCATTCCATTGCTTCTTCTTCTCGAACATTGCACAATTTTCAAAATAAAATTTCATTCTAATTTTACATAATTGAAAAGAAACCTCGAATTACATTCGAGCGGGGTGAGATGACAGAGAGAAGTTACATCGGAGAGTATAGACAAAGGCAGGGCACACAGACCCTATTTTAAAATTACATAATCCAAATAATTCTTAAACTGGTTTCATAGGCTTATGCACCAAACACCATGCATATTTGCAATCAAGAAGATGCATAAAACAAATCAAAATTAAATTTTGATTAGGTTGGTAAAATGATTACCCCTTGATGTTTAGTAGTGTTACGTTCAAGTCTAACAAGTTTTAAATTTTTTATTTTAGTCCCTTGTCATCGGGCCTCACTCAATTGGGCCTCCAGAATGTTTCTAACATGCAATAGAAAATTATGGATTAATTTCAACACATAATAACACAAAGACAGCCCAAAATTCAGCCCATTGCATCATTACACGGGCTACCCAAAATTTCGCCCATTGCATCATTACATGAGCTGCCCAAAATTTCCAGATTAGGTGTGTGTTTTAACGCGCACTAGATCCAGCACTTGGCTGAAAAACCAAGTGCTTGTTAAAGCCAAGTGCGGGGAGCACTTGGCTACCATGGGACAGCCACACATGGTGAGATTATAGGAGAACAACAACAACAACAACAACACACTCGTATGCACTGCTGTGCCGTTTGCGGTGGTACAACCCAAGGCCGCATGCCTAAGCATATGGCCAAACATTCCCCACCCATGGTAGCGTGCAACAGCAGTGTTGCTGAGCACGATAATACACGCTTTGCCTAGCATGAGAGCATGTTTGTGCGCTTGTTGCTGTTGTCGTGTGCGGCAACGCACTGCCCTTCACGGCAGTGCACTCTACAAATAGAAATCAAGTTTTATTTGATTTCAACCAAACACAAATAGATCAGATGCAATATATAAACACAACACATCAACCAAGCATACAATTAACAATTTTCAGATTTTAATCAACATATTAAAACCCTAATCAACTATCATCGAAACCAAATCATCCAAACGATAATTAAAGCGATTTAATTAGGTATAAGAGGCTCTAATACCACTATAGGTTTACGAATCAAATTTGCGCAACAGAGTTACATATTTGATCCATAAACCTTTGAACCCAGCGATCCTTATATCGATTTACATCGTTCATGCATATAATTATATTAAGGGTTCATTGTCTTGATAGACTAGTACGTCACTGTGTTGAGTCACAAGAAAACCATATCTCTTGGGCTCTCAACGTACTCTCCCAGATCTATAAAGCTCTTGTGTTGTTTGAAGTGGTACACTTTGTTCCACTGTGTGTGGAGTAAGCTCTTTACGATGTTCAACCATTTCACTTGGCACATCACCTTGTCCATCGTCTAATGTATCTTGTGAACTTAGAACTTCATGAAGTTCTATCTTCCTCCCACTATCTCTTTTTACAATGAATTCCTTCTCCAAGAAGACCCCCGTTTGAGCAACGAAAACTTTCTACTCAACTGGATGGTAGAAATAGTGTCCTCTAGTTTCCTTAGGACACCCTACAAAAATACATTTCTCAAATTTTGAGGCAAACTTGTTTGAAGTCAATTTCTTGACATAAGCGTCACAACTTCAAACTCTTAGATAAGACAAAATGGGCTTTCGTCATTCCATAGTTCATATGGTGTCTTATCTACAGACTTAGATTGTACACGATTTAGTGTATAAGTGGTAGCCTCTAAGGCATAGCCCTATAATGATGTGGGTAAATCTGTAAAACTCATCATATATCGAACCATATCCAACAAGGTACGATTCCTCTTTCAAACACTCCATTGTGTTGAGGTGCACACGGAGATGTGAGTTGAGATACTATCCCACAATCCTTTAGGCATGCATCAAGCTCTAAGCTTAAGTGCCTCCCCTGTCGGACCAGAAGGCCTTGACATTCTTACCCAGTTGATTCTACACTTCATTCCTGAATTCGTTGAACTTGTTAGAGGATTCATATTTATGTCTCTTTAAATAGACATAACCAAATCTACCGAAGTCATCAGTAAAAGTGATGAAGTAAGGATATCCACCTCTAGCTTGTACTATTAGTGGTCCACATACATCACTATTGGATGATGTCTACAACTTCGTTGCCTTTCACTGTATCCAGTAAAAGGTGACTTGGTTATTTTGCTTAATAGGCGCGACTTGCATACCTCATAAGACTAGAAGTCAAACGGGTCGAAAACTCCATCCTTATGGAGTTTTGTGATGCTAGTCTGGTTCACATAACCCAACCTATAATGACATAGATACGTTTGATTAAAGCTATCATTCTTGGCTTTCTTATTTTCAAGATTGAATATTTCATTATTATTTAAATCTAGAATATATAGACCATTATGTAATCTATCAGTTCCATATTGAATACCATCCAAACTAAAAGATAATGACCCATTAGTTATCAAAAACTGATATCCTACATTGTTGAAAGCGGACACAGAAATAATATTCTTAGAAACTGAAGGAACATAATAGCAATCCGAGAGCTCTAATAAAAGGCCCGAAGGCAAAGATAAATAATAAATCCCCACAGCTATTGCAACAACTCGTGCTCCATTTCCAACTCGTAGGTCATTCTCTCCTCGACCAAGCGATCTACTCTATTGTAATCCCTGCATAAAAGTGCAATAAGAACCATATCCAGTGTCAATGACTCAAGATGTAATCGGAGAAAGATTATTTTCAATCATATACGTACCTTTAGAAGAAGATGCAAAATTCTTCTTCTTGCTTACTAGGAAGGCCTTGCAATGTTTCCTCCAGTAGCCAGGCTTGCCACAATGGAAGCAAACAACCTTTCCATCTTTGCTCATGCCTCCAGCAGGGTTGAGGACATCTCACGTATTAGGCTTGAAATTAGGATTGGCCTTGGCCTTTCCTTTGCCTTGTCTACCCTTTCCCTTTCCATGTGCAGCAACAACTAGTAGCACTAGTTTGGACTTCTTTATGTCCTTATCCATTGTCTTCAACATACTCATCAGCTCTAAGAGAGTCTACTCCATAGAATTCATATTAAAGTTTAGTATGACTTGAGAGAATGAATCAAGTAAGGATTGCAGAATGAGGTCTATAGACATTTCTGCATGAATAATGAATCCCAAAGTCTCAAGCCTTTGAATGTATCCAATCATCTTGACTACATGTGGGCCAACTAGGGCTCTCTCAGCCATTTGGCATCTATACAATGCTTTTGACAGCTCGTATCGCTCATATCTTGCACGCTTCTGGAAAAGTTCCTTGAGATTTGTGATGATAGAACTAGCATCCAAATTCTCATGTTACTCTTGTAGATCAGGTGTCAATGATGCCATTATGATACATTGAACAATGTCGACATCATCCATATATTTTTGATAAGCATCTATTACTTCTTGAGTAGCCTCAAGTTTAGGTGCTTCCATAATTGGTTCATTGATGATGTACAACTTCTTTTCTGACTTTAGTACAACCCATAGATTTTGATACTTATCAGTGAAGTTCATACCATTGAACCTACTTTCTTTATCGATGATTAATCGTAGTGATAAGGTAGATGAAGTCATAATGAAAATGAATCTACAAATGCAAAATTTAAACAAAGTTAATACTATGTTAATTAATAAGGCCTTTTATTAATCATCTGCTCCCACTATTTTACTCAAGCTTAATAGCCCTTCCTATTAAACTCAGGAATAGGAAGGCTCGTTGGTTTTCCTAGTGGACCGACATCTCATCATTTCTATTTCTACCTTCATCGGGGCGAACAAATTAAAAAAGAATGATTAGGTAGGTCAACAAACTTTAATCTACACCATCTAATCGCATTAACTATTAAACTCAAATGTAAATCAAGTCAAAAAATTGATTACACAATCCAATGGCATCAACCATTATCCTCAAGTGCAACTTTCCGATCAGTGAGTTAGACACTACATTTCCTCTTGTGCATCTTTAAGTGTACAACTCTACTATGCCTCTAGTGTATTTATCAACCTTCGTGGAAGTGAACAAGAAAAATACACCTAGTTAAGTCAAACCCATCACTATTAAGGAAAAGCTTCAATGAATAATTAACTTTCCATTGGTAGAAGTGTACCCTTCGCGGGGGCGAACAAGGCCACGGCGAACAGTGGTTTGATTAATCTCATAGTGATGGAAAGCGTATGGTTATTTGTGACTTAATATAGGGTTCTTAATTTTATTGTCTCACCAATTTTATTATCTTTTTAACATGTTATAGTCTAGCATGTTAAAACATTCAACCTTAGCATGCTTTCTAAGATAGCAAATAAATGTGTCGGTACATGGCCAATCTAAAACCAAATTCCCCAAGCTTTGAGGAATTGCTAGGTCAACCTAGGTTCATGCAATTTTATTACAAAACTTCATTGAAGTCTTCGGGACTCAATTTACGCCTTTGCTCATCTTCTTTACAACAATGATATAACCCTATTCTAAATTACATTGAATAAAAGAAAACCTCGAGTTACATTTGAGGGGATTTAGATGAAAAAAGAATACATTGAGATTAAAGAGATAGGCAGGACACTTCAGGCCCTATTTAATAATTATAAAATTACAAGCATTCATCCCATAATAAAAAAGAAACTCAAGGTCGATGGCCAAGTATCGAACACCATGCCTATTTAGACATCAATCAAATATGGCATATCATTTAAAACTAAAAATTAAATCTACCATGTAAATTATGGCTTACCCCTTTTAATTCTATAGAATTTCACTTTGGTCCCTAAACTTGCAAAATTTGCAGTTTAGTCTCTTTCCAATTTAAAAATAAACTGAATAGTTCAGATCAGAAGCGGCTGCTCTATTTTATGGCTCAACAAAAAGTTCAAAACGCCACCTTGTAATTCCCAAAACTTCTTTCTCCTGTAATATCAAAAGGGACCTATTACCCTTCAATTTCCACACGAAAGCTTGCGGGAAACAACTCATTGATCAGGTCGCTGCCAACAATGATAAAAAAAAATCCCTATAAGCCTTAAACAGGCTTTTCCCACTAGGTTGCACGTGTTATCGCGCAACCAAAAACACTCGGGTGACTACACACATGAATGCGTAGCCGGCTTGTCATGTGCATGGCCTCTAACAGGCCACGGTTAAGGGCCACACATGAGTGTGCGTGATTAATTGCAGGCCACGCACTACATCAGGACAGGCACCTAAAGCAGGCAAGGCAGCGTGTAGCCCACAATGGCCAACTGTGCATTTAAACACACGGCCAAAGGCCCTGGCCAACCACGCGTTTAAACGCATGGCCAAAGGCCAGCAAGGGACAAGCCACGTGCAGTAAGCGCATGGCTAAAGGTAGGCAGGTTGCACGTGCAGCCACCACAGGGGGCTGCGCACAGTTGCATGCAACCTTAGGACAGTGGTGCGAGCTGAAACGCGCAGCTCTATAGTAGCCATGTTTACAAGGTTTTTGTAACCCTAATCGAGCCAAATATATTGTTCATCAACAGGATTAAAAACAAATTTAATCAATTTCAATTTAAACGATTGAAACAAAAACCCTAACATGATATTTTTATCAAATCAATCAACATGTTAATAACATAAAACATATATCAATCCAAGCTCAGATACCATTGTAGGGTTATGGTTAAATAATACGTGGAATATAAAATAAATTTTTTATTCAATAACTTGCTAACTCCACAATCAAGATTGATATATGCAATCTGTTTATAAAATAAAACAACTCATATGAGGTTTGTTGTTATCACTTGCGTTTGGAAGCTCCTTCGGGATTTTTTAATCTACTTTTTGCTAGTTGATTCAAGATGAAATCGCTCTTGAGAAGTCCGCACAAAGGCAGGGAGGCTAATCCACACACAAGGAAGTTTGCTAGAATCCTTGGGTGCAAGAAGAGAGAACACACAATTGAGAGAAAGAAAATTCTCTCTCAAAAGCAATAGGCGGCTAGGGTTTTTGCTTGGGAGAAAATAATCAACTTCTTGTGATTTAATTCTCCCATTCCTTTTCTTATATAGTGGGTAATAAAATATTCCCCATCAAGAATAGGAACATTTCTATTCCTTATTTTGGAATGGGATATTTCCCAATTAAATATACCTTCCTATTTTGCAATAGGATATTTCCCAATTAAATATACTTTCCTAATTTGCAATAGGATATTTCCCAATTAAATATATATTCCTAATAAATAAATATGAATATTTATTTATCCAAATATTTAATTAATGGGATATTTAAATATATTTAATTATATTAGATATATTTATTCCATATATCTAATCCATGTTAATATTAATGTTTTATATTAATATTAATATAATTACAATTTTGCTAAATTAACTTCAATATAAATATTGAATGTTAGCAATGACCTTCAACGAATTTAATCATACAACAAAATTACCAAAATGTTTTTTTCATCCAAAAGATGAAATTACCCTTCATTTTCATTCTCAATAAAATTGCCTTTAATGTGTGTAACCCGTAGGCTCGTTATTATGTTGGCAGTGACCAGATTTATTATTAAGCATCAACTAATTAGTATTCCGTTCACTAATCAAGATTGGCCTCTAGCAAGGCATCATGATTAGCCAACAAATAAAGATTCAGTGAAGCAGCTACCTTTCAACAATATGGTTACCATGCAATTCCAATCTTTTCATCATCATTTATCTCATCAAGGTTTGAAGTACAAAAGTAGTGTCAACTTCAATGAATATACCTTGATATGTTTATATTCAGTTGTCGAATCAACGACCATATAAATTGGATTCGAGTACCGACTTGATTACATTGTGGCCACAAATTTTGTAGTCATAGTTCCTAATCGAATATCTCAGCAAAATAATCTCTCCTGTAACCAGGAGTGATGAATCATTTGTTGATCAATCATAGCCATAGTGTACTTCTCGATGTAACCAACGACTACCGTGTTGATAAGCCTACATAGGATTACATTAGGCTAGTGTCAAATTACACTAATAATTACACACGACATTCTAGTGATCTCAAGTCGAGGGATCACATGCACCACCATCCGTTGGAGGATATATTCCACAGACACTGGCATTATCATCTTGTGTTCGGCTGGTCGGTCCAGTGAACTTGTCATTAACAAGCACCCATGCGTCGCACTAGATTGTTACCTAACAACCTTGACATGTGAGAATTGTCACTACCTTTCGGTAGAGTCATTCAACTCTATAATAGTCTTACCGTATAATCTATGTCCTTAGTCAGATTAATACTAGGGCTACAGATAGTTCTAAAATGGCCACTGATAATCCGTGGATTATACTGTTTTTATTAGACTTTTTAGTCGGATTTCTGATACTTCTTAGTTCATTTTGACCTGAATTGTTACTTAATTCTTTACATTTTGTGTTTCAGGCAAAAATGGATATTTTGAGCAAATAATGAGCGATTTGGAGTTTCTGGACTCAGAAGTAAGTAGATCTCAGATTTTGGAAGAGTTCTGAAGCAGAATGGAGCACTAGGAGGCTTGTTTCCATAGGAGAGCATCGAAGATCAAATATTCAGCAAAAAAAGGCAAGCGGAGGGCAATTCTAGAATTTCATAATTCCACATGGAGCTTTGCCGCAGCGAAGAAAGTTACGCACGAAATCTGCATTTACTTCGTCGTCGCGACGGGTATTCTTCTTCGCCACGTCGACGTCTGTGAATTTCAAAACGCACAATTTTACTTTTCAGCATTTTCTGAGGATTTTGGGCGAGGTATAAAAGAAAAAGTTAGTCTTTTTGTTAGGGGAGTTCGTTTTTGGATAGACAGCAGTTTTTACATATTCTTAGATTGAATTTGAGTGATTTTTGATAAAAAAAACAAAAAGTGTGAAGATTCGAGGTGAAACTAGTGGATTCATCAATTTAGGGAGATTCTTTTCCTTTTCTCTTGTTTCCATGATGTTGAACTTGGAATTTTTCGTTTCTTTTAATTGTATTATTGATTTAGACATGAACTAACCTATTTTGGGTTAGGGTTTTGATTGTAGTTCAGAATTTCATGGGTTAATTGATTGAATGATTGTATTTTCATATGAACTTGCTTGATTGTGTTACTACTCTGAATTTACTGTTTATATGTGATGAACATGATGAGATTGAGAAATGAATCATGTTAGGCTTCTTGGGTAATCACCATTGTAGTATTGGATGCTAGAGATAGATACAAGAACCAATGAAATCAATCTAGGATTCTTGTGCTTAATGAGCTTAGATTTATTAACTTTCAATTTGTTGGGTGCAGAAGGTTAATAGGGAAGAGTAGGAAAACATAGCCTGAGAAGGTCTGTTTGACACTTTAGAGAGTTCGTTTTATAATCAATGCATATGAATATGAATTTAGTTTAATTCTTTAGGTTTAACCCATAGAGTCCGAATGAAGTCAAAACCCTACCCGTTTGTTTGAATTGATTTTATCCGTGTTCTACATTTTGCGTTCATGGTTAAAGTTTAGTTTAGTTTAGCAATTTTTGTTTTAGTCTTATTTTAAATTGTTCCCATTAATCCAAAAGAATTCGATTGCTCCAACTTGAGAACAGTAGGAAACTTAGTGCTTAGCGAACAATCCTCGTGGGAACAATACTCACTCATCACTCTATTAATTGATCATCTAGTATACTTGCTACATTTACATGTTGTAGGAAACACGCATCAAGTTTTTGGCGCCGTTGCCGGGGATTTAGTTTTAAGTTGACATTGAGTTTTTCTATAGTTAGCGAGATTGGAGTTTCAATTTTTGTTTTCATCATTTTATGTTTAACTTTTGTTTTTATTTTCAGTTGGTTTGAGATCTCATTTCCCTTTGCTCTTTCTGTGTAGCTTATGCGAAGAGCAAGACGTCAGCCAGTGATTCCAGTTGATCCTGAGATTGAGAGAATCGCTAGATGACTTAACAGAGAGAGAAGATAAAGAGGGGATACAGTGGTTGAATCGGAAGAAATAGCTGTTGAAATGGCAGAACTAGAAAACAAGATACTAAGGGAATTCTCAATTCCCACGGTTAATGGCAGTGGTTCAAGCATTACGAGACCAGGGGTCCAAGCCAACACATTTAAGATAAAGCCGACAATCATCCAAATGATCCAGCAGTCGGTAAGGTTTAATGGTGATTTGAAGGAAGATCCAAATCAGCATATTGCGAACTTCTTGGAAATTTGTGACACCTTCAAGTCGAACGGAGTGTCAGATGACGCCATTAGGTTGAGGTTATTCTCATTCTCATTGGGGGATAAAGCAAAAGGGTGGTTAACGGCACTACCATCGAGAACTATCACAACATGGAATGATCTAGCACAGAAGTTCCTGACCAAGTTCTTCCCTCCAACAAAATCAGCAAAACTGAGAAATGATATCACATCATTTCTACAGGATGAATCCGAGTCATTGTATGAGGCTTGGGAGAGGTACAAGGAATTGATGAGGAAATGTCCACACAATGGGTTTCCAATTTGGCTTCAAGTCCAAATATTCTACAATGGACTAATGGGTAACGTGCAAACCATGGTGGATGCAGCATCAGGAGGAGCCTTGTAGAATAAGACACCAGAGGAGGCTTATGAGTTGCTTGAGGTTTTGGCAAGCAACAACTATCAAAGACCAAATGAGAGAGCAATATCAAGAAAATCTATGGGTCTTCATGAAGTTGATGCCTTCACAGCCATCTCAGCCTAACTCACGGCACTTCAGAAACGATTGGGAAGTATGCAGATAAACTCTATTCAAGCACCTCAACTAACTTGTGATTTTTGTACAGGAAACCATGTGAGCAGTGAGTGTCAAGTGGGGAACACATTTGCTTCGTCATCTTCATCATCGGAGCAAGTGAACTACATGGCAGGAAATCAGAGGCAACCAAACAACCCGTACTCTAACACATACAATCCAGGGTGGAGAAATCATCCAAATCTGACTTGGGGCAATCAGAACCAGCAAAATAATCAATGGAACCAAAGGAAATTGCCAAATAACCAACCAGAGGTGAATAATCAACCAGGAGATCTAAGAGTGACAAAGGTGGAGGACATGTTTGGGAAATGCATGCAGGAGACCACAGGTTTTATGAATGAGACGAGGACGAATTTCAGAAATCAAGGGGCGTCCATTCAGAATCTTAAGGTACAGATGGGTCAATTGGCCGAGAAGCTAAATGAGAGACTGTAGGGTTATTTACCAAGCAACACAGTGACTAACCCACGTGAGCAAGCAAATGCGATAATGTTGAGGAATGGGACAGTTTTGGAAGAAGTTCAACAAGCTAGAAAGGAAGAATCTGAAAAGGAAGTTGATGAAGAGATTGTAGTGTCATTGCCTTAATCAGTGGATTAGCTACATTTTCTGCCAAATGCGTCTTCTGAATTATAATCTCTCCAACTCCAACAATTCTCTCAAAATGTGATACTTTCGCTGAATATGTTTAGATTTTTGGTGTGCCCTTGGTTCCTTTGCTTGTGTAATAACTCTAGTATTGTCACAGAACATGCTTATCAAATAAGCCATGTTTGGAACCACACCTAGTTCAGATACAAACTTGTGCATCCAAACAACCTCTTTTGTTGCTTCTGAAGAAGCAATGTATTCAACTTCTATAGTGGAGTATGTTGTAGTTGTCTGTTTGGAACTTTTCCAGCTAACAACACCTCCATTATATATAAAAATAAACCCTAACGTAGACTTTTTATCGTCAATACCTTATTGGAAATCAGAATCTGAGTAACCTTGAATGTTTAATTCTAAACATCCATAACTCATAATTAGATCATTAGTTCTTTTTAAGTACTTGAGGATCAATTTCATAATCGACTAATGTTTCTCCCCTGGATTTAACTGATATTTGCTTGTAACACTTACAGCATAAGCTATCACTACAACATTATACATTTCTAGCCATGACGTTCATTATAGCTAAAAGTATGAATTTGCATAGCTAAATGGTTTAGCTACAAATGCAATGTTTTTTAGCTTATTGCAGCTAGAAGTGGCATAGCTAAAAGTTAGCCATGTAACTTTTTGCTTACGTAGCTAACAGTTTATATTTTTTGCTATAGATGAGATTAATATGTAACTAAAAACTTAAATGTTTTTGCCATAACAATGATAAGCTTGTAGCACAATCTTTGCCTTTATAGCCACTTAGAATAGTCTGTATAGCTATGTTTGCATTTTAGCTACAAAAATATAAATTTATAACTAAATCTTGAAAAT
The DNA here is from genome assembly GCF_008641045.1 of Pistacia vera. Lineage (NCBI taxonomy): Eukaryota > Viridiplantae > Streptophyta > Magnoliopsida > Sapindales > Anacardiaceae > Pistacia > Pistacia vera. The sequence continues at coordinate 708,766 of NW_022195293.1, forward strand.
TCTTGCTGCAAAAATAATATTCATAGCAAATATATTAACCTTTTGGCTATGTGACAACTAAAATCGTAACTAAATAAAAAGATCATTTGCCACATATATAGTGAATTTGTAGCTAAATATTAAATTTTTTGCTATAGACGTATAGAAGTCATATCTATATATGAAAAGGTATTGCTATGGATATAGTATGTTAATAGCTAAATATTGAAATTACTTGCTACGAATACTTTTGATTTGTAGCTAAATATTATAATTATTTTCTATGGACATATTGAAGTCATATCTATATATGAAATTTAGTTGCTATGGACATAATTTGTTAATAGCTAAATATTGAAATAACTTGCTATGAATACTTTTAATTTGTAGCTAAATATTGAAATAACTTGCTATGAATACTTTTAATTTGTAGCTAAATATTATAATTATTTGCTATGGAACAAATAATTTATATCAAAAATTTATAATTTATTGCTTCGATTAAAATTAGTTGTAACAAATATTGCTATAATTAACAAAGTTAATAATAATTACAAATTTATAGCAATTCTTTTATATTAAATAGATAATATGACATCATATGAAAATTTCTAATGTAAAAAATTAAGCATTAATAAAGTTATTTCCAACCAAATAATTGTCTACTCATAAAATCCTTCATCCTAGTAATTTAAAATGTTATCAACTAATTTTTTTACAAAAGATGAATCTTCAATGTCATAGTAATCTTTCCTGACCATTTAAGAATTTCCACCAACCTACAATATCAATTATTGAAAAAAAAATTAGATTAATCATATAGACTAATGTAATCATTGCATATCACTTTATGATTAATGTAAAAGAAAAATGGTTTTCACAGTATATATGCAGTTTTCAAAATAACTTACAGTTTCATCCAAAGGGATTTGGTTATTTGTTGAAGATTGTTGACCTTGAGTTGTAAGCATCATCATGAACTTCTCTTCCCATTGTCTATTCATCTCCTCCATTTGCCTTTTTACGTCTTCTAATTTCTCATTTGCTTCCCTCTTTGCCTCCTCCACTCTTTCATTTGCTTCCTTCCTAGTTGTTTGTACTTGTTTCATAAGTTGTGCTTTAGTTTGTCTACTTCCAAAATATTCAGTAATACTTTTTCCTGGACCCTAAGCACGCTCGTTCTTCTCTGGACCAAGGACCTCTTCAAATATTTCATCATCATTCAATAAGATTTATCCTTCTACTTGTGTTTTTAATCGATCAAACTGTGATTGCAAAACAAATTTATGGTATTAGCTTGGATGTGTGTGCATAATAAAAAATCAAGAGGTAGTTAAAGAGAATACAAAGCTATTATAATAATGTCTTCTATACTGGATTCAACCTGCTTGTGAGTTTGACCAAATTTTACCAAATGGTGGCCAAACATCAGCAAGTTGAGAGTTAACTGGGAGCCTTAGCTGGTAGCTCCTTAAGAAGAGCCTCTGACCAACAGCAAGGCCGCTTAACAAATAAAAAGAAAGGCCAAGATTGAGGTGACAGGGATCAAAATTGGTTCCAGAAAAGGCAGTGAATAGATTATCGTCGGGAGAGACAACTTTTTCCTCAGTATGTGAAATATACTCCTTTGGTGGAGGATGTAGCTCACATTTATGAGGTCTCTCATAAGGCTAAAAGATTGCCTCCCCCAAAAAAATGAGAGGGACACCAAACAGAAGGGATCTATAGAAATATTATAGATTCCATAGGGATGTCGAGCATAACACAAATGATTGTTGAGCCCTGAAAGATGCAATTGAAGACCTGATAAAGAGAGGACGTCTGAAAGAGTTTGTGAAGGGAAACCAAGCTCATGACAAACAAAATCACCAAAACGATCAACCCTAACCAACCCAGCCGACTGACAACATCATGGTAAGGATGATTAATGGGGGACCTAATGTTGCAGAAACTCTAGACATGCTCGCGAGTAATATGTGCAAGAAGCTAGAACAAACTCAATTCCCCGAGTTATAAGTTACGAAGCAAGGCTGCCAAAGCAGCCCAGAGAAGAAAGTGAAATGATAAGCTTTATGAAAGAAGACGGCGATCAGTTACCTTTCTATAAGCGTGATGTGCTCGTAATCGTGGCGAGGATCGACAATAGATGAGGGTTCTAGATAATGGTCGACGATGGTAGTGCGGTCAATATTATCTTTTTGGAAGCCTTTCGAGAAATGAGGTCCACCGAGCGGGATCTGAAGCAATGCCCAGCACCATTGTATGGATTCACCAGAGGTAGCTGTAAGTAATTGATCTACCAAACGCAGCAAAAAATTCAATCGATAAATCAATTACCTTTTTGCCAAGATCTGAGTATAGATTATACCGTTTACATGTTTATAAACAAAATCTGTATAAAATAAATCCATTCAAGGATTAGAATACTTACGTATGTTTGGAGACTCCTTCAAATATCTCTGATTTCGGACATGAACATTGTTCATCGGTTACTGTTCACCAGCTACTATTCACCATCTACTGTTCACGTGATTCTTCGCTAATCGATCCAATGTAGGATCGCACTCATGGAAGTCCACACGAAGATAATCCGAAGAACCAAAAATTTTTTTACTTCAAGAATCAAGAACAATCGAAATTGAAAAATTTTCTTGTTCACTTGAAGAAGAAAACGTGAGAGAGAGAGAACCTTTTGAGTGGCTAGGGTTTTGATCGAATGAATAATTCTATTTGTTTTAATTTTAAGTTGCACTTATATAATGCAACAATTAAAACCCTATTCCACTCAAGAATAGCTATAGGCTCCAACCCTAGTTCACCCTTGCAACCAAACACACCCTTTATGGTATTTTAATTAATTAATTATTATTATAATTAAAATCAATTAATATATATAATAATATAATAACATTTAATTAATAATAATAATTCATTTAAACATATACAGAGATATATTTAAATATAATCTCACTAATTTAATTTTAATATTAAAATTAAATACAGGCAACAACCTCAGCAAATTTAATTGCACTGTGAGATTACCAAAATACCTTTTCGTCCTAAAAGATGAAAATACCCTTCTCACAAATTGATTCTTAAATTATCTTCTAAGTGTGTGACCCGTAGGCTCCTCATCATATCGGCAGTGTGTAGTATCGCGATTAACACCAATTAATCGTCTCACTACATGCAGACCAAGATTTGCCCATAGCAAGACATCATGGCCACCCGATAGATTCGGATTCAGCGAAACCACAGCTTGTCAATGATATGGTTACTGTGCAATCAAATCATTTTATCAATTGTTATCTCATCGAGACTGAGGTACAGAAATAGTGTCAACCTTAGATATCTTCAACATGTTTGTATTTAGTTATTGGACCAATGACAGGAATATTAAATTGGATTGAGCATCAATTCAATCCCACTGTGGCCATAGATTTAGTGTCATTGCCATTTACTGAATTACCTAGTGAGATAACTTCTCCCGTACCCATAAGTGATGAATCCTTTGTCGATCCACCATAGGCTCGATACACTTCTCAATGTAGCCAATCACTACCGTATTGATAGCTCTGAATAGAACTACGTTGGCCTAGTGTCAAACTACACCAATTGGTGCACAAGGCGCACTAGTGATCTTAAGTCTAAGGATCACATGCACCACCATTCGTTAGAGGATTTATTCCATAGACACTAGGGTTACCATCCATATGGAATCCTTTGATGGGTCTGTCCAGTAAACTTGCCTTTAGCAAGCACCCATGCGTTGCACCAGGTTGTTGGCAAACAACCTTGACAAGTGAGATCAGTCACTGCCTTTTGACAGGGTCGTTTAACACTATGATAGTCTTACCGTATTATCTATGTCCTTAGTCAGAATAATACTGGGGCTACGGACGTTTCTAGAATGGCCACCATATGTGATCATAGGGTTCTCACTATCAAGATTTGAAACACTTGATACCCTCGTCACGGTTCTACCATCCTAAGGACATATATCATTACATACACGATATAGAAGAATATGTCTTTTATTGATAAATAAACATTTATTACAGAGTCAATTTTACAATAATTGATTGGCTCTAGGGCACTTACTCTAACAATAGCCTGGTCCCCAAGGGAACAATAACCCTACTTGTGACTCTTGGGGAAGAGCCCCAAATAATGACAGTAATGGCAGAGTTCTTGGTGGTTGACTGCCCAACCACTTATAATGTCATATTAGGAAGACCACTTTTGAATGACCTAAATGCGGTCACCTTGGTCCGATACCAAGCAATAAAGTTCCTACTCTGGATGGAATTGGAGTGGTCAGAAGCTCTCGAAAAGATTCCAAGGAGTGTTACAACAGGGCAATAACTTAGCCCAAAAAATGGGAACTTCCAAAGACCATGGTTATTGCGGAATATGGGCCAAAGCCTGAACCACTAAAAGATACAATTGATCCTCACATCCATAAAGAGGAACCAATAACTGGGCCAACAGAAGAGCTACGCGAGGTTCTTGTCAGTGAGGAAGACCCAACTCGCATCCTTAAAATCGAGAGTAACTTGACTTGAGCAGCAACTTGGTAAACAGATTGGTAGGGTTCCTAAAAAAGAATCTTAACGTGTTTGCTTGGGTTCATGTGAACATGGTATGGATCAGCTCCGAGGTGATGTGCCACCGATTAAGCATCGACCTTGAAGCCCAACCAATAAGGCAGAAAAGAAGGTCGATGGATTCTAAGCGATCTGAAGTGTTCAAGGATGAAGTTGATAAGCTCCTGAACATCAACTTCATAAGAGAAGTGAAGTATCCATATTGGCTTACCAACTTGGTTTTAGTGAATAAATCGAATGGCAAGTGGCAGACTTGCGTTGATTTCACTAATCTCAACAAAGCGTGTCCCAAAGACATCTTTCTGCTACCCTAGATTGATTAAATAGCAGATGTGACAGCAGGAAATGCACTACTTAGCTTCATGGATGCATACTCGGGATACCACTGAATCCCAATGTATCAACCCGATGAAGAACACATATCCTTTATTATTGATCGGGGTATTTATTGTTACAGGGTTATGCCATTCGGATTGAAGAATGTTGGATCAACCTACTAGCGTTTAGTTAACGAAATGTTTGTTGAACAGATTGGAAAAACCATGAAGGTGTACATCGACGACATGCTCATCAAACCAAGGTCACATAAAGTCATATTGATCACTTGGGCGAGATGTTTGGTATCCTCAAAAAATATAGGATGCGACTAAATCTCTTAAAGTGTGCTTTCAGAGTAAGCTCGAGAACATTCATAGGATTTTTGGTGAATCAGCGAGGTATGGAGGCCAACCCAGATAAAATCCAGTCCTTACTGAACATCCAGAGCTTGACAAAGATAAAACAGGTTTGGAGTCTAACCAAGCGAGTGGCCGCACTCAGCAAGTTTGTTTCCCAAGCAACCGATAGATGCTTGTCATTTTTTGAGACCTTGAAAGGTAATATGGGTTTCAAGTAAACAAAGGAATGCAAGAAAGCATTCCAGGAATTGAAAAGGCACCTAGGGCAACCTTCACTATTATCAAAGCTTGTCCTGGGTGAACTCCTTCTGTTATACTTGCCAGTCTCCCAAGTCACGATCAGTGCAACCTTGATACGCAAGGTAGGGGGAGTTCAACGTGCGTATGATTTCTTAAACTCTAAACTAAAATCTGCAGATTCTTATTTAATATATATAAACTATAAATTTATACCTAGATCTTGGTTCTAAGTAATGATCTGTATAATAAATGTTTTGTTTTTTCGCTGCGTTACTGGATCATTTACTAACAGTGGTATTAGAGCCTTGGGTACCAAATTTTACAGTTTTGTGAATGGTTGATTACATGTATTTGATTGATAACATGTTGCCTTAATGAATCTACACAAAATCTGCCATGAAAGCATGTTTTAAGAAATTGATTAATTGATTAATTTAAACATGTTGATGATCTGCAACTTTGGAATGTTTGGTTATGGATTTTTGTTGAAATTAGCAGTTTAGATTGATTGCAAAATCCGTTTGGGGTATTTTGGTTGTTGGTTGAACTGTTATGTTGCTACAGATCAGTGTACGCTTTCCGTGGTGATATAAACCATCACCGCGGTATGCGTTATTGGCCTACATGCTAATTGCAAAAATCAGCACTCACCGCGGCGATATAACCCATCGCCGCGATGATCGTCCTTAGGACGAACGTTGTTTGCAATCAGCGCTCACCGCGGCAATATAACCCAACACTGAGGCGAGTGCACATGGAGCTTGAGAGCAACGTTGATCAGCACACGCTACGGTGATCTAACCCATCGCCGCAGCGAGCACACTTCTGAGTACGTAGGGGTCAAATTGTAAAGTTTCAAAACTTTTAGACCAAATGTAGATCTGCAGATTGTCAGGGGGTAATTAATAATTCACCCACCCAATTCAAAATTTATTATTTTTGAATGAATGTCTTGTACTTGTTTGTATATTGCATGGTGCCTAGTACAAGCCTTAGACCTATGGTGAATGTTTTAAAATTTTTGGGTATGTATGATTGTAATTTATTAAATAGGGTCTACGTGTCCTGCCTTTCTCCTCTTCTCGATGTACATTCTCTTCTCATCTCATTCCCCCCGAATGTAAATCGAGGTTTCTAAATTTGTTGATGTAAAATTAGTTTGAGATTAATTTTATTGTAAATTTAGTATGACATTTTTGTAATGTACTTGAAGATGGATCAAGGAAAGGACGACCATACTTGAAGACTCAAGATTTTATTACAGGACCCCAAGGTGACCTACCAATTCCTCTAGGCTCGAGGAAATCGGTTTTTAGTTGGGCCATGTACCACACATTTTTATATTTTGTTTAGAATGCATGCTAAGGTTGAATGTTCAATAGCATGCCAAACAATGTCATTTTAACAACGATAATAATCTGGTGAGACATTAAATAACGAACCCTTAATTAAAGGATATTAAGTTACGTAAGCCTTCCATCACCATGGTTTTAATCAAATCACTGTTCGTCGAAACCTTGTTCGCCAAAGCGAAGGGTACACTTCTACCAGTGGGAGGTTAAAATGCATTGGAGTTTTCCTTAATGGTAATGGGTCGACTTAAAATGACGGTTTTGCTTGTTTGCAAAAGCGACGGTTGATAAACGCATCATAGGCATAGTAGAGAAGTACACATATTATGTGTACGTGGTGGCATGTAGTGTCCACTCTACTAATACTGAGAATCACACTTGAGGACAATGGTTGGAGCCATTGGATTGTGTGATTGGCTTGTTGGCTTTTTCACATTTGAGGTTGACAGTAGGAGCTATCAACTGGTGTAGGTTAAGTTTGTTAGCCTACCTAATCAACTCATTTTGGCTTGTTCGCCAAAGTGAAGGTTTGAAATGGGTAGGATGGGATCTCAGTCCACTAGGAAAGTCAATGGTCTTTCCCGAGTTAACAGTGAGGGCTATTGACTTGAGTAAAATAGTGGGAGCATCATTTAATAAAAGACCATATTAAATAATAATGAACTTTATAATGACTTTATCTTTTCTACAATTGTAGATTCACCAAAATGAGCATTATGAAACTACGATCGATAATCGAGAAAGAAAACAGGTTGGATGGATCCAATTTCTCAGACAGGTATCGTAATCTTCAGATTATACTCAAGTCAGAAAAGAAATTGTATATCCTTGAAAAGCCATACTTGGCTGATCCTGATATTGAACCTGATGCCACTCAGGAAGTAAAGGATACTTATCAAAAGTTCATTGATGATGCTGATGGCGTTCAATGCTTGATGTTAGCATCGATAACACTAGTGCTACAAAAGCAACATGAGAATATGGATCCTGCTTCCATTATTGTACACCTCAAAGAGATTTTCGAAGGAAATGCTCGACATGAGAGGTACAAGGTGTCAAAAGCACTATTTGGGAGTCGTCTGACTGAGGGAGCCCAAGTTGGTCCTTATGTGCTCAAGATGATCGAGCACATATAGAGACTTGAGACTTTGGGATTTGAGTTAGATGCAGAATTACAAATGGATTTGATTATGCAATCCTTGCCTGACTCTTATGTACCGTTCATAATGAATTTCAATATGAACACGATGGTGAAAACCCTATCGAAACTTTTGAACATGCTGAGGACTACAGAGTAGGACTTGAAGAAGTCCAAGCCTATTTTACTGGTTGCTGCCAGTAAAGGAAAGGGTAACGGCAAGGCCAAGGCCAAACCCAAGCCCAAGCCTAAAGGACAGGTTGCTCTTGGGCCTCAAAGTGGCAGGCGGAAGGGCAAAGTAGTCTGCTTCTTGTGTGGCAAGTCTGGCCACTAGAGGAAATACTACAAGGCTTTCCTCGCAAGCAAGAAGAAGTCAGATACTATGACTTCAGGTATGTTTATGATTGAGATTAACTTCTCTCCCTCAACATCTTGGTTCATTGACACAGGATATGGTACTCACATTTGTACTAATGTGCAGGGACTAAGGCAAAGTAGAGTGCTCGCCAAGGGAGAGGTGGACCTACGAGTTGGAAATGGAGCATATGTGGTTGCATTGGCTGTAGGGACTTACTGTTTATGTTTGCCTACGGGCTTGTTGTTGGAACTACATAATGGTTATCACGTACCTTCTATTTCTAGAAATATTATTTCAGTATCCGCTTTAGATAATATGGGGTATCATTTTGAGATATCTAATGGATTGATGCCCTTTAGTTTGAATGGTATTCTATTTGGAATTGCAAGGTTATATAATGGATTATATGTTCTTGATTTAAACAATAAAGATATTCTCAATGTTGAAACCAAGAAAGCTAAACATAGCGATCAAAGCCAGACATACCTCTGGCATTATAGATTGGGTCATGTTAATAAGACCCACATTGCAAAACTTCAAAGGGATGGAGTTTTGGACCCTTTTGACTTTTAGTCATTTGAGGTATGCGAGTCATGCCTATTAGGCAAGATGACCAAGTCTCCTTTCACAGGACAAGGTGAAAGGGCTACTGAGCTATTAGGCATCATCCATAGTGATGAATGTGGTCCACTAACAGTTGAGGCCAAATATGGATATTCATACTTCATCACATTTACTGATGATTTCAGCAGGTATGGTATGTCTACCTTATGAGACACAAATCTGAAACCTTTGATAAATTCAAGGAATTCAGGAATGAAGTACATAATATGTTGGGCAAAAGTGTTAAAGCTCTTCGGTCAGATCGAGGAGCTGATTACTTAAGCTCAGGGTTTTCTGAATACCTGAAGGAATGTGGGATAGTATCACAACTCACCCCTCCGTATACAACCCAACACAATGGAGTGTCTGAAAGGAGGAATAAGACCTTACTTGATATGGTTAGGTCCATGATGAGTTTTAGTGATTTACCTGCATCATTCTGGGGTTATGCCCTAGAAACTGCGACTCACGTTTTGAACCGTGTGCTGTCAAAGTCTGTAGATAAGACTCCATATGAGCTATGGAGTGGGCGAAAACCCAGCTTGTTTTATCTAAGGATTTGGGGTTGCGAAGCTTATGTTAAGAAATTGACTTTGAACAAGCGGGGCCGAAAATTCTTTAAATGTATATTTGTGGGGTATCCAAAGAAGACCAAAGGATATTATTTCTACCACCTAGAAGAGCGCAAAATTTTTGTCGCTCATTCTAGTGTCTTCCTAGAAAAAGAATTTTTTCTAAGAAGTACTAGTGGGAGAAAAGTAAAACTTGATGAAGTTCTAGAAGCACAAGATATACTAGACGAAGGACGGGATGATGTGCCACAGAAAGTGGTTGAACATCAAGAGGAGGTTACTCCATAACCTGTGGATCAAAGTGAACCAACTCCGGTAGCACAGGAGCTACGTAGATCTAGGAGAGTACGCCATGAGCCTGAGAGATACGATTATCTCGTGACTCAACATTGTGACGTACTAGTCTACCAAGACGATAAACCCAGAACCTACGAAGACCCTATATCGGATCCAGGTTCCGTTAAATGGCTTGAAGCCATGAAATCTAAGATGGACTCCATGTACTAGAACCAAGTATGGTCTCTGGTGGAACCACCTGAAGGGGTAAAACCCGTAGGGTGTAAATGGGTCTTCAAGAAAAAGACTGACATGGATGGCAAGGTGTATACTTATAAGGCACGACTGGTTGCCAAAGGTTTCAAACAAATTCATGGTATTGACTATGAAGAAACCTTTTCGCCGGTTGCAATGATTAAATCCATCCGGATTATGCTTATGATTGTTGCATATCATGACTATGAGATTTGGCAAATGGATGTCAAAACAGCTTTCCTGAACAGAAACCTTGAAGAAGATATGTATATGACATAACTAGATGGTTTCGTTCTTGATGGGCAAGCTGATAGGGTATGCAAGTTGCAAAGATCCATATATGGACCCAAGCAAGCTTCTAGGAGCTGGAACATTCATTTTGATGAAGCCATAAAAGAATTCGGTTTTATCAAGAACGAAGATGAGCCTGTGTTTACAAGAAAATGAGTGGGAGCATAGTGGCATTCCTAGTGTTGTATGTCGATGACATACTTCTGATAGGGAATGACATACCAAACTTGCAGTCGGTAAAGACTTGGTTATCCAAGTGATTCTCCATGAAGGACTTAGGGGAAGCAGCTTACATCCTTGGAATAAAGATCTATCGTGATAGATCATGTAGGTTGCTTGGCCTAAGTCAGAGTGCATATATTGACAAAGTACTGAAAAGATTTAGTATGGAAGAATCCAAGAAGGGATTTCTTCCGATGTCACATGGTGTTTATCTCTCTAAGGAATTGTGTCCTAGAACACAAGATGAGAGAGATAGGATGAAGAGGATCCCATATGCATTAGCAATTGGATCTATCATGTATGCCATACTATATACTCGGATTGATGTCTCATGTGCTTTGAGCACTTGTAGTAGATATCAATCGGATCCAGGTGAGCGTCACTGGATGGCTGTCAAGAATATTCTTAAGTACCTGAAGAGGAATTAAGGATATGTTCTTGGTTTATGGAGGGGAAGATGATCTCACTGTAAGAGACAGTGATGCTAGTTTCCAAACGGACAAAGATGATTATCGATTGCAATCAGGGTTTGTATTTTGTCTCAATGGGGGTGCAGTGAGTTGGAAGAGCTCCAAGTAAAGCACTGTAGCAGACTCTACAATGGAGGCTTAATATATTGCATTGCTAGATGCGGCCAAGGAGGCAGTTTGGATTAAGAAGTTCGTTACTGAACTTGGTGTGGTTCCCACGATTGTTGATCCTACAGACATCTATTGTGACAACAATAGAGCAATTACTAAAGCCAGGGAACCACGGTCTCATCAGAAGTCTAGACACATACTCAAACGATTCCATCTCATCAAAGAGATAGTTGAGAGGAAAGATGTGCAGATTAGTAAAGTGCACACTGACGACAATCTCGTAGATCCACTGACAAAGCCTTTGTCTCAGCAGAATCATGAAAGGCACTTGAGATCATTTGGTATTAAATACATAAATGATTGGCTATAGTGCAAATGGGAGATTGTTAGAGTAAATGCTCTAGAGCCAATCAATTATTGTAGAGTTGACTCTTTGTAATTATGTTCATTGATCAATAAAAGGCGTTTTATACTATATCGCGTAAATCATCATTGTATGTATTGATATATGTCCTTAGAATGGTAGAACCGTGACGAGGGTATCAAGTGTTTCAAATCTTGATAGTGAGAACCCTATAAGCACATATGGTGGCCATTCTAGAAATGTCCGTAGACCCAATATTATTCTAAAGTAAGGGCACATATAATACGGTAAGGCTATCATAGTGTTGAACAACCCTGTCAAAAGGCAGTGACTGATCTCACTTGTCAAGGTTGTTTGGTGACAACCTGGTGCAACACATGGGTGCTTACTATAGGCAAGTTCACTGGACAGGCCCACCAGAGGATTCCATATGGATGGTAATCCTAGTGTCTATGGAACAAATCCTCTAACGAATGGTGGTGCATGTGATCCTTAGCCTTGAGATCACCAAAGTGCTTTGTGCACCAATTGGTGTAGTTTGACACTAGCCTAACGCAGTTCTATTCAGAGCTGTCAATACGGTGGTGATTGGCTGCATTAAGGAGTGTATTAAGACTATGGTGGATAGACATAGGATTCATCACTCTGGGGTAAGGGAGAAGTTATCTCATGGCGCAATTCAGTAAATGGCAATGACACTAAAACTGTGGCCACAATGGGATTGAGTTGTCGCTCTATCCAGTTTATAATACAGGTCATTGGTCCAGTAACTGAATACATAATATCGAGAGTAACCGAAGGTTGACACTATTTCTATACCTCAGTCTCGTTGAGATAACAGATGATGAAAGGATCAGATTGTATGGTAACCATATCGTTGACAGGTAGCTGTTACGCTGAATCCGAATCTATCGGATGGCCATGATGCCTTGCTAGGGGCCAATCTTGGTCTGCGTGTAGTGAGACGATTAATTGGTGTTAATCGCGATACTACACACTACCGATATGATGAGGAGCCTACGGGTCATACACATAGAAGATAATTTAAGAACCAGTTAAGAAGAAGGGCGTTTTTGTCTTTTTAGGTGAAAGGGTATTTTGGTAATTTCACAGTGCAATTAAATTTGCTGAGGTTGTAGCCTTTATTTAATTTGATATTAAAATTAAATAAGTGAGATTACGTTTAAATATGTGTTCGCATATATTTAAATAAATTATCATTATTGTTAAATTTTAATATATATTGTAAATATATATTAATTAAATTTAATTGAGATAATGATAAATTAAAATTAAAAAATATCTTAAAGGGGATGTTTGGGTACAAGGGTGTTTGGGTGGAGCCCAAACCCATTCCATAATGGAATAGGGTATAGTGTACACTATATAAGTGCACACTTTGTGAAATAAATGAATTCACTCATTCAATCAATGAAATAAAAATTCCAGCCCCTTTAAACACTCTCCATGCCAGTTTGCTTTTTGCTAAAATCAAATACACTTGTTTTCTTCTTGGTTCTTAAAGACTAAAGAGGATCTAGCAAATCCCTCTTTAGTTCGTTAGAGTTATCTTCGTATGGAATACGTTGGTTCAATCCTACACTTGGGTCGGTAGCGAAATCTGTTCAGAGACAAACTTGAAGGAGCCTCAAAACGTGCGTATGATTTCTTAAACTCTAAACTAAAATCTGTAGATTCTTATTCAATATATATAAACTATAAATTTGTACCTAGATCTTGGTTCTAAGTAACGATCCGTGTCATAAATGTTTTGTTTTTCCGCTGCGTTACTGGATCGTTTACTAACATTATCGCCTCAAACAATGAAGCAGAGTATGAGGCCATGCTCGTAGGAATCCATTTGGCCAAGGAAATAGGGATAGAATGAATAAAGATCTATAGTGATTCTCAGCTCATCGTACATCGATCTCCGAGGAATATCAAGCCAAGGAAGAGAGAATGACATCCTATCTCCGGATGGTAAAATCCGAGTTTGAGTCTTTTAAGAGCTATATAGTATAATAGATTCCCAGAGAACATAATTCAATGGCCGACATATTAGCTCACCTAGCCTTGGAAATAAGTAAAGAAGCTACGAGCTCCATTCCCTTTAAATTTCTGCAAAGTCCCAGCATCCTTGCATTAGGAGAAGTAGTAATGACAACGGGGCAAAGGTATAGCTAGATGGATTCCATAATGGCCTACTTGAAAGATGGAATAGTTCCTGAAGAAAGAAATGAATCTAGAGCCCTCCTTGCAAAATTAGCTCGTTTCACCCATATCAATGAGTAGCTATACAAGCGAGGTTAAAACACTCCACTATTGAGATGTGTTGATCACGAAGAGGCAGACTACATTCTAAGGGAAATCCATAGGGGATCTATGGAAATCACACTGAGGGGCAATCTTTGGCGTACAAACTACTTCGACAGGGATACTACTGGCTGACAGTTTATAATGACGTAGTCAACTTAGTTCAGAAATACGACAAATGTCAGAGATTTGTTGACATTCTGCGAGCTCCACCTCAAGAGCTGACGACTCTAACAAGCCCATAGCCATTCGTAATTTGGGGAATTGATTTGATAGGCCTACTACCTCAGGGAAAAAGGAGGAGTGAAATTTGCAGTGGTCGCAATCGACTACTTCACCAAGTGGACAAAAGCCAAGCCTTTGGTAACAATAACATCAAACAAACTGAAGGATTTCATCTATAAAAACATTATCTGTAGGTTTAGAATCCCACACATTATCATCATTGATAATGGGAAATAGTTTGACTGTGAGGATTTTCAGTCATCTGTGAAAGGCTCGGCATAAGGAAAAGCTTCTTGGCCATTTATCGACCTTAAGCTAATGGTCAAGTCGAAGTAGTGAACAAAGTGATCAAGCACAATATGAAGAAAGAGCTTGACTCCCTTAAAGGGAGATGGGCAGACGAGCTACCCGACGTATTATGGTTGTACAGAACCACAACCAAAAGCTTAATAGGAGAGACCCCATTTTCACTCACTTATGGATGCGAAGTAATGGCCCCAGTGGAAGTTGAAGTTAGCTGATTGCGGAGAGAAGTCTTCGACAAAGATAATAATGAAGAGTTGTTGTGCTTAAAGTTGGATTTGATCAAAGAACATCGAGCTAAATCTCAATTGAGAATAGCCTCATGTCAACAACAAGCAAAGAGATACTTCAACTCAAAAGTGAGGAATCACGATTTTAAGGTAAGGGATCTAGTCCTAAGGAAAATTTTCCCTAGGGCAAAAGATGCAAACTTGAGGGCACTTGGGCCTAAATGGGAGAGTCCTTTCAAGATCTCGAAAAAGCTTACACCATGAACCTTTCACCTGGAATACTTAAATGTCACAGTAGCCTTGCAAGCATGGAATACTGAGCATCAATGGAGGTATTATCAGTTTTCAACTCGAGTCCAGTTCCTTGTTCTTAGTTTATGTTAAAGCCATTTATGGTCTACATTTCATCAATATAAAAACAAGTATTATTTAACAATCAAGTTGTGTTTTTTGAGCCTATCAAGATCGCAGTCTAAGTGGTTACCATAGAAGAAACTCGAAGTCTAGAGCTCGAAAAAACGACCTAGGTATATAGCCATGCCAAAATTCGAGCTCAACAAGGGTGTATCCCCAAACCTAACCAAAAAGCAACTCAGAAAACAACTGAGAAAAGCACGTCAAGGAGAAAGTCAATCATAACTCTATGATTAAGACTCGAGACGGGCAGCTAGCCCTAACTCGACGTCGTCGAAAAAAAGGACTCTCATGTTTGTCGAAAAGTTCTTAAGAAAGCGGACAATGCATAACTTAAGAGCAAAATTTGATTATATCATCTAGTTCGGTTAGACGAACTATGATGACTTTGTAGAGGAACTACAAACACTATAATGAAAATAAAGATTATACTTGTAAAAAATCCATCTTTATTGATCAATCAATTCATATTTAAAAAAAAAAAAAAAAAACATTTTCAGGGGCAAGCATTTTGGAGCTTAGTCTCGTGCCGGAGTTGGAGGAGGGTCCTTTGGTGGCTCATCCGAGGCAGGAGCATTTTTGGCAGCAATCGAGGATGGAGCAAGTGAGATAACATCCTTGATCACAAGTTTCTCTTCCACGATCTCATCCTCACCTTAATTAGACTCAGAGCTATCTGGATAAACAAACTTCAACCCCACGACCTTGGCTTTCATCCTTTCAACCTCCGTTTGGTACTCCGGGGGATGGAAGGAGAAGTTAAGCGAGGGGTTGCTCTCCCACATGCACTGAACTGGACCAAGTGAACCGATGTCTCCAAACATGGATTTCCATCTCTTCTTTCATATTGGTGACATTTGCTATGGCCTCTTTGCAATCCTCCTGAGCTTGCAGTAGCTAAATATCCTGATGTATCTGTTGGTTCTCTAGATCCTTAGCCATGGCTTGAGCAGTTGTGAGCTTGGAAATTAGCTTGTTATTGAGACCTCGTAAATGGTCCCGATCTTTGGTCACCTTTTCCTTAGCTACCTCGACCTGAGAGAGCTTATCATTGAACTCCCTTTGCTTGAGAGCCAGGACTTCGGTTTGCTTCACCTTATCTTGGTCAAGTTCGTCTCTCAGCACATTTCTCCTCCTCCAACTTCTTAGTCTTCTCCAAAGCCTCTTCTTTGAACTTTATCGCTTCTTCTTGAGATTTGGCAAGTTCTCAGGCATCGCAAAGTATTCATGATAAAGAATTTGGGTCAACATGCAAGCTTGAAAGGAAGAAAAAAAAAAGCATGAATAACTCTGAAAAAGGAAAAAATCAAAAAGGGGATAAACGAGCTATTCTTACCTTCGTGACATGCTGTGGTGCGAGACAACAGCTCGTGTGGAGGCATCGCTTTGTATTGTTAATAGTGCCTCTTAGACACTGCGTCCTTTACAATGGCTGCCCCTGCAACAATATGCTCTAGCAGCTCGTCTATCAACTTGTCTATCTTGGCTTCGAGCTCCTCGTCTTTTTCCTCTTTGCCACGCCTCTGTGACAAATTCTTTTGCCCACTTATTTGCTTGGTAGCCTTAGCCACTGGAGCTTTCTTCTTTTTGGCCAAGCCCTTCGCTAAAGTATTGGACTTTGCCACTACCTTCTTTAAGCCTTCCATAGGCTCGACAACATTTTTCTTTGAGCCCTCCCCCGGCTTGACAACCTTTTTCTTTGAGCTATTCTAGAGCTCGAGAGCATTCTTCTTTGCAACTTCTTTGGAGACAACTGCAAGCTTCTTCGAGTTTAGAGCCCCTTTAAGCTTGCCCACAGTCCTCTTAACAACAGGCCGCGAGGTCACAACCTCGGTCGATTTTGTAGAAGCCTCGGCCTACTTCTTCACAGTAGTGCAGGCCAAGATTTTCTTTTGGAGATTATAGGGCTTCTTGGCGAATATCTCTCCAAGAATAGAAAATGCATCAGCACCTTATGAAGAAAAATAGGGGAATATATGAGAAAGCGAGCTACTACACACTTTACCTTTCTCAAAGATTGTTTGGAATTTCGTAAAATTTGGACAGAACTCAAAAGCAATCAGCTGAGGAAGCGTGATTAGTTTAGTCACGTCACAAGAACTTTCGGGTAGGTTGCTAAAAGCTCTTAAGCAGCTCCTATAGTCTTCCCCGATGTAGCTTCGGTCAACGTTCTCTACAAAGAAAAACTAACATAATTAGAAGTCAACCAATGGATGCTTAACCACAACAAAAGGACAAGGATATTTATAGGCTTTATTCGCAAAAAAGCCATTGCCCCCGGAGAAGTAGAAAAAGTACTCGAAATCCCAATTTCTGAGTTTCTTGGGGACTTTGACCATCCCGTTCAAATGGGTCTTTCTCGCTTTGGAGAGGTAAAAAGTTTGGTCCTAACTCTTTTTTAGTCTGTACAAGTGGACAAGCTCTTTACAGACAGCTCACCTATTTTGTTCAACATGTAAGCTATGTACATACCTATCATTATTATATACAAATTCCCTGTCAATTGAAGGGGAGCATCGTTGAAATGATTCAAAATGTCGACAATAAATGCGTGAGGTGGGATGGACATACCACACCTCAGAAGAGTCTCAGAGATCGCCACCCAATTTTTAAGGGGATCCTTTGGCAAGAACTCTCCTGGAATGCTAAGAGAGTTACTGGTAGGATAACTCTCCTTTATCCGACCAAGGTCATCTAAGGTGACCGACGAAGTCGGATCTTTCCTAAACCTAATTGATCAACGGGGGTTTGCATAAAGGGCTTCCTCACTCCACGAGATTTTACCCCCACTACTTGCACTCCTCTCAAGAGCCTTAGCAACGAGCTCTTCCTGAGCTTCCTTCCCACTATTAGCTAGAGCTACTAGGGAGCCCTCTACGAATAGCCTCTTGATGCTGATATTAGGGGACGACATGTTTGGTTAGCTTATTGGTGGATACATGAAACATGAAGAAACGAGTGTTAATCTCAAATGACGAGCGACCTATCCACACTTGCCTTCAGTTCAGGCATCCAAAAAGCTCGCTTGCAAGGAATTTTAAAGCTAAACCCAGAAATACAAGCGAGCTACAAAGAAACCCAGCAACCAACCAAGAACTCCAACAAAGGATTCCAGTAGTTGCTCGTCTAAATGCTCCTAAAACCCAAGTTAGAGGGTTTAAACCCTAAAATTAACTAGGCCATGGCAATGGCCATCCTAACAACAAAGTGCTCTAGCAAAGAAACCAAAAAGAATAAGTAAAGAACACTTACTTGTAAGCAGATGACGGAGAGGTTCGTTGAAAAGTTGCCATGAAAAGAATGCACAAATGCTTACAAAGACAAAAAGAAATAATAGTCGAATGATCTCAAAATTCTCAAGTAAGGTTAAAATAAAGGCAACGAGCCCGTTTTATAGTGTCAAGCGAGTAGTCAAAATGGCAGGAATTAATCTAAACCATTTATTTGCGACGAATCTCAACCCTCCATTCATCGAGCTATCTGGGCCGTTTAACAGTAACACGTGGCGACGATCTGTGATGGGCGATCAACTGTCAGATCAAGCAATCATAACCGCTGGTGCACGTCACCTCAACTTTGCGAGTGGCAAACGCACATTGCTTCAATTTCGCACGTGGCCAACTATAACAACGCACGCGCAGCAAAAGTAACTGCAAAAGTCAACCGCATTTAATGCGACATGCCAACTCCAAAATTCCCCTTATGTCCTCCATTTTCAAAATTCATATTTGACATCACTGCATGAGAAGCCAAGTATTGGTCACGTCTGGTGAGATTAAGGTCACATGATGAAGCTCGACAAAAAACTCAACAACTTATGTGGGAGTTAAACCGGCAAAGGAATTCAGTCTGAATGGAAAATCGAACAACTTCAATTTTCGAAGCTCGACATGACCTCCGAACACTGAGGGGAAGATGTTGTGTGTGATTTTTTCGGAAGCTCGGAGATCTCGAAAGTTTGCAGAGTTGTAGTTCGACCTAGAATCAGTGCGACCCAAAATCAATTCGATCCAAAAGAAGCTCGACCTAACTAAAGCTCGTCATAGCGACCAATCTTAACAGTTGTTTGATAGATCAAAGGATAAACAGCAATCTCTGATACTTTGTAAGAGATAAGATCAACATCAATAGCAGCGCGACCTTAGCACTCAATCACTGAAATCACGGGATTGCATACCAAGTCTGATCGCAATCTCAAATTTATATCTCTTTCCTTTGCTAAAATCTTGTATAAATACCCCCTCAAACTATGAGAAAGGGGTTAGCAAATATTTCTAGGCAATATACATTTTTTTGTAAGCTCTCAAAAGCAATAAAAAGACAGTAGATTAGGCTTAAGTTCTAACTTGCTGAACCACTTTTAAATTGCTCTTATGTTCATATTTTACTGCATTTTACCATTCATTGTTGATTTTCATTTAATCATACACACATGTGTTCTGATTCCATCAAGTTCAATTAGATCTCTCTAGTTGGTGCGAATTTTTCTATCAACTGAGAGGTTCTACTATATATGTTTTCCTTTTTCTGTTTATTTACTAAATCAGTTCTATAGACTTTCTAGAATTTTTAATTATTAAGAAATTGTTTCAAAAAAATTTACCTCTGCTTTCATCTCCTTGTACGTAACTTTTACCTGGTAAAACACTTGTTATATTATTTCGTTAATCTTGTTCTACTATATATGTTTTCCTTTTTCTGTTTATTGACTAAATCAGTTCTATAGACTTTCTAGAATTTTTAATTATTAAGAAATTGTTTCAAAAAAATTTACCTCTGCTTTCATCTCCTTGTACGTAACTTTTACCTGGTAAAACACTTAAACTTGTTATATTATTTCGTTAATCTTGGTTGTTTATTTTGTTGTTTCTTTATCATGATCAAATAAAAGAGAAGTTAAAAGGATTAGAAAAGAAGAGAAAGCTAAAGAAGGATTAGGAAAATAGAAAAGTTTGAAAGGATTAGAAAAAGGATAGTTTTGGAATAAATTAAAATTTATTTATTTAATTGATTTTAGGGCTTACAAAGAGCAACACTATTTAGTTTAACAGGATGTTCCTATATCTGCACACCATAACCCACAACAATTGTCGGTTTCAAATAGCTTGGAGAAAACAATCTGAATATTTGAGCCGAATCGAAGTCTTGTGTTGAAGTTTTGTCGGGTGAATTCTTCGATGAGCCCAATTAGGTCACTTTTCTTAGCAAAAATCTAAATCACCAATCAATCAAATCCTTTGCAAAGTAAAAATTGTAAGTTAACTCAAAATGGATTATCAATTTTGTTGACTTTCTTTGACCGTTTTCAAGAACATGTCATTTCAACATAAAATTATACGTGGCAGTATCTTATGGGTTTCTAAAAATCAAAATAATCCTCCATGTAATGTGAAAATCTACCAGTCAAAAGCTACCAACCAGTACTAGTAGTGTTGTAATGGTTTGGTTTTAAATCTCCATCATCAATTAATATATTATTGTTTATAATTCTTGATTTCCTCCAAATGTTTGCAAATAGGATTAGTATATCATTAATTACATTTCTTGATTTCGTCCTACCAGTATAAATTAATAATTTAAAATTCATTAGAATTGTATTATTTATACGCCTTGATGTCGTATGTAAATTACCAATGTCTAAACATGTACAAACAAAACATTAATATAAAAATAGTTATTTAAAAAACCATTTTTTTAAGGGTTAATTGAAATCTGATTTTTTCTTAATTGTTTCAGTGATATATGTGGTCACTTATTGTGAAGTCCAATATATTACTACAATGAATATTGTTTTTCCAGGATTATATTCATTAAAATAGTTCAAAAAGTCAAGGTAAAACAGAGAAGAGTAATGTTACTCATCCCCAAAATTGCAACTCAAATGTTATGTCATACTACCATTTAATACATCGTTAATATATTTACATGTCTATCATATACGATCACATAATTTGTGATAAAATTTTTGGAATATATACCATATGTTTTGAGATAAATTTGTTGGATAAGGATTGTAGAGCATTCTAAACTGGGAGTATTATATCACACACTATCAAGCATTCTGCATTGAACATTTAGAACGAGCGCTGTAAAAAGTTGACTTTGAGAAGGGTTTTCATATGTAAGGTTAATTTTGAGTCACTCTAAACTACTTTTATGTTGTAGAATAAACTGATTTTCAACTTCAAGAGTCATGAATATAGTTACATATAATAAATTTTCTTAACTTATTAATAAATTTAAATCAATTCCCTCCTATTCTATCATCAAAATTAGCTACCATCCTTATGAAAATCTTCATTTACTGTAATGAAACTCAAATTTTATTTTCACATTTAGACCCAAAGTTTTTAAATTGGAAGTTATTAATTAAAGTTAATTTTTATCTTAAACTTTGTTAATACCCATCTAATATGTCTCTAAACAAAAAAAATAAAATAAAATAAGATTTAATTAACATCTTCTCTAAATTTGAAGGGAAATATCATTGCAAATATCTCCCTTTATGACTGGATCATAAGCCTTTTAACCATTAGGGTTAACTATACTCAGAGTTTTATATTCGAGTCGCACGTGAGACAATTATCGGGTTTACCAAAGAATAAATATATATATCATTGCAAATTACCCTAATTTTTTTATTAATTTGATTAAGAATGTGGTAGTAAAATATTAAAACGTAGTGATGTTATAAAGAAAAATTTCAGACATAGAAGTGACATGGATGAATATGGTCAATTAAAAGAGGGGATGGTGTAGGTATTGAAATAGAACGTGAAAATCTACCAGTGGTCCTTGTTTGTTGAGTTTCGTGTTAGGTGAGGTTTTTACATGGACACCCCTAAGGTTTACTGATTTAAAATGCATAACCACAGGTTTCAGAATAAAACACCTACACTCTAATAATTGAAGGATGTTTGTGAAAAGTATTTATCATGGGGATAAAATAAACGACAAAATAAAAGTATAAAGTTTTTTATTTCCCAAATTTCTTATCAAATATCAAATATTAATATTTTTAAATCATTTAATATTTTGATCATGTGACAAAATCAATATTAGCTTATTTTATCGTCAGAGAAAAGACAAAGTAAGGGTATATTAGTCATTGCATTCAAGATTATGTATCATAATAAGTTTTAAAAAAATGTCTTTCTCAATGATATAAGGGTGTAACTGTTTCCTTATGAAATTTGTTGGCCTTTGGTTTATTTCAGTAAACTTTATGGGTATGTATATAAAACCTCAGTGGTAGGTAGTCATTTTCTTTGGTAGTAGGTAAGCATTTTGAACCAGTCTCGGTTCTTTTCTTTTCTTTTATTTTATATTGTCACTATCCTTTCTTTCATTCAATACCATTATCAATTCAAGGATGACATTCTAATGGGTAAGATATGACATATGTTTGTTATTTAAAATTTGTTTGAATTACAAGCAGATTTTGTTGATATATTCAACTCCATCTAAGCTACTTTGTCATATGGATTTTTTTTTTAATATAAAGTATATAATTAATTAATCATATATCTTCCCCAAAACACCAAACCGCTAGAGTCATCATNGACATAAGGGTGTAACTGTTTCCTTATGAAATTTGTTGGCCTTTGGTTTCTTTCACTAAACTTTATGGGTATGTACATAAAACCTCTGTGGTAGGTAGTCATTTTCTTTGGTAGTAGGTAAGCATTTTGAACCAGTCTCGGTTCTTTTCTTTTCTTTTATTTTATATTGTCACTATCCTTTCTTTCATTCAATACCATTATCAATTCAAGGATGACATTCTAATGGGTAAGTTATGACATATGTTTGTTATTTAAAATTTGTTTGAATTACAAGCAGATTTTGTTGATATATTCAACTCCATCTAAGCTACTTTGTCATATGGATTTTTTTTTTAATATAAAGTATATAATTAATTAATCATATATCTTCCCCAAAACACCAAACCGCTAGAGTCATCATCAAGCAATAAAAATAATTATAATTATATAAGACACTTAAAGTTTTATCCGTAATACTAGATATACGAACAAATCCTACAAAGATTTGTGTACAAATTAATGTGATACAAAATAAATAGAAGAGTGAATATAAAAAGTCAATGTATTCACTCTTTTATTTATTTTCACATTAATTTGTACACAAATCTTTGTAAGATTATTTATACATCTAGTATTGTTTGAGTTTTATATTAGTGTATAATTTATTATATTAATTTTTACTAAAAGTAATACTAAATTAATAAATTATGTGTATACAAATTCTTATGTACAATTCAATTCATTGAAATATATATATATAGGTTGAAGTATTATAATAGAATTTATGTTTATTTTTACTCAAATTTGTGACATAAATTCATAATCATTGATTCAATGTAATCCAACGGATTTATATGAGAAGTTAGATTTAGTTAATTTTTAATGTCAGATAAATAATTTTTTAGCCATTCGAGTATCATGAATCAATTGGCATAAATTTGTGTTACAATAATCTAAGCCTATAATAAACTTCACATATCTAATTAATAGTGTCACAAATATACAAATTGTGTATACAAACTCTTGAATAAAAATGAACATAACATTAACTTTTTATAATATATTATTTGTCCTTGTTTATTAAGTATTTTTTAAATTTTCCGAACTTGTCTCACCTCAATTTATACACACAAATTTTATACAATAAATTTACACGTCACCAAATACTATTCTAAGTTTATATTTTAATATTTTATTGAGGTCGTAAGATAGATGAGAGTGGTGGTAGATGGATATATAACAATACTCGGTCGCAGCTGAGGTATTCTTCGAATAACACCGTCAAATCTAACGGTTGCTCTAGGCGGCAAATTAATTAAGGCATTTAAGAATTGACCTTTTCCTAAAATAATAATAATGATTTAAAAAAATAATCGGTGAGCTGGTAATTTGGTTTATTACAATAACAATTTGGATTGTCAACTTGTGGCTCCGGAGAAAAAGCAAATTAATGATGTCGGCATGTTGGCAAGAATTAAATAATATATTTTTTACTGGGATCAATCAGTCAAAGAATTGTAGACTTTTTCCTAACTTTCCTATATATATATATATATATATCTAATAATATCAAGGGAGGTTAATTTTTTCTAAAGAGATAGTTAAATCGTTCAGTCTTTGATTTTTTAAAAGTATAAATATCTTCTGAATCCTTAAAAATCTCTTAAAAGTAATAAACCTCTTATAATATCAAAAACATTGTTTTAAAATCCGACCTGAGACTTGGTAAAGTGACCCGTCATGAGTCGATCGGTTTAACTGGTTGGAACTATGATATCATATAATTTATTTTTATAAAATTTATTAACCCTTAAATTTTTAATATAAATACAAAAATACCCTAATTTATTTATTTAAAAAAATCCAAAAATTACTAATTAATTCCTAAACTTTTGACATATCTCCAAAACACCCCTAAAATTACAGTTAGTCCCTATAAATTTGAAATATTACAAAAACCCTCTTGAAACCTGAACCATACCGGAGAAGTTGTCGAGTCTGTCCAATCCGGTTTTAAAACAAGTCAAAAACCACTTAATAAAGTTTTTTTTTTTTTTTTTAGATACCCTTCTGAGAGACAATAAAATAACAGTGTTCTGTAAAAAAGTAAAATAATGATCTTCTCTTTTAGAAATATAATTTTATAGTTGCAAGTATGTTGTAAAATATTATTTAAACTGAAAATGAGAATTACCAAAAGTTACACACCGAATTTATGCTCAAACTGTGACAAAATCCTACCGTTGATTAATATTAACTTATAATGAATCAACGGTCAGGTTTTATCACGTCCATTCGGTGCACACCTTCGATAACTGTAGCATTACTCTTTTAAACTAACAAATATTTTATTCATTAAATAATTTTTTCTACCTTTGAAAAGTTTCGTTTTATCAAGTTATAAGTGTGCAACTTTCATTGTCCAAGATAGGGATGGGCGTTTGCCCCCCCGCGGGGATCAGCCTGGCCCGGCTCGAATGTGGGGGAATCCCCGAAATATCGAGGATAGGGCCAAGGACGATCCTAAAAAATCCCGCCCCTGGGACGGGTCAGGGAGGGGATTGTGCAATCCTAGCCCGTCAACCCCCCCCGTGGAGTCCCGCCTTCTTTTATTGAGAATTTTTTTTTCTTTGCAATGTGTATAAAGTTAGAGTTTAAATCATAGTTTTAAGTAAGTATCTAAATTTATGATATTTCCTTTTATATACTTTCTAATGTTTTTATAAATTTATAGAAAAAATAATTTAAAGAGAGAGTTTAATAATTAATATAATTATTATTACTTTGTGCATTTCACAAAATATAATACATGGCTCAAAAATAATTGTAGATTTTATAATTTACCAAACCAATAAGAATATACACAATTGTTTAACAACTTACAAATTACACAAATCTTATCCTTGTAATTAATTAATGGTAATTAAATATGATGTTAAACTTATCAATCACTAGGAACTTGGGATAATGGGATTTGTCTATTCACAAATAGACTAATTTTATTAGTTGTAGTAGAGATAGTGTTTTATTAATTATTCATTAATTTACCTAGTAAATATGTTAAGGTTGAATTTATTTATATTAATTTTGTGAAAATTAATTAATTAAAAGGTTAACTAGCCTAGTCTCCTATATTTGAATTTAATCAATTTACCTAATAAATTATGTTAAAATTAGATTATTTTTATTTTATGAAAAATTAATTAATTACCGGGTGATTAGCCTAATTGGCTAGCTTTCATACAATTAAATAAAATCAACTTACTATAAATTTTGTTAAGACTGAATTTAGTTATATTAATTTTATGAAAAATAATTAATTAACAAGGCTAACTAAGCCTAAGCTTCTATCACATTGAATAATTAATCAATTTATCTATAATTATGTTAATATAGATTATAAGATATATTTAATTGTGCTAGGGAAAAATCCTCGCAGGGCGATTTCCCTGCAAAGCCCCTTCATCGGGCTGGGTCGGATGGGATGGGAGTGATTCCATCCCCACGGGCCGGGGATGTCATGAAGTTGTCTCCACCACGGGGGTCATAGAGTGGATATGGGACGAGGACAGGAATGGGGTCCCCAACCCAACTCGGACCCATGCCCATCCCTACCAAGAAGCCAAAGCATTCGTGTTTATGCCTAAGTAATAATTTTATTAACTTCAAATCTATTTTTATGTTTCTTTAAAATTTGAATCAATGTGTATGTGAAAAAAATTACTAATTATAAACCTATAAAATTGCATTTAATATATATATACATGTCTATCTTAGATTTATTGAAAATGAGAACTATTATATAGCATTTTTTTAATATATATATATATTCTATTTTAATATATATAGATATATAATAGGGGAGAGGGAGAAATATAGAGAGATAGAGTGAGAGAGAGAGGAAGTTTTGTGTAGGTTGAATATATATATATATAGTTCCATTTAAAAAAATTCATATATATATTAGTCAATCCGCTCATAGAGATTTAAACTCTCCTACTTTCTTCTCCACGACTCCACCTATTTTTTATGATTTTATTCCAAATTCTTTACTCCTCATTCTCTTTTTTATGCTATTCGCTCTTAAAACTTTTAAAAATTAAAATTGTTGAAGCTTCACTACTCAAGGTCCATAATTAGCTCTATTTTTGTTTTATCAGTTTTAGTATGTGTATTACTCATTTTAATTTAGTTATTAAGGTTGAATCAGCTTTTTTTTTTTTTTTTTTTTGAGGTTTTTTAATTCTAATTTGAAGAAAGCACGGATAGTTGTTGCCGAGATGGCCGAATGCTGTCGTTGGATGCACGTCTAGTGATGACATCCCCACCACCCTTCGACCAATTCTAAAGATTTTTTTATTATATTTTCATTTAATTAAAAAAAAATCATACAAAAAAGTTAGAATCTAAGTTAATCTTAGGGTGTATTTTGAAATTAACTCTTTCAAAAGCAGTTTTGAATTCTAAAAGCTACAAATACTTGCTTTTGGAATACTTTTATACAACAAATTATTTAATAATCAACTTATTGTATAATCACTTTTCAAACTTTGGTTACAGATTATGAAATAAATGATCATGGAAGATGCTACAATAACCACAAACTCACTCATAGTTAGAAGTTTCAGTATGGGCATAATATTACTTTTATATATATTCTTTTGGTGGAAAGCATTATTATGGCTGTTTATGGTATCATTCTTCTTCTTTATCAATATAATAATTACTTTAGCCTTTTTATTTGAAAAAAAAATATCTTATTGGCTTAATTTTTCTTATTAATAACATTTTTTTTATAAACACATATTTCAATGAATTATTTTTGTTGATGTTTGGTTTTGGACACCAACGACTTGCGCGTGTAAAGTGCTAAGAGAGTTTTAAAAATTACATGTGATGGTTCTATGAGATTTGAATATCGTACTGAGAATATATATATTGCAGAAAAATAAATAGAAGATTGGCAAGAGAGGTTTTTAAAGTGGTTTAGATGCTTAAAGTGAATCCTACATCCACTGTTATTGTATTATTCTCTAGCTATTTCTATAATATTATCCGTAAGACATACAAAGATGGAGAAAAACTTTGTTTATAGAGAGAAATAATGAAGCTCAAATCTATGTCTAGCTCTCATTTGTCTAACCTCTTTTTTTCGTGAAGAGAAGTGTCTATTTATACACCTCTGAGTTCAATGTAATAAGTGTTTTGCAAGTTGCCTTGATACATGAGCAGCTCTTATCTGTTATTCTCTTAAAATGAGATAGGGTTGGTATAAGATATCTTTGAGACGGTATGAACTTGACATGAAGTATAATTTATTTTTTAGATACTTATTGAACTGATATCAACGTGACCTTTTAGGTATAATAATTTTTAATTTTTATTAAATTCTTTTTTAAATATAATTATAAAAATTAAGAAAACTGCAAAACTGGTCGGTGGGGTGGTTCACCGGACAACAGCCACCGCTGGTGTCCAAATGTCGTCAATGGAGGCGTGTCCGGTGCAAAATTTATAGATGTATGAAATTCAATTCCAAAATTACCCATAATTTAATGATTCCTTCTTAAAACTTAACTATACACGATTGACTATTATGAAAAAACTGCATAAAAGTAAAACTCTGTACATAAACAAAGATCTTTGAAAGCTAAACCCATAAACGTTCTTCATTAAAACTAAACAATCAGAAACCATAAAAGGTTTTTACACTAAAAGATTATAACCCTACAAAATCAGCTCCATGATAATAGATTAATTAAAATAGCTGCAATGGGTACTTAAAAGAATATTCTTAGATAATAACGTTTTAAACAATTTAAAGAGTTAATGCAATAAAAAATGGCAGAAGATTGAAACTAGTTTCATTTTGGTACAAGTTCATTTTCCGTAAAATTCAATTCAAACCATGAACTTTGATTCACGGGTATCAATTNTTATTTGAAAAAAAAATATCTTATTGGCTTAATTTTTCTTATTAATAACATTTTTTTTATAAACACATATTTCAATGAATTATTTTTGTTGATGTTTGGTTTTGGACACCAACGACTTGCGCGTGTAAAGTGCTAAGAGAGTTTTAAAAATTACATGTGATGGTTCTATGAGATTTGAATATCGTACTGAGAATATATATATTGCAGAAAAATAAATAGAAGATTGGCAAGAGAGGTTTTTAAAGTGGTTTAGATGCTTAAAGTGAATCCTACATCCACTGTTATTGTATTATTCTCTAGCTATTTCTATAATATTATCCGTAAGACATACAAAGATGGAGAAAAACTTTGTTTATAGAGAGAAATAATGAAGCTCAAATCTATGTCTAGCTCTCATTTGTCTAACCTCTTTTTTTCGTGAAGAGAAGTGTCTATTTATACACCTCTGAGTTCAATGTAATAAGTGTTTTGCAAGTTGCCTTGATACATGAGCAGCTCTTATCTGTTATTCTCTTAAAATGAGATAGGGTTGGTATAAGATATCTTTGAGACGGTATGAACTTGACATGAAGTATAATTTATTTTTTAGATACTTATTGAACTGATATCAACGTGACCTTTTAGGTATAATAATTTTTAATTTTTATTAAATTCTTTTTTAAATATAATTATAAAAATTAAGAAAACTGCAAAACTGGTCGGTGGGGTGGTTCACCGGACAACAGCCACCGCTGGTGTCCAAATGTCGTCAATGGAGGCGTGTCCGGTGCAAAATTTATAGATGTATGAAATTCAATTCCAAAATTACCCATAATTTAATGATTCCTTCTTAAAACTTAACTATACACGATTGACTATTATGAAAAATCTGCATAAAAGTAAAACTCTGTACATAAACAAAGATCTTTGAAAGCTAAACCCATAAACGTTCTTCATTAAAACTAAACAATCAGAAACCATAAAAGGTTTTTACACTAAAAGATTATAACCCTACAAAATCAGCTCCATGATAATAGATTAATTAAAATAGCTGCAATGGGTACTTAAAAGAATATTCTTAAATAATAACGTTTTAAACAATTTAAATAGTTAATGCACTAAAAAATGGCAGAAGATTGAAACTAGTTTCATTTTGGTACAAGTTCATTTTCCGTAAAATTCAATTCAAACCATGAACTTTGATTCACAGGTATCAATTCTGAACTTTCTATTCTTTTTATTGTTGCTAATCAATGTCATAAAGTAGAAACGCGAAAAGGATTAAAAAAAAGAGTAATGTTATGCTTACTCACGATCTTATTAACCATCTTACTATTATTTGTTAAAATTACATATGGTACCCGTACTATACTTTATATTTACACAGGATAGTAAAATGGTTAGTAAGATCGTGAGTAAACATAGTATTATTGTAAAGAAAAAATATTCAATATAATTTTAATTTTTCATCCTTGCATTTATTTCTCGCTAGAGATTGGGACTGGTGCTAAACCCCGGCCCAGCCTGAAAACCCTGCAAGAATTAGATATTAAATAAATAAAATATTTTTTATAAAACATTTGCAAAGCAAAATAAATAATTTTCTTTTCAATATCTGTTTTTTATGTGATCTACCTATTGTAGTTAAGGAATTAGTATTTTGGGTCTTAAATATAATAATTAAGATAGAATCATATTAAGCTTTACATACATACCTTTTTAGATTTGAGGAGTTTTAAAAAGTAAATTAGTATCTTTAATATATATATATATATTTTTTAATTTAAAACTTCATTGAATATATAACTTTTTGTAAGAGATAATCATTTTCTTAGTATTGCATTAATCTTCTATAGCTTGCATGCCATAGATAAGGAAACAAAAAAAAGTATGTGGTAAGAACTAGGATAACTCATGTTTCTCTATAATCTATATTCATTTAATGAACTTTTTGCTAATTTTTTTTTTAATTTACCCCCTTTTTATTTATTATAAAAAAAAAAAATTGTATAAGTGAATATGACACAATAAAGTTTAATAAGATCAAAGATTGGATTGTGACGGAGAATGGATGATGATCCTCAACCTACTACAATGTCAACTCCATTAAATAGATCACCGATAGACAGGGGGTGGAAGTAGCGTATGGTTAACCGAAGCTACAGCTCAGGTAAATTTTTTTATTTTTTATTTTTATTTTTTATTTTTATTAGAATAGGATAAGTTTGAGGTTGGCCTATAATTTTTAGTTTTATAAGATTTTCTAGAATTCTAGCAAGCCAACCGAATTCTTATAAAACATTTTAATGATTTAAAACTTTAATAGCTTATTCATTACATTTACTAATACAAAT
Source organism: Pistacia vera (assembly GCF_008641045.1). NCBI lineage: Eukaryota > Viridiplantae > Streptophyta > Magnoliopsida > Sapindales > Anacardiaceae > Pistacia > Pistacia vera. The sequence goes on from NW_022195293.1 coordinate 739,576, forward strand.
TTCACAATTCCCATATAGCATCACAAAATCCATTGGGTTTTATGTCAACATATTTATCTACCGTACACAAATACTTATTTTTATTTATAAATAATAATTATTTTTATCACTCTCTATTGTTTAAAAAAATGTTTCAATTTCATCATCGAATAAAGAAGAATCATAACTTTTACGTAGTAAGAAAACCTTACAATTTGTATAACCGCTCCACAAATTAGGTGTATGTATCTCATTCAGTTACTGAAATTTATTTATACTATCAATATTCATTTAAAACTGTTACATATAATTTCAAAAAAAAATAAAAAAAAATCAACCCTCTCATAATCAACAGAGTAATCATTCACACGTTATACAACTTAAATAGCCAAACATTTGTGATTTCAGAATCTAGTTCATTTATTAAGTGTTAAAAGAATAGTGCCCAAGTTTCAAGGTGAGCATTCTTAGAGAATGCTTTTTTGGTTTCATTAGTGGGATGATTTGATTATTGATTGAATTAAACCACACTTGTTAGGTGTAATTTTTTTTTTTTTTTCTTTTTTTTTTTGGTTTATTTTTTATTTTTTTTATTTATTTTTTTTTTATTTTTAATCTTTTTTCTGTTTTATTTTTTTTATTATTTTTTCTTTTTATTATTTTAATATTTTAATTTTTTTTTTTTTTAATTATTTTTTCTATTTTTTTTTTTAAATTTTTTTTTTTTCCTAATTTTATTTTTTTTTATCTTTTATTTTTAAGTGTTTTGGATGAATTGTGCAAGTCTATCTTATATATCCAAAGAGACAATTTTGTTAGATTTGAAGAGTAAGGCTTTCGTCACCCTTAAGTAGCGCTTAGGTGTCACGGTCACATCTTCAAGTCCTTATGGTTGCTCAAGTAACTTGCTTTACTTAGTCTCTCTTTGGCTTTTATTTGGACATTTTTATGCCAAAATTTAATTATCTTGATATTATCAAATCAATACAACTTCTTCAGATGAAAGTTTGGTGTATATATATGTAATTTGATTTTGTCAAAATTTGAGTTTTATTTTAGAGAAGCGATTGCCCGACTAAAATTAAAAAAATGCGTCGCCATAGTTTGACCATTATACCGATTATAGTATTCAAACCCTCTATACTAGTTACCAATTTTGACAGCATTATTTTTGCTCTCACCAACCCCCCTCACCTACTCCCAGTTTCTAGCTCTCTCCATATAGCCGTTAAATCAAACGCCGTCACAAGCTCACCCACTTCCCAACACATGACCACACGCTTCACCTAACGCGTTGCCATCAAACCACTCCAACCAACCTTTGCCTCACATATTATAAAACCCAAACCAACCAGAACCCAAATTCATCAAATCTCATTCCTTCATCATCATCACACTTAATTACCCCGCCAAATTTCTCCCACGTTCAGCCATGGATCTCCTCCTGTTGGAGAAGACCCTCTTAGCTCTCTTTGTTGCTGTTGTTCTCGCCATTACCATCTCCAAACTTCGCGGCAAGCGCTTTAAGCTTCCTCCTGGTCCCATCCCAGTTCCTGTTTTTGGTAACTGGCTTCAAGTTGGTGATGACTTGAACCACAGAAACTTGACTGACTTAGCCAAGAAATTTGGTGAAATATTTTTGCTTCGAATGGGGCAACGTAATCTTGTGGTTGTTTCTTCACCAGACCTTGCCAAAGAGGTTTTGCATACTCAGGGTGTCGAGTTTGGTTCAAGAACTAGAAATGTTGTGTTTGATATCTTCACTGGGAAGGGTCAAGATATGGTTTTTACTGTGTATGGAGAACATTGGAGAAAGATGAGAAGGATTATGACGGTGCCATTTTTTACAAACAAGGTTGTTCAACAATATAGGTATGGTTGGGAAGATGAGGCTGCGCGTGTTGTTGAGGATGTGAAGAAGAATCCTGAGGCCGCAACAACTGGGATTGTTTTGAGGAGGAGATTGCAACTGATGATGTACAATAACATGTACAGGATTATGTTTGATAGGAGGTTCGAGAGTGAGGAGGATCCTTTGTTTAATAAATTAAAGGCTTTGAATGGTGAGAGAAGTAGGTTAGCTCAGAGCTTTGAATATAATTATGGTGATTTTATTCCTATTTTGAGGCCATTCTTGAGTGGTTATTTGAAGATCTGCAAGGAAGTCAAAGAAAGAAGGTTACAATTGTTCAAGGACTATTTTGTTGAGGAGAGGAAGTAAGTTATTTGTACCATTCTTTTTTCTTCATTATTTTAATTATGACTTAGTTTGTTAATTTTATTAAAAATTATTTAATGTTGACAGGAAACTCGCAAGCACCAAGAGCATGAGCAATGAAGGGCTGAAATGTGCTATTGATCATATTTTGGACGCTCAGCAAAAGGGAGAGATTAACGAGGATAATGTTCTTTACATTGTTGAGAATATCAATGTTGCTGGTAAGTTATTTAATTCATTTCTTAATTTACATTACATTTACTTTCACATCATATTCATATCTGTCACTCACTCAAGGGCATTTTCGTCATTACATTTTCAAAGAAGTTCTCCTACTAAATTTCATTTTATCCCTTGAATCGGTCGTAGAAGGAATTTTTAATATTCAGTTAACACTAATTCTTTTTGCGGAAATTATTAATTATTGATAATGATCGCATACCCACAAAATTATTAATTTGAATTGCTTATGTACAACTAAGAGAGAAATTATTAATTATTTAATTATTTTACTCTAAAAAAGAGATTTGGATTATGATTATTTATTATTAGCACCTTTGGTGTTTATAGCGACAAGTGGGCATCATGCTTGTGGCGGTAAAAGAGTTACGCAGTATAATGATTATAGGTGCTACATAGTTTGAGTAGAGGATTAATATACTGATTTGAAGTAAAAGATTAGGTGTGAAAAGGTTGAGTTGGAGTGATTTGAGAAGCATGACCAATCAACAATTCTTACCTAACTTAATTACTAGCCGTCCACATCCATCCACCTTCATTAAGAAACTCAGTTCACCGCTGTTGTGGTTGCTCATAATACAAGCAACGTGCATAAATTATCTCTATTTTCAAGATAAGTATGACCTAACTAGATGGTTGACACGCCTTGGTGGTTTATCCACTTCATTTACTACTTTTAGGGGTTTATTTCTTGTTCATCCCCCTCAGAGATTATTAAGTTTCAAGTGTCCTTGCAATTTCCAGAAAGTACTTAAAACACCCCTAATCTTATTTACTATGACAGCAATTGAGACAACCCTATGGTCAATTGAGTGGGGAATTGCGGAGCTTGTGAACCATCCTGATATCCAAAAGAAGCTTCGAGATGAACTTGACACTGCTCTTGGGCGTGGTGTTCCAATCACTGAACCTGATACCTACAAACTGCCTTACCTTCAAGCTGTGATAAAGGAGACTCTAAGGCTGAGAATGGCAATTCCACTGCTTGTGCCACACATGAATCTTCATGATGCTAAACTTGGTGGATATGATGTTCCTGCTGAAAGCAAAGTCTTGGTGAATGCTTGGTGGCTTGCAAACAATCCTGCACATTGGAAGAACCCAGAAGAATTCAGGCCAGAGAGGTTCTTGCAAGAGGATTCAAAAGTTGAGGCCAATGGAAATGACTTCCGTTATCTTCCTTTTGGTGTTGGGAGAAGAAGCTGCCCTGGAATTATTCTTGCATTGCCAATTCTTGGTATTACAATTGGGCGTTTGGTACAAAATTTTGAGCTCTTGCCTCCACCAGGGCAGTCCAAGCTTGATACTTTAGAAAAGGGTGGACAGTTCAGCTTGCACATTTTGAAGCACTCAACTATTGTGGCCAAGCCTAGGTCTTTTTAATTAATTTCACACTCTTTTTTTTTTTTTTTTTTTTTTTTTGGCGTAATATTACTTTATGGTTTTTGAATGTGGGATTCAGATGGAATGGGCTTATTATGTTATATCTGGGATGTAACAGTGTAAATCTGTGAACTTATTCAGATGTTGAATGGAGATTTGAAATAAGTTTATCTAATTCATTTCTCAATTGCATGTCAGAAACTTACATTTCAACTTTTTTATGTGTGACTTACCATCAATTGTTACAATTACCCAATCAAATAAGGTCACACTCTTAATTTGGTCCACCATATTGACATCCTTAACTCAAAAGCCTCAAAATTGGTATACAAAGGTTAGGGCCCCTATCCTTTAAGCCACAAAGCATGTGACAAACTTGTACTAAAGTCGTACTCGTACCTAACCAGCATGATGTATAAATTCTTTCGTTGGCAAGAAATTAAAATAATTAGACGTTCCAAAGCCGAACATATATAAAATGGTTATAAATTCGACTTATTTGGATGAATTTGGGATTGCTCTAATTTTAGATAATCACTTCTAGCTATATTGTACAAATAATTAATTGTAGCAGGTCGAATGATATTTCGACCCGCAATCTAGAGGTGGGCAAAAAGCCGGAGCCCAAAATCCGGTCTCAGGCCCAAGGGAGGAGGGACCGGGTAATTTTTGCACAGCCCTGCTATACAAGCAAAACATAACCAAGTCCCTCGTTATTTTATTTGATTCTTTTTTCAAAGAACTATAAAATTGAATCAGCGTCGCTTGCACTTAAAAAGAGTAATACAGTCTATGACATCGTCGCTACCAGGTACCAATCAACCCTCTCTGTTCAAACCTCCAACTCTAAAATTCAGGTAAAAAGAACAAGACGATGCCGTATCTGCCACCACACCTCAGGAACTCCACTTCAAACTCAATGAGCAAAGCATCTCCCACCAACTCCTCTGTAGCAACCCTAAACACTGACAACTCCAAGCTCTCATTTTCTTCAAATTCAAATTCTGTCGCCTCCTTCTCTAATGCCTTTCGTCGGACCGCCGCTGCTCAAACCCTCCCTGAACCTTTTTTCGCTACCTGGAAACCCTCCGACCGCATCCTCCGCTTGCAACCTCAACAAGTGAGTACCAGTAATTTGATGCTTTTCTGTTGTTTAGTGGCTCATTCATTGAATATAAAGATAGTTTAAAATAAAATTGAATATATGCGTTTTTTTTTCTTTTTTTTTTTTGTTTTTTTTTTTTTTTTTTAATTAAATTGTAAATTTTAAATTATTTTTTATTTTTTTTTTATTTTTAAAATTTTTAATTTAGTTTCTCCGTAAAATAAAAGGAGCAATGAAAAACAAATTTGCATTTAATGTGTGAATCTTTTATTTGAATGTGTAATTTTGTACAGATTGAAGAGGTACGTTCGCGGCTTCATGTTGATGTTAACGTTGGTTCACGCTCTCTTCCTGCTCCTCCACCAATTGAATCTTTTTCAGACATGGTGAGCTTTGAGTATATTGGGTAATTTTTTCTCCTTTTTTGATGTAATGGGCAATGTCAAATTTGACGTGTATATAAATATATTTGTCATTTTTCCAGTGTTTGCACCCTAGTATCGTGAAGGATATTGAGTTTCATGAATATACAAGGCCAACTTCTATTCAGGCTCAGGCGATGCCGGTAGCTCTTAGTGGAAGGGATCTGTTGGGTTGTGCTGAAACTGGTAGTGGTAAAACTGCTGCATTCACCATCCCTATGATACAGGTCAAGAGTTGGTTTATATTAAAACAAAGGATGTTGTATTTTCTTTGTCATCCTGTGATGATAATTTGTATGTATCCTGCAGATGGTAGTCATTTTTAATTTGATTTTGGTATGTCATGTGCAATATGCGGCACTGATGGCTCAAACACCAGTTAGGCGTGGTGATGGACCATTGGCATCGGTATTGGCTCCTACTAGAGAACTTGCCCAACAAATTGAAAAAGAGGTGAGATTTTTAGCTATATAGTTCCATGATGTTGGAAATAACTGCTCATATTATGAATGATCTCATTATATAGTGCTGACTTTTATGGAGGAGGTGTTCTACCTTCATTTAGGGGGTGTTTGTCTAAGCTTATGAAAATTAACTTATAAGAACAAGTGCTTATAAGCTAAAATAGTTTATAAGCATTTGAAATTTTAAGCAATTACGTGTTTGGTTAAAGTACATATAAATGACTGATAAGTAGTTGACGTGTTGGTAAAATGTGGGTATAAGTACATTTTATTATAAAAGACTAAAAAAGGTACTACATTAATAAAGGTATACTATGGAATTTTAAAATTAAATAAGGATAATATGGTAATATACTTGGTCAAACTAACTTATAAGCGAGTGCTTATAAGCAAAAAAAAAAAAAAAAAAGTATTTTCCTCCCAACTTATTTTTTTTTTTGCTTGTAAACTCAACTTATAAGCTCAAAAAAGTTATAAACAAACATGTCAGCTTAATTTTAGAGCTTATAAGTTAGTTTGACCAGCTTATAAGCTTAGACAAACACCCTCTTAGTTCTAGCAGTCTCCTGAAACAGCTTCTTAACAGTTGAGGTTTCTTACAGCTGGTTTTGAGCTCTGTAATTATATTAGGAAAACTTGGTGAATAATAGTTTCAAAGTGTTTTTTGCCTTTGGTCGTGTGTGCTCGACTTTCAGAAAAAGCCTGTTCTATAAATTATGCTAACTTCTTTCGTTGGCAAGAAATTAAAATATTTAGACGTTCCAAAGCCGAACATATATAAAAAGGTTATAAATTTTTATGAATTCAACTTATTTGGATGAATTTGGGATTGCTCTAATTTTAGATAATCACTTCTAGCTATATTGTACAAATAATTAATTGTAGAAGGTCGAATGACATTTCGACCCGCAATCTAGAGGTGGGCAAAAAGCCGGAGCCCAAAATTTGGTTCCAAGCCCAAGGGAGGAGGGATCGGGTATTTTTTGCACAGCCTTGCTATACAACCAAAACATAACCAAGTCCTCGTTATTTTATTTGATTCTTTTTCCAAAGAAGAGTAAACGACATATTCCCACCCAAGGTTTGACGAAATCTCAAGTTGGTACCTCTGGTACATTTATTCCAATTCCCACCCTTAAAGTGACGGAAAAGTGTTTGATGTAACAGTAAATGGGTAAATTGGTTATTTTGCATGGGTGGCATACGCTAGTAGATTGTCGCCGCTAATAGTCTTTCGATGCACGTTAGCAGATGACGTCCCCGACATTTTTTTCCTTTGGGCCCAAAACCCGGTCCCAGGCCCAAGGGAGGAGAGATCAGGCTTGGGATCGGTCCTAGTTCGGTCTCGGTTAACTTCAAAACCCCCTTCACCCAATTACAAAAGCCCCTTGACAAATATCTAAAACCCCCTATAATATATGTTAAACTCTAAGTATGACTAAATATTCTTGAAAAGGGGGGAATAGGAATCAATAAAAATATTTGCGAAATAAAACTTATCAATGAGAGTTAAAGCAAATAGTGAATTTATCAACACAATGTTCAATGGCTAGATTCAACAACTCAAGAATGATAAAGGTGTTACTAAACACTATGATTTGAAGAGATCAATTAAATGCATTCAACTTGTAAACAATAAGTATGAATAATGAATGCAAGAACAAGTGCAATAAATGATGCTCAACCAACAATAATGCAATGTAATAGAGTTGAGAGAGAGAGAGAGAGAGATGCTTTGCAATTTATAGTGGTTTGGAGCTATATCCATAAGCCTTCTGCATCCATTACTTCAAGGCAACGTCCTTAAAGTTCCACTAGAATTGGATTTCGCCCATACAATAGTTTTCACAAGGGTTTTCGCCTCACACATATAGATTTATAGGATTGCACCTAGTTTTACAAGATTTTACCACCAAGGAAAAGATTTAAAGTTGTTTGTGACTGACTGCCTCCTTCAAGTAGGCTTATACACATAATTAGAACAAATGGTCTCTCAAAGGTTTACAAGATGAGTACAAGTGAGAGTACTGATTTGGATTTTGAGCTCTGGGGATTATATTATGATGTTTTTCTAATCTCTTCTCTGTAAAATAACCTAGGAGCATCAAACTTTTATAACCCAAAAAGAATTAGCCATTGCAGCATTTAATGCAGTTTTAATAAAGCCTATAGAACCTAGAGGAATGGTCGTTCCTAACTCAACGGTCATATTTTTTAGATCTAGGTAAACTGGAACAGTCATTCCACTACATTGTATGATCGTGCAAGACCACTACACGGTTATTCCACCACGCAGAACCATCACATCCAGTTGTTCCTCTAAATCTTCTTAAATTTCCAGAGGAGTGAACGACCTATTGGAACGATGTTGTGCAAAACTTCTTCAGATATGAATGGTCATTCCACCACAAGGAATGATCGTTCTAATATTGAACTTTGAGTTTTGACTTTGACCTTTGAGATGAAGTCAAGAGTGCGAAGTGTCCTGGATTTGAATTATCTTGACTTTTGAACTTGGGCGCATGGTCATGCAGGATGGTCCTTCGAGTGCAGTTTGGTCATGCGAGTGCCACTTCAAATTAGCAATGTGACTAATGACCAAGAGGACGATGTCGTGTGATATTGCCTAGCAACTTTCTTTTAAGGAATGGTTGTGCATTGATCACGCACGGTCTTACCTAAGCAAAAATTTGCTTATGCACTATTGAATCACCTGTTCGACATGTTTTTTTTTTTTTTTTTGTTGTGACTTGAGTCATACCTTAGCATGTTATGGTTAGTGTTCAATCAACTTTTTGGACAGTTTTGGCACATCAAAACATGTGAGAGGTCAATAATCTCCCCCTTTTTGATTGATGACAAAACTAAACAAAAATTGAGTTCAAAACAAGCATAATAACATATATTCAACATACATATTCAACATGCATTTTCATAAACCAAAACTTGATGGAGCACAAAAGCTCCCCCTTTTACCAACATATCAAGTAAACAAAAAAAAAAAAAAAAAAAAAAAAAAAAAAAAAAAAAAAAATCCTTCAATAAAACACACCAAATCACAAATATACACACTTCTTATATTCACAAACAACTTTCCCCCTTTTTGTCGTCAATCAAGGAAGACATTAAACAACAAAGTAAGGATGAAAAAAAAATTTAGAAACAAAGTATGTATTTGCATAATCATATCAAAATGAATACAAAACAAAAGTACGTGTCACAATGGACACTAATGTTTCCCATTGTGCATAGATAAAAGACACAAAAAAACTAAGTTTAAAATAAATAAAACACACATGAGGAAAAACATAAAAACATGCTAAGGGTTTGTAGGTGAGGATGGTGGAGGAGGAAAGGATGGAAGTTTGTCCATCAACTAAGCAAAAGACTAGAGAGCCTTTTTGATTCCTTTGAGAAGTTTTTTAATGTCTTGAAACTTAGGATCAAAGTAGGCCTTTATCCTTTCAAAGTCATCCAAAGGAGTTGAGCTTGGTCCAGCTTCATCTTGTCCAGCTTCAATACTTTGGATTTTTCTTCTTGGCATGACCTTAACAGGAGAATCAAAGCTTTCGAAGCCATTCTCTTCCTCTTCTGCTATTCTTTTCCCTTTATCCAAAACCCATTTATCTTTTCCAGCAGACTTCACCATGTGCATATGTTGCAACATGGAGCCATCAATTAGATGAGAGGAACCAAAAGGAACCTTCCTAGCTTCATATTCTTCTGCAAGAACCAAATTCAATTTGTTGCAGATAAAAGTCACAAACCAAATTGAAGTTCCCCATAATCTTTTATGATCTCTTCTAGCCTTTTTATCAACAAAACAAGAATGTTTATCTTCTTTTTTGCCACAACTGCTTCCAAGATTAGGACATCCCTTTTGGTGACTTTGGCATTTGTCCTCTTTCTAGCATATACAGAGTATGATATGTACCTATGAAAAATGCGCATTGCAAGGTTCAATATCTTTGTTGATTTGGACAAACGGGGGTTGAACCTTCCGATCCCAAAGGCTATATTCCAAGCCTTGGTAATGTCCCAATTCTTAGCTAGATCAAATACTCCTTTAGACTCACATCCCAACCATTTTCCTAACAGAGCCGGGGTAACCTTGTACTCCTTGTGCTCTTGATTTTTCAGCCTAAAAATAATTGTGTAAGGAGGATTCACTCCATCAAAAGCTTCTATTACTTCTAGGCTACTGAAAAATTCGTAAACTAAATGCTTATATGCATCTAGTTTAATCTCTGTTAACCCACTTAACCTCAAGTTTTCTATCCATTATACTATTTGTTCCATTAAGCCTAAATCTCTAAGAATATCCTAATCAAAGGCTTTGCCAAGAAACATACCTTTCTCTTCAAAAGCTTTAAAGCGATTCTTATGCACAGGGTCTTTGAAGATAACTCCATTCGGTCCTCTCAAGTCTTCTACCAGAGCTATGGATCCTCTTCTTGGTACTCCTCTTGTTCTTCTGATTTGAGGTGTTTATGGTGAGTTTTGAGTGAAAGGAACTTTTGAGTTGAGAGGATTTTTAAAAATGATTTTGGTGTCAAAGCAAAAATGAACCGACCTTTATATAGAAAACACGAGGCACGGTCGTGTGGCAGTCGAGCACGATCATTCCACTAATGTTTTATATTAGGGTTAGGGCAACATAACATGATGCATGGTCATTTGCGATAGCCAGCATGAATGCGCGTTGGTTTATAAAATCTGATTTAGATACACTCAACACGCATGATCGTTCCACTAGTCGTTCCAAAATAGACAATTTGAAAAAAAATGTTTGACTCTAATTGCACATTGATCAAAACATCAATAAACAATGTTTTTGACATTCTAATCACTTGGGGAGTTCTCATATATGAGAAAAAGTGTCAAGTTTGATACTAACCACAAGATTGTATCATTTTGACTTTTTTTCATTCAAAACACTCATTCAACCATTCAAACACACATTTGTCAACAATTTGTCATTCATATGTTAAAAAAAAAATACAATTTTAACGTTCCATATGAACTAAATGTGTTCCCTATCTTTGTGAGAAGATTTACCACTTAGTGATTCTTATGTCCATCATCTAATGTACCTTATTGATCCCCTTTGGAGAAGCATTTTAAGATTTAAGCAGATTTTGAGTACCCAACTCTTAATCCCAACCCTTTTATCTTTGCAATCTGATTGATCAAATCACTAATGGGGTTATGTAAGAGTATTTGCATTTTTGACACATGCAAAGACAATCACACAAGGCATGTTATATCAATCAACTTAAATGAATTCTCAACATGCACACAAAACATATCATCTTAACCAATTTCACATATAAGATAATTGCATAGTTTGATGAATCATACCTGATTTGCATTTATCATTCCAAGCTCTCTTCGAATGGTGTATAATCTTTCTTTATCAAGAGGCTTAGTGAAGATGTTGGCCAATTGGTGATAAGTATCAACAAATTCAAGTGTAATGTCAACTTTGCTAACATGATCACGTAGGAAATGATGTCTAATGTCTATATGTTTTGTTCTAGAATGATGTACGAGATTTTTAGACAAATTTATAGCACTTGTATTATCACAATGAATAGGAATGCTATGCATTTTGCAACCAAAATCTTCAAGTTATTGCTTCATCCAGAGAAGTTGTGCACAACAACTAGCCGCTAATGCATACTCAACTTTCGTGGTTGAAGTAGCAACTAAATTTTATTTATTTGAAAACCATGAAGCTAGCATGCTTCCTAAGAATTGACATGTTGCACTAGTGCATGTTTTTCCTATCTATCCTACATCCTCCGAATATCCTATAAGACTAAAAGATGATCTTTTACGATATCATAAACCAATATTTGGAGTTCCTTTCAAGTACCTAAGAATTTTTTTGACAACATTCAAATGAGATTCTTTAGGACAAGATTGGCAACGTGCACACATGCATACACTAAATAAAATGTCTGGCCTAGATGCAGTTAAATATAATAAAGTGCCTATCATGCTTCTATAAAGCTTAGAATCAACACTTTTACCTCCTCATCGGTTTCCAATTTGAGTGATTTGCTCATGGGAGTTGGTTGATCTTTTGCCTCATTCATTTTGAAACGCTTGAGGAGATCATGAATGTACTTGGATTGATTCAACAAGATCCCTTCCTTTTGTTACTTGATTTGTAATCTGAGAAAGAAATTTAGTTCTCCCATCATGCCCATCTCGAATTCACCTTGCATCATCTTAGAAAATTCCTTGCAAAGGATTTCATTAGTAGCACCAAAGATGATGTCATCAACATAGATTTGAACTTTCTTTTGTTGCTTGATTTGTAATCCGAGAAAGAAATTTAGTTCTCCCATCATGCCCATCTCGAATTCACCTTGCATCATCTTCGAAAATTCCTTGCAAAGGATTTCATTAGTAGCACCAAAGATGATGTCATCAACATAGATTTGAACTACCAAGATGTCTTGTCTATGCTTTTTGGTAAACAAGGTAGTATCCATTTTTCCTTTTGAAAAACCATTTTGAAGAACAAAACTACTCAATCTATTATACCAAGCTCTAGGAGCTTGCTGTAAACAATAAATTGCTTTTGAGAGTTTAAAAACATGTTCATGAAAATTGGGGATTTCAAATCCAGGTGGTTGTTTCACATAAACCTCTTCTTGAATGAAACCATTTAGAAATGCACTTTAACATCCATTTGAAAAAGTTTGAAATTTAAATGGCATGCATAAGCAAGTAACATTCTAATAGCTTCTAATCTAGCAACGGGAGCATAGGTTTCATCACAATCAATACCTTCCTTTTGAGAGTAGCCTTGAGCAACTAATCTTGCTTTATTTATTTCCACAATACCTTGCTTATCCATCTTGTTCCGGAATTTAGTGCCAATGATTGGATGGTTTTTTGGTCTAGGAAGAAGTTCTCATACTTTGCTTCTCTCAAATTGATTTAACTCCTCTTGAATTGCTTGAGCCCTACTGTCATCATTAAGTGCTTCATCCACTTTCTTAGGTTCAACTTGAGACCAGAAAGCTACGTATTGGCATGTATTCCTCATTGATGCCCTTGTTCTTACTCCTTAAGAGAATCTCTGATGATTTGTGCGTCTTTCACTTCATCTCTCACTCTTGGAAAAGAAATCTCCCTTGTTGTTCTTTGAGGTTCCATGAAGGGGTTATCTTCATTTTCAACCTCTTCTTGATGTCCTTCTTTGTTTGGATTTGATGGAGATGTTTTATCATTGATCTCTAGTTCTTTCATCATCTCATCAATCTCCTCTTCATTATTTTTTCCTGCATTCTTAAAAGAAGATTCATTAAATAACACATGTATAGATTCTTCAACTAAGAGAGTTCTTTTGTTGAAGACTCTATATGCTTTTGAATGTGAAAAATAACCAAGGAAAATTACTTCATCCAATTTGACATTGAATTTTCTAAGGTTGTCCTTACTATTGTTAAGTACAAAGCATTTACAACCAAAGGGATGAAAATATGCAATATTTGGCCTTTTCCCTTTGAATAACTCATAGGGAGTTTTCTTGAGGATTGGCCTAATCATAGCTCTATTGATGATATAACATGAGGTATTAATCGCTTTGGCCCAAAAATATCTAGGTATTTCATGCTCATGCAACATGGTCCTAGCTATTTCTACCAAAACTCTATTTCTCCTCTCAACAAGTTCATTTTGTTGAGGAGTCATAGGTGTCGAGAAATTATGCTCAATGTCATGCTCATTGTAATATGATTCAAACAATGTGTTTTTAAATTCTTTTCCATGATCACTTTTAATGCATGTAATTGCATGGCCTAATCGGTTTTGCAATGTCCTAATCGATGGCAAGAATGATTTGAATGCATTATTTTTGTGTACAAGAAACAGTACCCATGTAAAACGTGAGTAATCATCAATAATCACAAAACAATAATGCTTACCTCCTAGACTAGTTGTCCTTGTGGGACCACACAAATCCATATGGAATAATTGTAAAGGTCTAGAGGTTGAAACAACATTCTTGGATTTAAAACAAATACGAGTTTGTTTGACTTTTGCACATGCATCACAAATATGATCTCTTTTGAAAACAAGCTTAGGCGAACCATGCACTAAATCCTTTTTAGAAAGTTTTGTAATGACATCCATGCTTGCATAACCTAATCTTCTATGCCAAAGCCAACTATCTTCATCTTTTGTAGACATAAGACAAAAATCTTTGGATGCAATGCTACACAAATCAACAACATAAATATTTGAATGTCTATAACCTATGAATGCAATGCTATTTGTGCAAGAATTAACAACTTCACAACACATGGATTGAAAAACAACTTTAAAGCCTGTCACTCAATTGACTAATGCTTAACAAGTTATGCTTTAATCTGTCAACAAGCAACACATCATGAATAATTAGAGACTTGCTACCGATAGAACTAATGCCAATGATCTTTCCTTTTGAGTTGTCACCAAAAGTGACATTTCCTCTATTCTTTGGCTTTAATGAGGTGAACAATCTCTTATCTCCTGTCACATGTCTTGAGCATCCGCTATCAAAGAACCACTTATTTGCTCCAAATTTCATTGCTTCAAGACATACATACACAAAGAAAACATTCATGTTCTTTTTGGTACCTAAATGGTTGTGGGTCCATGGGAGTTAGTTTCAATCATTCCCTTAGGAATCAAAACCCTTTTTATCACATAAGGTTTGCCTTTCCTAATATGACATTTGCGTGTGCTATGACCAACATACTTGCGAAAACCACATTTTCTAGATAATGCATTAATGGATGGCTCATGCGATTTGTCGAAAGGTTTTTCATTTGAAAACATGTTGTAACCTAAACCTTCTTTGTTAAAAGCATATCTTTGTGAAGCAAGCATTTCATCATTTCTTTTGCTTCCTAAAGTGAACTTGCTCAAAATCTTTTTTGTGTTTTCAAGCTCATTTTTCAATTTTCTTTTCGCAAAGCATCACAAATAATCTTATAATCATCAAATTCTCTTTCCAAAACAATCTTATCACAAGAAACACAATCAATTTGATTTTCAAGTTCTTCAACATTATCCAAAAGTTGCTCATATTCAACTTTCATTATGTATGCTTGATTTTTCAACTTTCTATTCTTTAAAGACAATTTTTCAAATTCTTCCATTAATGACTCAAATGCACATTGCAATTTATCAAAAGAATACTATTGAGAGTCTTTTACCTCGAATTCGAAGTCTCCTTCCAAATCATCTTCTTTGGCCATGAAACAAAGGTTGGCTTGCTCTTCATTTGACCCATCCTCATCACTTGAGTCATCACTTCCATTCCAAGTGGTAGCAAGAACCTTGTTCTTATAGAATTTGTCCTTCTTGTCATTCTTCCATTTAGCTTGAGGACAATCTTGACGGATATGATCGGGTTTTTTACAATCATGGCAAATTATCTCCGATTTTCCCTTATCATCTTCATTTCTTAGTTTGAACCATTGGAATGGCTTTCCCTTGAATCTTTTTTCCTTCCAAGAAACTTTGTGAACCTCTTTGCTAAGAAGTTGATTTCATCTTCTTCCATAGAAGAGTCATCACCTTCTTCTTCTTCATTCCACGGTCTTGAGGGCAATCTCCCTCTTTGGCTTAGTCTCTTCCTCTCTTAGCTTTCTCTTCATCTCAAATGTCAATAAGCTACCAATGAACTCCTCCATTTTCATTTGAGTGAGATCTTTTGATTCTTTAATCGCGGTCACCTTTATTGTCCAACTTTCTGGCAATGAACGATGAATCTTCTTCACAAAAGCAAAACTCTTTCCAAGACCTTTGAGATAATTTATCAAGTTAGAGAATCTCTTGTACATGTCGGTGATGCTTTCTTCGGTTTTCATCTCAAACAACTTGTAGTCATGGAATAGCATCTCAATCTTTGATTCCTTCACTTGACTTGTTCCTTCATGAGTGGTTTGAAGAATTTGTCAAGTGCCTTTAGCCGTTTCATATGCCGAAACTCTTCCAAACTCTATAGAATCAAGGGAGCAAAACAAGATGTTAAGAGCTTTATCATTTAAACTCAATTTCTTTTCATCTTCAGCCGTATAATGTTCTTCATCTTTGGCAAGGCCTATTATGTAAATCCCATTGGTACGTCCAAGGGTAAAATAGTCTTTTCACTTTTGTGTGCTAAGTTAACTACCATGCACATGCCTTAGGGGGAAAGTGGTAAAAGAATGATGATATTTTGTTGGCTTGATAAGGTAAAGATGATGAAGGATTGCGGAGTAATTAAAAGAAAGTTGTTAAGGACAAAAAGGGAAATGATATTATAAGTCATTAAATGCAAAAGACAAAGGAGTTGAATCTGATTTTAGTTTGTATAAGTCGGCCAAACCATTTTTCTACCACTTTCCATCATCTTCTTTAACACGACTCCACTATTCCATCATCTTCTTCAACACTTCTTCATAGATTTTACTTCCTCCATTGAAACTTCAAGCTTTTTAGTTGAAATCCTTTAAGTGTTTTGTATTTCTTCCCTTATTAAGAATATTTGGAGGTAAATTTCAACTCCTTATCTTATATGACTATTATGTATTTCAAGTTATTAAATTTCTTATGAATTATGTTATGATAAAGAGTCAATTGAAGATAATGAGGAGGAAATTTGCAAAAGAGTGGTTTCTTCTCACAAGGTAAGGGAAACCTCCCTTTAATATGACATAAGAATTAGATTTCTAGGTTTAGTATTAAAGAACCTTAATTCTTGTCACATAAAGGAAATTGAGCTAGGTTTGATGCTATAATTTGCAATTGATGGATTTATATGTGAATTGTAGAAAATTTAAGTTTGATGACAATTAATGAAAATGGTTGTGTCATGAGCATTTAACATATTACAAGGGAGGTTATTATTGATCATTTCACATGTTTTCACAGGGAGAATAGTTAGGGTAAGTGGAGGTAAATAGGTATGGAAAAGCCTTTAAAAAAAGGCATGTTACCATGGTTGCCATTGTCAAATCCGTGGCCTTTTGAGCGATTTTTGGACATCTTACCTGTTGAACTAGGTTTGAGGCCTAAACATAAAAGTTGTAGCCCTTTCTTTAATCTTTAAAACGACCAAAATCATATCCATCGGATGTGTATAACTCGAGATATGCCTTCTTGAATATGACCTGCGCAGCATGACTATCTCAAAAGTGCTTCCAATTTCTTAATTTACTTTTTTTATCCTAACAATCTATGATTGATTCCAAGTATGGAAATAATGCTTTAAGGGTTTTGAAGCATGTTTGAATCAGTGATCTTTGTGATTATTTAATGATTGTACGAACATATATATTTAATGTAATGAATGACTATAGAGGTTATGTGTAATATGTTATATATTACCTAATTATGAGCTTGTTTATGTATAACAAGCCTAAGTATGCTATGTTTCTATGAATTTGTTATGCATCCATGAAATGGTCACAATGAAATGATATGTTCATATATGGAAGTTTATGTTTTTTATTTTTTTTTTTTATTTTTTTTTATTTTTAAGAGTAGAGCTTGTCAAGCATATTAATGTTAAAATAAAGGGGACTTGATCCCAAGTTTGAGCTAAATGCTTTTATAGTATATATACATGCATTTTCATGAACAAAGTGATTGTTTTAAGCTTTATGGAAGTTGTTGTCATGTTATGGGGAACCTGAGCTCACTCATGCACATGTCTAGACAAAAAGAAATGAACAGTCTATAGTAAAAAGTTTTCAAAGAAAAATGTATTTATACATGAATGGCATCGGAGTGCATCATTCATGAACATTGAAGGAAAATATTATATGAAATATATTATGCGTCATGATATGAATTGAATATGCTATGTTATATTACATATATGTTATTAATGTTTGGTTCATGTCCAAGTAAATAAGATGTTTTCTAAGTTTAAGAATGTTACATAGTGTTAAATGATCGATATCCTTACTGAGTGATTAACACTCATTTCCTTAGTTTCCATGTTTTGCAGGTAATGATTAAAGCGGTAATGGTGAGTGGCAGTCAAGGAAGCATAGGGGCACGCATGTTAACTATTGTTTATAAAAAAACTACGATGTCATATAATGGATGTTATTTTTGGATTAATGTATATGGTTCGATATATATATATATATATATATATATATACAATCTAAGTTTTACTAAATAATGATTATGTTTTACTTATACATGATGGGAGATATTTTATATTTGCTTCTGCTATTAAACAATTAATGTAGTTGTTTTCTTTAAACAATATTTTTCATATATAGTAATATTTTGACATGTTGATTATGAAAATAATGGAAATGAGAGGAAAAGTTTTTATTTATTTTCATATAGTACATGTAGGGGTGAAAAAAAAAGGGGAAACCTAACCAAACCAAAAAACTTGACCGAAACCGATCCGAAAATCTAGTTTTTTTACGGTTTAAATTTGGTTTCGGGTTGATTTAATGGGAAAACCAAATATCTGGTTTGGTTTCAGTTTATCCCAAAAAAATATCCGGTTACCCGAAACCGAATAATAAAATGGGAATTTTTAAAAAAATATTGAAATAGGATTTTTTGCAATCTAAATCCCTAACTCTCAATTGTCACGACTGTCTTTGCTGTCTCTTAACTCTCTTTCACTTTTTGCTCCTAGCCGCCGTTCTTCTGCTGTCCATTCTTCACCATCATCGCTCCAACCACCGTCGTCGCTCGGCCTCCGGCTTCTAATGATCTTTGTCTCTTTCCAGTTGTCGTCTCTTTCTCACGTCGTCGTCTCTTTTCAGTTTCCGGTCATCTTCTCTTTGCTTTGTAAGTTATATATAACCGATCAGAATCCGGATTTTGTTTCTGTACAAGCATTCCACCTGGTCTTAGTTCCCAATCATGAAGAGGCTCAGGTGCTCCACCAGCTGAGCTACCATTCATCATCAGGGAAGGTGATAGCCCTGTGGTTTTAGTCTTCATCATCATTATCTTAAAACTCAAGTTTTTATATTGTTCCGTTATAGATTTGAGTTTGACTCGAAGAGAAAGGTCTTTAGATCTTCTGTAACAGTAATTCCAAGCGATTAGTAACGAAAATCATAGATACCTTGTTTAGACAAAGCTCGTTAGAGTTGTAAGACCCCTACATTACACGAGTCCAAGTCCTTAAGCCACGCGTAGACAGACAGAGAAAAACAACTTGTCCAAACAGAACCTTCTTTACTTTCTTCTTCTGCCTTCTTTGTGATACCAAATGGCGTCTTGTGAAAGGAAAAAAAAAAAAACAATCTTTCAATCTTATTCACCAAGAAAACCAAAAAAAAAATCTTTGGATGGATTTGGGCCAAACCTAATTGTGAAATCGGTTCATAACTGGTTAACTGAACCGATTTTTCGGTTAATCGGTTCGGTTTTCCACTTGAACTGAAATTTAGTTTGGTTCGAAAATACGGTGAACCGGTTTGGTTAATCGATTTTTGCCACCCTTTAGTACATGCTTATAACCAAGATTTATGTTTTAAATTTCACAACCTTCTAGGCGTGAATTCTTTAAGTTTCCATCATAATGGAATACGTAGACAATACCCGGCTGGGGAGGGGTGTTACACGTTGACTCATTATTCATGGGAACAAAGTTCTCTTGCTCAGCTATTTTCCACAAGTTATAGCCTATAGATCTAATGTGGAGTCTCACTCTAATTCTCCATTGTGTATGGTTTCTACCATAAAACAATGGGGGTCTAGTGGTGCAATGACCCTCACCAAACAATGGTGTAGACGAACTAGCCATGTAGATCTATTGACTCTTGAAATTGTTAGGCTGTTAACACAAGAGCCCAAGCTCTAATACCAATTGTTAAACCCTAAGTATGACTAAATATTCCTAGAGGGGGAATAAATCGGAATCAATAAAAATATTTTTGAAATAATACTTATCAATGAGAGTTAACGCAAATGGTGAGTTTATCAAGACAATGTTCAATGACTAAACTCAACAACTCAAGAATGATAAAGATGTTACTAAATAGTATGCTTTGAAGAGAGCAATAAATGCATTCAACTTGTAAACAATAAGTATGAATAATGAATGCAAGAACAAGTGCAATAGATGATGCTCAACCAACAATAATGCAATGTAATAAAGAGTTGTGAGAGAGAGAAAGGGAGAGAGAGAGAAAAATGCTCAACAATTTATAGTGATTCGGAACTATATCCACAAACCTTTTACACCCACTTCTTCAAGGCAACATCCTTGAAGTTCCACTAGAATTGGATTTCGCCCATACAATAGTTTTCACAAGGATTTTCTCCTCATACACATAGATTTATAGTATTGCCCCTAGTTTTACAGGATTTTGCCACCAAGGAAAGGGATTTAAAGTTGTTTGTGTCTGATTGCCTCTTTCAAGTAAGCTTATACACATAATAAGAACAAATGGTCTTTCAAAGGTTTACAAGATGAGTACAAGTAAGAGTATTGATTTGGATTATATTAGGATGTTTTTCTTATCTCTTCTCTGTAAAATAACCTAGGAGCATTGAACTTTTATAAAGAAAACAGAATTAGATGTTGCAGCATTTAATGCAGTTCTGATAAAGCCAACATAACCCAGAGGAACGATCGTTCCATATTCGCAAATGGTCGTTTTGACTCAATAGTCGTATTTTTCATATCTAGGTCAACTGGAACGTTCATTCCTCCACGTCGTATGATCATGCACGACCACTGTACGATCATTCCACCACGTGAAATGATCACATCCTGATGTTCTTCTAAATCTTCTTAAATTTCTAGAGGAGTGAACGACCTCTTGGAACGATGTCGTGCAAAATTTCTTCAGATATGAACGGTCATTCCACCACAAGGAATAGTCGTTCCAATGTTGAACGGTCATTCCACCACAAGGAATGGTCATTCCAATGTTGAACTTTGAGTTTTGACTTTGACCTTTGAGATGAAGTCACGAGCGAGAAGTGTTCTGGATTTAAATTATCTTGAATTTTGAAATTGGGCGCACGATCATGCAACATGGTCGTGTGAGTAGAGTCTAGTCATGCGAGTGCCACTTCAAATTGGCAGCGTGACTAATGACCAAGAGGAACGATGTTGTATGATATTACACGACAACTTTCTCTTAAGGAACTGTTGTGCATTGATCACGCACGGTCGTACCTAAGCAGAAATTTGCTTATGCACGATTGAATCACCAGTTAGACATGTTTTGGTTTGGTTATGACTTGAGTCATACCTTAACATGTTATGATTAGTATTCAATCAAGTTTTTTGATAGTTTTGGCACATCAAAATATATGGGAGGTCAACATAACACATTCATAAATAAATATACATAAAGATTAAAGAATCGTTATAATCAAACCTTTGATTGGAGGCTCCTCCACTTTTGATTGAACGGAAAAATGCTCCCACTTCAAAAGGAGAAGTGAACACATGGAAATCCACACAAAGACAACAAGACCCACATGATCAATTTGCTAGTTTGAGAGTGAAGGTTCAAAGAAGAAAAAGGGAAGAAGTTTTTCTAGGAAAAACACTCTCTACAATTCTATCTTGGGAGGCAAGGATAAGCTAAATGAGGAAATGGGTTAAGGCCCCTTTTTATAGGGAAACCCTAACCCTAATATTCCCTTTGGCATATGCCAAGGAATATTCCTTTTTATTTCCACCAATATCCATTATTTATAAATAAATAATTAGACTTTACTTAGTGCCCAAGATAATGTCGTTTTTGGTATTTTATTATTATTGCACTATTCATACAATTCATTAGTTAAAATGCATATACACCACTATATTAATTTAAATAATGACTATTTATTCTTTTTAATATATATCCACCAATATATATATATTTGAATAAATAAGTAATCTTACAAATTAAAATCCAAGATTAAAATTGGACATAGGCAACAACCTATCAGGCGAAAACCTTAAGCAAATATAATTGCATCAAATAATTTCCAAAGTACCCTTCACCCCAAAATGACAAAAATGCGCTTACTCCAAATCTTCTTTGATTTGTCTTTTAATTGTGTGCCCTATAGGCTTCTCGTCGTATCGATAGTGGGTGATAATTAACACTCAATCAATTGTCTCATTACACACGGACTCAAATTGGCCTCTAGCCAAGTATCAGGGCCACCTAATAGATTCAGATTCAGTATATCAACTACCTGTCAATGGTATGGTTACTGTGTAATCAAATCATTTCATCATCCATTATCTCATCAAGGTTTGAAGTACAGAAATAATGTCAACTTCAAATATGCTACTTTGACATGTTCGTATTTGGTAATTTAAACTAACGACTTAACGGAACTTGAGCAACAACTCAATTCCACTATGGCCACAGTTTTGCGGTTATTGTATTTTACTAAATTACTCAGCGACATAATACTCTTGTAAGCAAGAGTGATGAATCCTGTGTAGATCCACCATAGCCATAGTGTACTTCTCAATGCAGCCAATCACTTATGTACTGATAACCCTAAATAGGACTACGTTAGGTCAGTGTCAAACTGTACCGATATTTACACACGGTGCTCTGGTGATCTCAAGTTTGAGAATCACATACACCACCATTCGTTAGAGGATGTATTCCACTGACATTGGGTTACCATCTATATGGAATCCCCTAGTTTGTCATGTTCAGTGAACTTGCCAATTGCAAGCACCCATACGTCACACCAAGTTGTCACCAAACAACTTTAACATGCAAGACCTGTTACTATCTTTCAATAGGGTCGTTTAACGCTATAATGTATTATTTGTGCCCTTACTTTAGGATAATACTAAGGCGACGAATGATTTCTAGAATGACCATCTAATGTGATCATAGGGTTCTTACAATCAAGATTTTAAGCGCTTGATACTCTTGTCACAATTCTACCATTCTAAGAATATATATTATAACATATTCGAAATACAATTTACATAATATAGTTAAGCCATAATATAGTCAAATTGCTTTTTATTAATATCAACATGTTTTACAAGTGGTCAAATGCTACAATTTGATTGGCTCTAAGGCACAAACCCTAATATTTAATGCATGTCTAAAACGCTTGCAGACACAGGGGAACAATCATTCCATTATCGCGAATGGTCATTCTTGACACCAACATTCAATTAATACAACTTTAGGGTTTTTGGTATGGCCAGTCGGCCACAAGGAACAGTCATACCATCATTACAAATGGTCATTCCACCACAAGGAACAATCCGACCATTGGCTCTTTAAAATCCATAAAAATTTCAGTAGTATGAACGGCTACTTGGATAGCTGATGCCCAGCCAAGAATGATCTTTGAGTGTGAACGGTCGTTCCACCATAGAGAACAATCCTTCTGTTAGTGAACGACCCAGTTATGCAGCGGAAAACAAAAACATAAACTCTATAGATCGTTCCTTAGAACCAAGATCCGGGTACAAAAATCACAGTTTACATTAAAATAATCAAATCTGCAAAAATCAGTTCAAGGTTTAAGAAACCATACCCATGTTTGGAGGCTCCACCAATATTGTCTCTGAACGTGTTTGCTATCGATCCAACTGTAGGATCGAACCGTAGAGGTCCACACAAGACAATCAACAAGAACCAAGAAGGGATTTGCTAGATCCTCATTGGCCTTAAGAAATCAAGAAGAAAACAGAAAGTGTTTGTTTTTCAATGGAACAGTAAAAGTGGCGTGGGAGAGTTTTGAGGCTGGAGGTTTCTCTCTTTTCAAATGAAGAATGAAAATAATAAAATAATACACACCTTTTTCCAACTAAAACCTTTTCTTTTATAGTCTTATTTTAGTTGCCCTATTCTCATATGGAATGGGCTTGGGCTCCAACCCAAACACCCCGAAATTTTCCAAACACTCCCAATTAGATATTTTAATTTAATTCATCATTATCTCAATTTAAAAAAAAAAATCAATTAATATTTAATTAACATTTAACAATAATGATGATTTAATTAAATATGTGCGAACACACATTTAACCGTAATTTCACTTATTTAATCTTTCTAACAAATTAAATAAAAGGCTACGACCTCAGCAAATTTAATTGCATTGTGAAATTACCAAAATACCCTTTCATCCAAAAAGACGAAAACGCCTTTCTTTCTTCTTGGCTCTTAAATTATCTTCTATGTGTGTGACCCATAGGCTTCTCATCATACCGGTAGTGTATAGTATCGCGATTAACACCAATTAATCGTCTCACTAATACACAGACCAAAATTAGCCCCTAGTAGGGCATCATGGCCACCCGATAGATTCGGATTCAGCAAAGTAGCTACCTGTCAACGATATGGCTATCGTACAATTCGATCCTTTCATCATACGTTAACTCGACGAGACGAAGGCATAGAAATAGTGTCAACCTTCGGTTACTCTCAATATTATGTATTCAGTTTCTGGACCAATGACCCGTATAATAATCTGGATAGAGCAACAACTTAATCCCACTGTGGCCACAATTTTAGTGTCATTGCCATATACTGAATTGCGCCGTGAGATAACTTCTCCCGTACTCGAGAGTGATGAATCCTCTGTCAATCCACCATAGTCTTGATACGCTCCTTGATATAGCCAATCACCACCATACTGACAGCTCTGAATAGAACTGCGTTAGGCTAGTGTCAAATTGTACCAATCGGTGCATAAGGCACTCTAGTGATCTCAAGTCTAAGGATCACATGCACCACCATTCGTTAGAGGATTTGTTCCATAGACATTGGAGTTACCATCCATATGGAATCCTTTGGTGGGTCAGTCCTGTGAACTTGCTGCGGTATATCTGCCTACAACAAGCACCCATGTGTTGCACCAGGTTGTCACCAAACAACCTTGACAAGTGAGATCAGTCACTACCTTTCGACAGGGTCGTTCAACACTATGATAGCCTTACCGTGTTATCTGTGCCCTTACTTCAGAATAATACTAGGGCTACGGACGTTTCTAGAATGGCCACCATATGTGCTCATAGGGTTCTCACTATCAAGATTTGAAACACTTGATACCCTCGTCACAGTTCTACCATTCTAAGGACATATATCAATACATATTGCAATAATAATGATTTACGCGATATATAATAAAATGCCTTTTATTATTGATTAATGAACATTATTATAAAGAGTCAATTCTACAATAATTGATTGGCTCTAGGGCATCTACTCTAACACCTTCCACTTTTGATACTTGAATGTTCAACTTGATCTTCAAGGTCTGTCTTCCAAGATTTATCAAAGGCAAGAAGAGTTTGAGTTCTAAGAGCTTTGACTTTTGACTTGGATGGAACAGGCCTGCTGCTTTGGTCATGCTGTGTGAGTCACTGATGCGTGTTTCTTACAACATGCAAAACTAGCAAGTGCACTAGTCGCTCAAGTAATAAAGTGATGGGTAGGATATCGTTCCCACGAGGACTGTTAGCAAAGCACTAAGTTTCCTAACGTTATCAAGTTGAAGTAATCGAATTCTTTGGATTGGTGGGAGCAAATTGTAATGAAAAACAACAATGAAATTAAACAAAGAATTAAATCTTAATTAAGAAAGCAAGATGAAACACAGAATATCAATTCAAGCAAAACGGGTAGGGTTTTGACTTCGTTTGGATTTTTATGGGTTAAACCTAAAAATTACACTATATTCACATTCATACGCAATGGTTGTAAATCGAATTCACTAATATGTTAAACATACCCTCTCGGGCTATGTTTTCCTATTCATCCTTATTAACATTCCGCACCCAACAAATTGAAGGTTAATAATTCTAAATTCATTAAGCACAAGAATCCTAAATTGATTTCATTAATTCTTGAATCTATCTCTAGCATCCAATACTATAATGGTGATTACCCAAGAAGCCTAACATGAATTATTTCTCAATCTCATCATGTTCATCACATACAGCATTTAATTTCAGAGTAACACACAACCAAAGCTTATTCACATGGAAATAACACAATCAAAATACTTAACCCATTTAAAATCCAAACTACAATCAAAACCCTAACCCATAAAAGATTAGTTCATAGCTAAATTAATACTACAAAAACGAAAAACAGAAATACACAAGTTAAACATAATGAAACTGAGATGAAAGATAAGAAATCTCCCCAAAAGATGAATCTTCTAGTCAAAATCTGAATCCTCCTTTCAACAATCCGAAAAACTCAAAGCTTTAATCTAAGAAAAGTGTAAAAACGGCTAAACCTAAACAGTTCCAGCCCCTTTGGCAAAAGGTTAAGTTTTTCTTTTATACTTAGTCCAAAAACCCAGCCAAAACACGCACAACACGAAACTGTGCGTTTACAAAACTGAATAAGTTGACTGTCGCCGCGGCGAAGAATGAAGAAATCCCACATCGTCTCTGGCTTACTTCGCCGCGGCGAAGACAATTGGCGAAGCTCCTTCAAAAGTTCTGAAATTTACAGAACTACCACTCTGCTTGCTTCTTCGTTCGATTCTTCGATTTTCAGCTCTCTTCCTTGGAAACAAGCTTCATCGTGCTTTGTCCTGCTCTGGAACTCTCCTATCTTCTGAGATCCGCTAATTTCTGAGTCAAAACTATCCAATTTTGTCTTTATTTGCTCAAAAAGTCCATTTTAACCTGAAACACGAAAAGTAAAGAATTAAGCACCAATTCAGGTAAAAATGCACTAGAAAGTACCTGAAATCTGACAAAAAGATCCAATAAAAACTGTATAATTTACGGATTATTAGTGACTTGGCTCCATTTTGGACATAAGCATGCATGATCACATGGAACATTGTTGTGCAAAGAGGAACATGCATTTGGGAAACTTTAATACAAAGGAATGGTCGTTCCTTTATCCTGCACAGTCGTTCCAATGGGAAAAACTACATTTTGTTTTTTATTATCACTCTTTGTCATACCTAAGCATTTTTGTTAGAAATCATCAACTCTTTGATTTAGTTTTGGCATATCAAAACACACAAGGGCTCAACAATCATCTTGTGTGATTGTTTAGTTAGAGTAGGTGCACTAGAGCCAATAATTTGTCTCTTGTAAACATTATTTATAATGAATAAAAGGCATTGCTTATTTACAAGTATCTATAAAAAGAAAATAGTATATGTCCTTAGAAAGATTGAAACATGTGATGAGAGAATTAAGTGTTATAAATCTTAATTGTGAGAACCTTATGAGCATATATGGTGACCATTCTAAAACTTTCCGTAGTCATAGTATAAATCTGACATAGGACACAAATTATACAGAAAGATTATCATCGCGTTGAATGACCCTATCAAAAGGTAGTAATAGATCTCACATGTCAAGGTTGTGGGTATCAACTTGGTGCCATGCATCGGTGCTTGCTTATATAAGTCCACTAGACTGACCTATTAGAGGATTCCATACAAGATGGTAAACCCAGAGTATATGGAATATATCCTTTTACGGATTATGGTGCATGTAATCCTTCGACTTGAGATCACCAAAGCGCCATGTGTAAATATCGATGTGATTTGAAACTAGCCTAACGTCGTCTCTCTTAGAGATTACCGGAATGATGGTGATTGTTACATCGAGAAGTACACTATGGTTATAGTGGATCAACAAAGAATTCATCACTTTTGGTTACAATCTTATCGCGGCAAGATATTTGGATAAGAACTAAGATTGCAATTCTGTGGCCATAGTGGAATTGAGTTGGTGGTTGAGTTCGATTTTATATAGTTGTAGATTCAAGAACCAAATACAAACATGTCAAGGTTGATACTTTGAAGTAGACACTATTTCTATACTTCAAACCTTGATAAGTTATAAGATGATGAATATATCGAATTGTACGGTAACCATACTGTAGAAAAGGTAAGCCTATTCACTAATTCTTTATTTACTGGGTAATCACGATGCCTTGCCAGAGGCCAATCTTGATTGTTGTATAGAACTCTAATTAGTTGATGCTTAATTAGTTATTAGGATACTGCCAACAATATAAAGAGCCTTTGGGTCACACACATTAAAAGTAGTTAAGAGAGAAAACATATTGGAAAGGCATTTTCATCCTTTGGGCAAAAAGGGCATTTTTGTCATTTGGGCAAAAGGGCCTTTTCGTCATTTAGGTGAAAAGGGTATTTTTGTCCTTTTGGGCAGAAAGGTTATTTGGGTAATTTTATTAATATTAATCAATATATATATATATATACGGATTAAATAAATAGCAATATTTAATTAATTGGGAATATGTATTTGTATAGGAATTAAATAAATAGGAATATTTATTTAATTGGGAAACATATTTAATTAGAGAATATCCTTTAGTGATATTCCAAATCCTAATAGAATTGCAATCCAAACTAAAAAGGTATTAGGAGATTCATTCTCCTAATTAAGTTCTTACTATGGATTGCACTATATAAGGAGGACTCGGGTTTGATTTTTGTAATAACTCTTTCTAGTTAGTATACTTTGGGAAATATAATATGAAATTACTAAATATATCATGGAAATTATAAATGTATTTAAGTACAACATAGTGGGCCCAAAAATTTCTTTACATTAACAAAAGTATCATATACATAATCTCAAAATACAGTGGACAGTAGTGCCATTTCCCTCCGCTTCTCGACGTTCTATCTGACCGCTACTCACCTATTTCCTGCAAAAATATTGAAAACAACCGGGTGAGCACTAGTTGCTTAGTAAGTAAATCCGCTATGCTATTCTTCCCTTTCAGTTGCTCATATTCTGAATTTCTTTCTTTACACCACATTTCTCTGTTCTCTTTGCTTTTTCTCTGTTCTTTCTCTGTTCTAATCTCTCACTTTTCACTACTCATGATAGTTGGCATGGTATCATGCTTAAGTATGATGCAAATGCACAAGATATGCATTTTCTTTCTCTCTTTTTTCTATGTTTCTTTCTTTTTTTCCTTCTATTTCTCTTCTTTCTTTCTGTTCTTTCTTTTCTTTCTCTTCTCCATTCTCTTTCTGTTCTTTTCTTTCTTTCTTATTCTTTTCTTTCTATTCTTTTCTTTCTTTCTTTCTATTCTTAGTCATTGTCGATCGGACTTGGTTGAGGCATGGATTCGAAACCCTGGCCGTGTGAGTGAGTACATTCCTCATCTACATGCACTTCTTATGGACTGTACAAATTCTTCTTCTTCTTAGGCCGCTCACTAAAGACAGCGTGCATGTAGGTATATTCTTCTGGGTACAGTCCTCATCCATAGGCACTCTTATAGATTGTACAAATTCTTCTTCTTATTCTTAGGCCGCTCACTGAAGGCAGCATCCATGTGGGAATATTCTTCTTCTTATCACTCATGGGTTCCCCATCGCAACAACCTTCTTTTCTCTTATCTTTCTTTTAGAAGTTAGTATTCAATTTCTTTTCTTTCTTTCTCTTTATTCTTTAGTATGCTTATATGCATGTATACATGTAGATGAACTTTCTTAGTATTCTTTCTCAATTCAAATGATTTATTGTAAGAATGCAATATGGCATGTAAACATGTCATTCTCTACTTTCTCTTCCATCTGCAAACTCTTCTCAAGATAATACACAAGCATAAGTGTATATGCACTTCACTTTGAAATTTCATCAAACAAGTGGTATGCACAAACAAGCACTAAATTAGCTACACTTCTATCTCTTTTTCTAGCTACCAAAATTTAGAGCATAATTCTCTAAAACCAACTTCAAACCTGGCTAGGAAAATACACTCCATAACTCTACTTAAATTCTTCCTTAACTCATCCAAACTTCCATCAATTTCTATAAACACAATCATCACTCCTCATGATGGAATTCTAACCATGAATCATCATCAATTCCATCATCAATTCTCAATACTCAAGCATATAAATACTTATAAGAAAATTCTCTACTCAAGTATTGCTCAAATCAAGGGCTAGGGTTGGATTTACTTACCTTGAGTTTGGGTAGCTCCACACTAGAATTTCTCTCTTTGGTAGACTTCCTCTTCTTCTTAAATCCTAAGCATATAAACTATAAGAATTCCACACTTTAAAAATTAATCTCACATCTTATTGCTAGAGTTCTTACCTTTGGATGCTTAGGATTGAATATCTACCAAAATCCAACCAAAAATCCTCTAAATTGCCTTGGAAATTTGATGAAGAAATTGAGAGAATTTGGGAATGAAAGTGGCTTGTTATGGAGTAGAGAATGGTAGGGTTTTCATTCTTGAACCCTTAATATCTCATTTATTACTTAACTTTCCCATTTTGCCCTTGTACTTTCCATGAAATTCCATCTTTGCCTTTTAGTCAATTACAAAAATACCCTCATTTCCATTGCATTCTACTACTTTTCACTCCCAACATTTCCAACTAATTATGGGTGGAATGATCACTTTGCCCTTAAAGAAGTTTTCTAGAATTTTCTCAAAAATTCCAACAAGTTCTTCGCCCCGGCGAAGTTTTCTCTTCACCTCGGCGAGACATTCTAGAGCATACGTTGCCGCGGCGAACTTCTTTCCTTGCCACGGTAAAGACTGCAATTCTAAGAACTCGATTTGGGTAGCGTGTACAATGCCGCAGCGACAAAACTCCTTTGCCACGGTGAAGTCTGCAAATCCTAAGTTCTCACTCTTTCACCTTCAAATAAGCAAAACTAAAGGCATTAAAGCATAAATAAGTTACATACCTCAATGTGGGCGTTACAATTTTTTATGACAAGTTTTTACAACTTTTTGAGAGCTAAAAGTTTAGTTTAATTTTTAAACTAAACCATCCCAAAAATAAACCCTAGCCGCAAAAACCCTAAAGTGGAGAGAAGAATTTCTTCTCTCAATCTACCACCTCCCTTAAGCTCTTATGTTGATCTAGCAATCAATACAAGAGTGATCCATCCTACTTTTGTGTTATACTGTCATGCTCGATCCTACTTTGGATCAATAGTGAAGTACCTGTGAATAGGGTGTTCTTCCAGGTACCCTACACTTTTTGAAGGAACCGGAACCGATGGTTCCGGTTCCTAGATACCCAGAACCAAAACCTGTAACAACGGTTCCGGTTCCAGTTCTGGGTCCCGTAAAATTCTGACCTCCCAAAATTTTTAAAATGGCAAAAAAACCCTTAAAACTTACAAATACCCCCCCCACCTGGCACTTATTAACAAAAATAAAATTACAAATTATAAATTCAAAATTACAAACTCCATTACTTTGTAAGGTAGATTCTCAAAAGTCAACTAACTTACTTTAAATGTTATGAAATATAATATAAATGTATTCACATTACTTTTTCTGCAAAAGTTTTTATTAACCCCCCTAATCTTAATTTTATTTATATTAGTCTCAATTTCTGGTTCTTGGTTCCGGTTCCTAACTATAGGAACCGAAACCAACCGCACAGTAGCGGTTCCAAAAATTTGGAACCGGAACCTACACCATTGACGACTGTTCTGGGTAGGAACCGGAACCGGAACCAAACCCAGGGTACCCGTCGGTTCTGGTTCCAACTGGTTCTTTTGAACACCCCTACCTGTGAATAGTTTCGGTGAACAGTGCCGATGAAACATATCGATGAATAGTGTCGGTAAACAGTATGTGAGCAGTGTGTGAACAATACATAAAATTTTAATCCAGAGAGGAGCCACCAACGAAGGATAAAAACTAAACCTTGCATGTATATATGTTGTGGTTGTAACTATGAATCGTGATCTTGGGTAACGAGCTCTATCATAGCAAAATTTTATTGTTATTCCGTACTTGTTAAGATAGATTCCCTACGTTTAACATGTGAAATTGATTGAGATGATATGTTTTTATGTGCTATTGAGAATATATTTGAGTTGTTGTGATAACTTGCTTTAAAACACTTATTGTATGATTGTCTTTGCATACATCAAATGCAATAACTCTTACATAACCCATTAGATTGGATCATTTGATTGCAAGGGTAAAAAGTTGGTATTATGAGTTGGGTGCTCAAAATCTACTTTGCAACACCCATTTAGAGAAATCTATACGCACCCCCAAAGGAGCTTGATAAGGGACTGTACATCTCGAAAAAACCAGTACAATGCATGCAATATAAACAATATAATTGGGCCCCAAAAATTTCTTTTCATTATAATTCATATGTCTTTTATACACAACGAGTACTGTTTACAAAAATCATTTTAAAAAGACAAAACAGGGGAAACAGTGTAGCTATTTCTCTTCGCTTGCCGACGCCCCTCCGGCTGCATCATCACCTAGATCCTGCATCCACAAAGGAAAATAACGGGGTGAGCACAAAATAATGCTCAGTAAGTAAAAACCCTCTATCTGTCTGTCCCCGTATGTATAACTCTTTTCTTCCTTATACTGTTTCTGATTCTATCTCTGTTTCTACTAAACTCATGGCCTCATCTTACCGAGGTACGGCCGGATGGCGTTCACACAGCACCATCTCACTCTTCATGACTAGCGGTGGGAATTCACACAGTACCAACCCATTCTTAGTGACTACCAAGTGGGGGTCACAAAGCACCTACTCGGTTCTCCTAACTATCGGTGGAGGTCACCCGAGCACCTACCCGTTTCTCATGACTCTAGGGTAACGATCACCAAGCATTAACCCTCTCTAGTCACTGTCGGGTGATGATCACAAAGCATCAACCCGCTTCTACTAAATGTTGGATGAGTCACAAAGCTCAACCCACTTATCTAACAACTAACCGGGTAGTGGTCACAAAGCATCTACTTTCTATTACTCATTGGGTGACGATCACAAAGCATCGACCCATCTCTAAGGCTATTCGGATGATGATCACAAAGCATCAATCATTCCCATAACAGTCGGGTGATGATCACCAAGCATCATCCCACTATAATACTCTTCTAATTCATTCTATTGTACATTTTTCAATGCTCTCTACCATTAGAGTTAATGCATCCACCAAGCTCTCTACTCATAGGGTAATTGCATACACAAGTTTTCCTACCCTTTCTAGGTCACTTTTCAATGCACCATTAGTGCCTATGGATGGTTCATCTCCACTAATGCACTTATGAAATGCCAACAGCAATGTTGCAAGAATTAAGGTTCACTACTCACACTCAAACCCTATGTAGCATTTCATCGAAACACTCATGTGCATTATAAAACTCTATTAATCCATGATTCTAAAACTTTCCTAACCATCCAAAATGGGAAAAACCCCTTCACAGCCATAAAAACTTGTCAAACAAAACACTTCCAAAAAGGGTTCCATAACACCCCTTCAATTCCATCTCAAACTACTTGCCAACCCAACAACTCATTTCTCATATTTGCAAGGTGTAACATTCACAAAGCATAGAAATCTCTATTAAGCCTTCACACATGGCATATTACATGCACATCACTACATACATCATTTCTATCAAAACCCTAATCAAGAGAATTTATAAATCTCAACTTGGGTTGGGGTTTACTTACCTTGTTATGGAGAGACTTCACAAATTTCTTCCTTTCACTTGTTTTGCTTGACTTCCTCTACTCTTAACCAAAGAATAAAAACCCTCAAACTTCATATATGTTAAAACTCCCAAATCACACAACTTAAGTAGAAATCCTTACCTTAGGAAGCCTTAGGTTGCTTTTTCTACCCCAATCACTTCAAAAACCCCTTGGAAATCCTTGATCAAAAGAAAAGAGAAGTTGAGAGGATAAGATGGAGAGTTGCGTTTGAGAAGAAAATGAGGGTTTGTTATTCTAATTCCTTTTATGAAGTATAAACACAATCATTCCCATTTTGCC
Source organism: Pistacia vera (assembly GCF_008641045.1). Lineage (NCBI taxonomy): Eukaryota > Viridiplantae > Streptophyta > Magnoliopsida > Sapindales > Anacardiaceae > Pistacia > Pistacia vera. Next base: position 773,113 of record NW_022195293.1, read on the forward strand.
CTTACTCTTCTTTGGAATTCCATCCATATCCTTTGATTCATTACAAACTCACCCCCCATGTAATCAACATATTCTCCATGAAAAATCCTTACAATTAACTCCCCACTTTTCCTGCTAATTAGGGGTAGAATAGTCAAATTGCCCTTAGGGAAGAAAATATCTAAGATTCAACAAACATTATAATCGGCCCGTCGCCGCGGCGAAGAAGTTTCTGTCGCCGCGGCGAAACCGTCCAGAGAGTTTCCGGTGGTCTCAACACATCTTCGTCGCGGCGAAGATTATTCTTCGCCCCGGCGAAGCTTGGTACACTAAACTTCTTCTATTCTCAACCAATTTCAGGGCAAACATTCAACACCACATTCAATCAAACGATAATACCAAAACCAACTCAAATAAGAGCGAAAGAAGAAACAGCAACTACGTACCTCAAGTGGGGCGTTACAGGGACATTATATGATGGACTTAAAAATCACCAAGTGGCAAGTCTTCTCTCGAAGATGGAGAACTTGTTTAGTTCATGTGCAATAATTATTTGCAACTTGGCATATGTGGGACGTACTTTGGTGAAATCCTACATGTATGATATTGTGCTTAAATTGTTGAAGAAAAGTCAAGTTGATACAATCTTGTGGTTGCCATTAATTTGATACATTTTCTTATAAATAGAAATTCCCCAAGTGATTGAAATATCTAAGACATTTTTGTTTGATTATATTTTGATCAATGTGCATAAGAGTCAAAATCTTTAAATTTTTTCTATTTGGAACGATCGTGCTTCATGCTCGTTCCATATCGAATGAATGTTCAATCTTTTGGAATGTTCGTGCCTCATAATCGCCATTTTTCTAGGTTTAAAAACCTAAGCCCGATCGTACCACTTTTGTGTATGACTGTTTAGAGTCGAGTTGACCTAATCGTAGTTGTTCAATGTTCAAAGAATGATTGTGCTTGCTGACTGCACGACCATGCTATAAGGTTTAATTAGAACATATGCAGTGAAATAAACAATAAAAATTTAATTAAACCTTAAACCCATAGAACTGGATATCGATTTTTCTGTTTACATGCATAATTATCCATTCTTGGTTTTGCAAGCTTCCGGTGTTTGGTTTGCAAGTAATAAAATATTACGGGAATCTTTTATTGTAAATAGTGTTTACTGTTGGTAATTGTAACACCCTGCTTGAGGTACGTAGTTAAGATTTGTTGTATTACTTAAATGTTCATTGATCTAGCTTCAATTGAGTTTGTATGTTGGTAGTTTTGGTTGAAATTGGTTGAGATTTAAGGAATCTTGGTAGTACAGTCTTCGCTACGGCGACGTCAGCTCTGTGTTGCGATGTCGATTCTGTAATTTTTTGCCAGGGCGACGAAACTTTCTTCGCTGCGGCAACAAGACAGCAGAAAAGTTTTCTTGAGGTTTCTAGAGCATTCTCCATAGGGGGGGAAATTACTATTCTACCCCTAATTAGTAGGAAAAGTGGGGAGTAAAATGTAAGGAAATTTAGTAGAGAATGTGTTGGAGTTGGGGGTGTGTTTGTAATGAATTAAAGTACAAAGATGGAATTTTCAAGGAAGAGTAAGGTTAAAATGGGAATGTTTGTTTGTAAATTGAGCTAACAAAGAATTATCCCTTCATTTCACCCATTTTCCACCGTCATTCTCATTCTCTACTTCCTTTCAATCCTCCATTCAATTTTCCAAGATTTCTAAGGAGTTTTAGGGAGCTTTTGGGGTAATTTTGGTAGAGCTTGAATCTAAAGCATCCTAAGTTGTAGAGAGAAAACAAGACAACAAGGGAAAGGAGAAGTATTAGAGAAGTTACTTAGTCACAAGGTAAGTAAATCCAACTCAAGTTAAGATTTAAGAACTCTTTTGAGTAGAGATTTATGTATGTATGTGTATATATTATGTCTATTGAGAAATTGTGATGAGATGGATGGTTATTTCTATTTATTGTTGTATATACTTGAGTTATGAGAAGAGTTGAGATGTTATGATGTTGAGTTGAGACTGAGTTGAGTTTGATGGAAGTTGGAGAGAGTTTTGAGCCAAATCCTTTGGGAGTGTCTTTCTTTGACAGGAACTTAGAGAGTATGAGGGAGTTTCTCCCATTTTGGGATGATTAAATAGGGGAGAAGAGTTATAGAGCAAGTAGAGTTTTATATGCACATGAGTTGTATGATGAAATGCTTGAGTAAGACATGAGTAAGAGTAAAGAACCTTAATTATTGCTACATGGCATAATTGCATTTCATGAGTGCATTAATGAGCATGAATCATCCATATGCATTAATTGCATTAGAGAAAAAGAGTAGAGCACTTTGAGTGTAAGCTTTATTAAGAGAAAAGAGAGAAAAAGAGAACAGAGTAGGTTGTGCGATGGGGAACCCGTGAGTTATGGGTAGAGTATTCCCGCATGTACACTGCATTGAGAGAGCGGCATGAGTATGAGAGAGAGAAGTGGTGTAGCTCGTGAGAGTGCATGCGGATGAGGGCTGTACCCGAGAGTATCCGAGAGAGAGTTTATACACTCACATGGCCAAGGGTTTCGAATCCATGCATAACCGAGTCCGATCGGCTAGAATGAGTAAAAGTCACGTAGAGCGGGAGCGAGTCCCGGCCGTGCCTCTGGTAAGATAAGGCCGTGACTACTAAAGAGAGTTAGTAGAAAAGAGTTATGAGAAAGAGAAAATAGAGAGAAGTATAAGAGAGAGAGTAAATGAGCATTGTAAGGAAAGAATTAGAGAGAGAGTTACGGGGTTAGATGAGTAGAGGATTTACTTACTGAGCATTGTTTTAGTGCTCACCCCGTTGTTTCCTATGTTTTGCAGGATCTATGTGAGGACACGGTCGGATGGGCGTCGGCAAGCGAAGGGAAATGGCTATACTGTCCACCTTGTTTTTTATAGTTTTGTACATGATACAAATTTTGTATAAAGAATGTATATGTTTAATGAAAGAAAAATTTGAGCCCAACTTTTTATACTATTTTATATGTATTTTATTATGTATATGTTTTATGAGTATTTGAGTAGAAAGCGGCTATTACAGTAATGTTGGGGGTAATCCGATACCCTCCCCCCGAGATTAAAACATTACCGGGTAATACTTTTTTTTACCTATTTTGCCCTTAATTAAATTCCATTTTGGACACAATTGCCCTCAAATGTCTACCAAATAACAATTACATAGCCCCCCTACATTTGAGAAATTAGCTAAAACACCCCAGTCACAAAAAAGTTTAAAAGTTAACAAAATAGCCCCAGCCATCAAAGACCACTGCCGGTTGCCAGCGTTAGTTGTTGTAATGGTGCATGACCGATAGGATCTAGCCGGTCGTGCATTGGTAAGACCTTTTTCCAACCATGGATCATAGATTCATGGCCAAAAACGGCTAGATCTGGCGTTTCTATGGCTGTTTCACGGCCAAAGATGTGGTCATGGATTTGTGATCCATGGCCAGAAATGGCTTTGTCGATACATGACCGACCATATACGACCAATCGTGCACCATTCCATTGATTGTTGGTAGCGACCGATAGTGGTGGCTGACTGTCGGCAGTGGCTTGGGGTGGGTGAGGGTGATTTTGCTACAAATTAAAGTTTTATATGGTTGGGGTGTTTTAGCAAAATTTCAAATGTGGGGGGTTAAAAGAATAGTTCAAAAAATAATAATAATAAATACTATTACATTAATATTTAAAAAGGAGGGCAATTTAGTAATCCATATAAAATACCCACTCATTTATCCTCCCAACTAAACATATTATTCACCAATTTATTCGAGCCAACTAAACACATTTTCTAAACATTCTCAGTAATCTTCAAGGTGATTTGTCTTTCCATTAATATAATACCCCTATAATAAAACATTATATGATCCAAACGCCTCCCTCAAGAATTAGAAACTTACTCACGTTTAGAGGCTCCTTCTTTACTGTTCGTCAGTATTGTCCATGACATTGTTCACCGAACTGTTCACAACATTATTCATGGTACTATTACTAGAACTGTTTACCAATATTGTTCATCAAACTATTCACAACACTGTTCACTAAAACTGTTCACGACCTGTTCATCGGAACTATCCACGACATTGTTCACTGACACTATTCACGACATTGTTCACTGACACTATTCACGACAAGTTCTTAGCAAACCAAATCAAGAGTAGAAATGCATTATGATATCCACATAGAGAATCGGCAAGAACAATAAAAGGAAATTCCAATAACTTGATTGGAGTGGGTGGTTAGGGTTCCTCTCTCTCAAAATTATGTAAGATCGAGTGAGTGAATAATTGTTCTAATGAAACCTAATTTTAAGTTTGCTTATATAGTAAACTTAAAGTCCTATTCCATCTTGGAATATGATACAATTCTATTCCTAATCGGGTTTATGCTAAATCCAATTTAGGATAGAATTAAATAGGTTTCCAATTAATATATTAATTAATATTAATATATAATAAATGTATATTTAATATTAATTAGGGTAATTTTAATTCATTCAATTAATATTAATTAGGTAATCTTATTTATTCTATTTCATTAAGAAATAGGCATAGGCAACAACCTATACAAAAGTACCAAATTACCATGTCTTTGTGAAAAGACCAAAATGCCCTTTAGCCCTTTCTTTGATCAAAACACGTTCTTTACTTAATTCCTTTCATGTGTGTGATTCGTAGGCTTCCTATCATGTTGGCAATGAGTAGTATAGCAATTGACCTCCACTTAATTGTCTTCCCACACACAGACCAAGATTGGCTTCTATCAAGACATCAAGGCCACCCAACAAGTAGAGATCAGTGAAAAACTGATACCTATCAACGGTATGGTTACCGTGCAATTCAATCCTTTTATCATCCATTATCTAATCAAAGCTGAGGTGTAGAAATAGTGTCAACCTCATATACCCTTTATATCTTGGTATTCGATTACTGGACCAATAACCGTAATAATAAATTAGATTGAGCAACAACTCGATCCCACTATAATCACATATTTATTATCGTTGCCAATATAACCGAACTATGTAGTGAGATAACTTCTCTCGTACCTGATAGTGATGAATCCTATGTTGATCCACCATAGCCTTAATACACTTCTCAATGCAACCAACCACTATTGTTCTAATAGCTCTGAATAGGACTATGTTGGGCTAGCGTCAAACTACAACAATTGGTATATAAGGCACTTCGGTGATCTTAAGTCTAAGGATCACATGCACCACCATCAAATTAGAGGATTTATTCTAGAAACAATAGGATTACCATTTATGTAGAATCCTCTGCTGGGTTAGTCAGTGAACTTGCATACAACAAACACCTAGTGTTCCATTAAGTTGTCACCAAACAACCTTAACAAGTGAGATCAGTCATTGTCTTTTAACAGGATCTTTTAATATTATGATAGCCTTATCATATTATATGTGCCCTTGGTATGAATAATACTAGGGCTAGTTTTTAGAATGACTACCATATGTGATCATAGGGTTCTCACTATCGAGATTTGAAACACTTGATACCCTTGTGATGGTTCTACCATCCTAAGGACACATATCAAGACATATAGAATGAATTACACGACATATAGAATGAATTACATGACATATAGAATGAATTACATGATATAGAGAAAAATGTATTTTATTGATATAAACATGATTTACGTAGAGTCAATATTACAATAATTGATTAACTTTAGGATACTTATACTAATAGTAGGCCCTTTGACACTTAAGTCAGCACAAGTGACAAGGTGTTAAATAAGGTAAAGAATGGAAGAGAGTTGATAGAAGTCATCGTTAATGTGGATCGGTGGCACAACAATCGTCGTACAATGGTCAAAACTTGGTTCTGCGGTGCAAAATGATGGCAGAGCAAGGGTGCGAGAATGAGAGTGTGAGAATAAATTGAGCAATGTAAAACCGAAGTCAAAAGTATGTTATAAGTCCCCCTCTAAGAAGGTTGACCTTAGTCTTATAGGCGATTGGGGTGGTTAGAGCTCCCATGAGACTCGGAGTCCCATTGGGAAGTGAGCGTCGTCTCTTGACTTGATGAGGACGTTGTAATCCCCCTGAGTATTGTACCACGTGGCAGAAGACCCAGAGTTAGTTGAGACTTAGTCAACGGGACATGAGACCTGATCGTGGAGTTGAAGATGGGTCATGTTACTGATGGGTCGGAGCATGGGATGATCCAACATGTAGAGAGACTCGACTTCGAAGAGCTGCCCAGATTGTAGGTCAGCCCAATTCATAGAGCGACCTAGGTCATAGAGTGGCTTGACTCGTGGAATAGCCTAGCTCATGGAGTGGACCAGCTCGTAGAGTGGTCGGCTTTTAGAACGGACCAACCTATAGAATGAGGCATCTCGTAGAGTGGATTTCTTACAAGATGAGTTTTGATGTACCACCTACCTTGGTTGGGTCGCAACGTGGAGCCAACTGTTTTTGCCCATACAACGATGGGTGGGAAATTGTTTTTCTCATAGTTTATGGGTTGGAAAAGTAATTATGCAAAGCATTGGGTGGGAAATTGTTATTCACCCTTTTACTTTTTCATCAATCCTTGGATGATGCCTATACAGTATACACCTATACAGACCAAAACATAACCAAGTCCGCGTTGTTTTATTTGATTCTTTTCAAAGAATTATAAAATTGAAACAGCGTCACTCACACTTAAAAAGAGTAAAATACAGTTTATGACATTGTCGCTACCAGGTACCAATCAATCCTCTCTGCTCAAAACCTCCAACTCTAAAGAACAAGACGATGTCGTATTTGCCACCACACCTCAGGAACTCCACTTCAGACTCAATGAGCAAAGCATCTCCCACCAACTCCTCTGTTGTAACCCTAAACACTGACCACTCCAAGCTCTCATTTTCTTCAAATTCAAATTCTGTCGCCTCCTTCTCTAATGCCTTTCGTCGGACCGCCGCAGCTCAAACCCTCCCTGAACCTGTTTTCGCTACCTGGAAACCCTCTGACCGCATCCTCCGCTTGCAACCTCAACAAGTGAGTACCAGTAATTTGATGCTTTTCTGTTGTTTAGTGGCTCATTCAGTGAATAGAAAGATAGTTTAAAATAAAATTGAATAGATGCGTTTTTTTTTTTTCTTCTTTTTATTGGTTTTTTGTTTTTCAGTGAAATAAAACGGAAAATTTAAAATAAGTTTGAATTTATTTTTAATTTGAAAAAGTTTGAATTTAGTTTCTCCGTAAAATAAAAGGAGAAATGAAAAACAAATTTGCATTTAATGTGTGAATTTTTTATTTGAATGTGTAATTTTGTACAGATTGAAGAGGTATGTTCGCGGCTTCATGTTGATGTTAACGTTGGTTCACGCTCTCTTCCTGCTCCTCCACCAATTGAATCTTTTACAGACATGGTGAGCTTTGAGTATATTGGGAAATTTTTTCTCCTTCTTTGATGTAATGGGCAATGTTAAATTTGACGTGTATATAAATATATTTGTCATTTTTCCAGTGTTTGCACCCTAGTATCATGAAGGATATTGAGTTTCATGAATATACAAGGCCAACTTCTATTCAGGCTCAGGCGATGCCGGTAGCTCTTAGTGGAAGGGATCTGTTGGGTTGTGCTGAAACTGGTAGTGGTAAAACTGCTGCATTCACCATCCCTATGATACAGGTCAAGAGTTGGTTTATATTAAAACAAAGGATGTTGTATTTTCTTTGTCATCCTGTGATGATAATTTGTATGTATCCTGCAGATGGTAGTCATTTTTAATTTGATTTTTGTATTTCAATGTCAATGTGCAGCACTGCTTGGCTCAAACACCAGTTAGGCGTGGTGATGGACCATTGGCATTGGTATTGGCTCCTACTAGAGAACTTGCCCAACAAATTGAAAAAGAGGTGAGATTTTTAGCTATATAGTTCCGTGATGTTGTTATAAAAGCTTGTGTATTGATTTTGGAAATAACTGCTCATATTTATGAATGATCTCACCATATAGTGCTGACTTCTATGGAGGAGGTGTTCTACCTTTATTTAGTTCTAACAGTCTCCTGAAAAAGCTTCTTAGCAGTTGAGGTTTCTTGCAGCTGGTTTTGATCTCTGTAATTATATAAGGAAAACTTGATGAATAATAGTTTCAAAGTGTTTTTTGCCTTTGGTCGTGTGTGCTCTGCTTTCTGAAAGAGCCTGTTCTAGAAGTTGGTTTTCTGATTATGTGAACATATTTTGTTTACTGATTCAAGGAACACACAGTGTATGAGCATTGTGGGTTCTCTTGATTTAGGCCACCTGATGGTTAAGTCAATTTAAGGATAATGGACAGTGTCTTTTACCAGTCTTCTCCTTTAGGTGTAGAGTGAGGATTGTGTGAAAGCTTACCTCTTTCTGCATGGTTTTCATTTATTTATGCCTCAATTCCTAGTGACACACGTTAGGTTGTTCCAATGCTATGTTGTGTGCTCTTTAGTTATGTTTGTGCTACCCTAGCATTGGAACTTTGTCTCCTTCACAGTACAATACTCTTGTATGTATCCTAATATCAAGCTTTAGGTTTCATCCTCGTATTGGCATGTGGCTCGACACCTAAGTGGCCATGTGCACACTGGCTATATTTGGATTTACCATGTGCACTCTTTTGGGATTGTGTTGTTTGCCTCAACTTGGGCACAATATCCTCTTCTCTTTATAAAATGGGTTTTGTTTATTGGTTCTTTGTACTTGGGTTTCAAGGAAGTATGTAGGCTCATCAAGAACCTCTTACTCCTAAGGGAGTTCTATCTTCAAGTATTTCTTGTATATAATAATTTTGTGAATCAACATTTACATGGTGAATTCTACTTTTGATGGCATTATCAAAGAACTAGATATTAGATACTTTATGTAAGTGTTTATCAATTGTAGTAGATTTTAAAAGAACACTTGAATCCAAGAGGGATATAGAGTTGTAATTAACAACGGTTGAATTTTTCCCTTCTAAAGGATTGTCTTAATTGTTTGCGAGCGGGGGCATTGGTTGTTGATTAGACAATCAAACACTGTTTCTTGTCTACATCCTCGTGTCTGGCTATAGGTGTTATTGTTGCTTGAGCATGTAGCTTGCCACCTTAGATGGCCAGGTGCATGGGGGTGAATTTTACTATGTCGACTATGTTTGCTTTTTCAGTATGCTTTCTGACCCAATTAAAACACAAAGCATCTGTTCATTATATAAAATGGGTTTGGTTTAGTGCACCTATGTAGTTCGGTCTCAAGGAGATTTTTAAGCCATCAATTATATGCTTCTTTTCTTCTCATTTTAGTTGAAGGTTCCATATGTTTTCATCAGTGTGCGAATTTGTTTTCAACCGGATACTACCATGTGCCTTTTCCAATATATGCACATATTCTTTCCTGATCATCATATCTTAATCATCATGCTGACCTGTTACATGAGCTGGTTAGATCTGTCGTAGGGCTAAGATCTATTTAAGTATTATAATAATTTTGTTTTTAAAAATAAAGCATTGCAATTTCTACCTAGGAAACTTTATGATTATTTATTTGTTTTAAGCGAGACATTTACTTTTTCCTTCTCGGTTATTCTTGTGCTTGACCTCTATGTAAAATCTATACAAACCAATCCTCCTCAATCAATAATTCTGTTTTGAGCTCTTTCCTTACTGGTGTTCAAATTCTAGTGTCATTTAGCACCCTTTTTTTTTTTTTTTTTTTTTTTTTCCTCTTTGTAATTGGAAAACCCAAGAGATTATAGTATAGACTCAAACAAGCTCACAAAGAACATATAATATTGGAGAAAAACCAGGGGCTTGAAGAACTAGAAGCACAGATATTTAGCAATCTAGGTCACCTGAAGAGAGACTATCTGTTATTGAAGCAAGGTTTAGAAAAAAATCAGGAAAAAGGGATGACAAGAGCTTGAAACTACTTTGTTTGATGAAGAAATGATGTTAGAAATCCAACTATGGAGTGGATTCATAATATAATGGTTGCCATTGTACTCGGAAGATGGATAACTTCAATTTCTCTGAGAGATTTGATAATTGTGCATAAAAAACCTATGCTAAGGCATATATTCATTTAAGGATCAAGCTAACCCGTTTCATCTCTTCTTTATAGAGGAAATTTTTTTGTACTTTCTGCCTCATTCTTGAAGAGATGCAAAAAACACAACAAGCTGATGTGTCTCGTCTTTTTTACTTTTTGTTTTGAAAGGTGAATGTGATGGTTTTTACCCTTTTGTAAGGTTACCAAACAATCTAAGAAAACAAAAGAGAAAAGCTAAGAAAATAAAAAACAATATATTTTAATTAAAAGGAACAACAGAGGTGTGTCCTTTTAACAGATGTTTCAATTTTTTTAATGATTGTCATAATATATAAGAATCTCTGCTTACTAATATTTTTAACAACAATATGTTCTCAGTTTGAGAATTGATGATTACTCTGTATTTTGTCTTATGTATATATATACAAGATTCACGATATTTACTTTGCATATCCTTTTTCTTTACCTAATGACTCTTTATTTTCTCATATTGAGATGTTACCAATTCTGTATTGAATAGGTTAAAGCTTTTAGTCGATCTCTTGAGTCCTTCAAAACTGCAATTGTGGTGGGTGGAACAAACATTGCTGAACAGGTGAGTAATTCTGTCCTGATATTTATTCCTTTTATTGATGTTATAAATGGGTTAAATTTGACTGGTTGGATCTCTTGGGTTGTACAAGAGGTCTTAAGATCAAATCTCGCTCACACCAGGGTGGGGAGGGGTTTTGTTTTAAATTGTATGTTTTTATTTTTATATTTTTTCAAATGTGATGGAGAATGAATGTGTGTCTTATCCATTTCTCGTTGCTGTTGAAGTAAGAATTGATGTCCGTTTGGCATTTATCATTGCTGTTGAAGTTGGTTTGCAGCATACAGGGATGTCCCTTAGGTACTTGTCCCCACTGAATTAAAGAATTCAACTTAAGTCTAAGGGGTAGTGTAGTCTTTTCCTTTCATTTACCATCTCTGATAGTTTGATAACATGGCCTAAAAACTATTTTGTTGTTTAAAGGGTGTTGGGATCCCACATTGAAAGGGAAAAGGGTGGGCATGTGGGTTATAAAGGCTTGGGCACCCTCCCTTGGCAAGTCGGTTTTCCAAGGAGAGTTCTACCCAAGCCCATGAAAGACCCATGGCCCAGCCCAAATTGTTAAGTTATTGGAGTGGGTTCCTATCAATTGGTATCAGAGCATGATCCTGTGCCTATGTGGTAGCGCACGCGTGGCAGGCTGACCTTGGGCCCGGGCTGCTACCCCAAGAAAGGGCATGGAGGCCCGAGGGAAAAAGGGGATCCGCGTAGTCACCCAAGGGGTAAAGAGGCCGACGGGGATAAAGAGGCCGACGTGGACATCGGTTGCAGAAGCGTGGTGGAATGTTGGGATCCCACATTGAAAGGGAAAAGGGTGGGCATGTGGGTTGTAAAGGCTTGGGCACCCTCCCTTGGCAAGTCGGTTTTCCAAGGAGAGTTCTACCCAAGCCCATGAAAGACCCATGGCCCAGCCCAAATTGTTAAGTTATTGGAGTGGGTTCCTATCAAAGGGCAATCATCTTTTATTGATTTGCAGAACCAATCAGAATCTGCCAAGAAACATCAATCTTCCTCCCATTTTCCTACCTGAGCTCTTCCTCACAGCCATCACTCTTCCCTTATTATTTCTTCTGAATTTTATAACACCCTCAAACTCCATTTCTTTTTCTTTACCATCGAATCCTCTTTTATTTCTTAAAATTATTTTCCCATACCATTACTTTGCATGATACAGTCTCCCTTGAATGGAGTCAAGCTCCTCTTGCCTTGGATTCAAAATGTCCGCAACCTAGAGGTGGAGCTATTAAGGGTGTGCCCCCCTTGATGTACCCTTGAAAATTTTATAGGAACCAATCATAGTGGTGCTGCAGTTTTCCTATTTCTTAAAAAGTTAGAAAAGCATAAAACACATTGTTTCTCTTTGTTATGTTGCCCCTTTAGCCAACACTTTATACTTTTCTCTCTATATATCACATAGATTAATCATTCATCGGTTGTTGATAGGAACCTACTCCAATAACTCAATAATTGGGTTGGGTCATCGGTCTTTCATGGGCTTGGGTAGAACTCTTCTTGGAAAACCAACTTGCCAAGAGAGGGTGCCCAAGCCCTTATAGCCCACATGCCCACCCTTTTCCCTTCTAATGTGGAATCCTAACATTCTACCATGCTTCCACAACCGACATCTATGTCGGCCTCTTTACCCCCGTCGGCCTCTTTACCCCTTGGGTGATATGCAGATTCCCTTTCCCTCGGGCCTTCATGGCCTTTCTCGGAGTAGCAACCCGAGCCCAAGGTCAACCTGCCATGGGTTAGCTTGCCATGCGTGCGTTGCCACATAGGCACAGGATCATGCTCTGATATTAATTGATAGGAATCCACTCCAATAACTCAATAATTGGGTTGGGTCATGGGTCTTTCATGGACTTGGGTAGAACTCTCCTTAGAAAACCGGCTTGTCAAGGGAGGGTGTCCAAACCCTTATAACCCACATGCCCACCCCTTTCTCTTTTAATGTGGGATTCTGACAGTTATATAGTACTTTTAGATACTATAATCCTCGTTATTCACCGATAGGTATTGCATTCGCTGTTATTCACCCATATAATTGTAATAAAATATTTTAGATTGGTTCTTGGCCAACTGAAAAAAATAATTATTCTTTCATCAGATGCTAGGAGTATAAGTTAACACTAAATTGATATGTAATCAGGTGCCTATGAATTTGGATTCTAGAGAATTATACCTATTTTTCATGAGAATGTCAAGAAAACTTGTATAAATTGAAGAAAGTATTTCATAGAATTAAACTAGCTTTCCAAAGTATATCTATGCATCTATGGGTGAAGACAGCCCAAAAGCAAAAACTAACCATAGATACAGGACATAATAAAAAGTCCTGATATCCATAACTCACACTAAAATCATACTTCTTTAATCACATCACTGCAGCCTCTCAATTATATTGAATCAAATTGCATTTTTCTTTTTGTAATACATGATTGTTGAATGAAAAACCCTAGGGTGCTTCTAAATTGAAGCCTGCACATGAAGACAATTTCGACCAGTTCAGTTTATAGTTTTAACTACATGTATATTTCAAATTTTATTTTTTCGATGAACCTATTGTATTATGCATAGGAATATCGTTACAATTTCATTGTTTCCATGCCTTATATCTTGTGCCACAATTCTGAATATCTTAAATGGAACTTCTGTGAATCAATATATATCAAAATTGATATTTAATATTTGGAGTTTATTTTATTATTACTCATAGTCCTATCCTCTGGATTAAAACCTTGGCATCATCACTGGCTAGGAGCACATAGAGTAGATTACACTTTTTTTAGTTCTTCTAATAAGTTTCTTCTTCCTGTTTATATTTGGCTTTTGGTAAGTTTAATCCCTGATTGACTATCCTTTTCCTGTAATAAGCCAAGAATAATGATTAGGGCTGCACTGTCCTGTTATATGTTGAAATAGTTTTTCTTTGTTTCTCCTAATCTCATTTGATTTGCATTTGTTGGTGGAATGCTGTGATAGAAGTCTGAGCTACGGGGAGGTGTCAGTATAGTTGTTGCTACTCCTGGAAGATTTATTGATCATTTACAACAAGGAAACACATCTCTTTCTAGAGTTTCATTTGTTGTTCTGGATGAAGCTGATAGAATGCTTGATATGGGGTTTGAACCACAGATAAGAGAGGTATATGGTGCCTTTACTTTAATTAATTTTAATTTTTTTTCTAAAAAAAAGTATGCACATTTGTTCATGAACATGTATGCTCATGTGAGCACAAGTATGTTGCTAGCTAGGCCAATCCTTTTATCCTATATGGATCTGTATTTTTATGTCCACTTTTCTCCTCTATTGTTCATAAGCTGTCTGTTAAGCTATCCTTTTTTTGTTTTTTTATATTTATTTATGTCTGGGCTTCAGAGAATAATGTGAGCTCTGGACATGAACATTTCTGCCTTTAAAAAACAGTCAGACAAAGCCAAAAATATCATCAAACTGAATAATTAATTTGAATCATCTATGTGAGATATGAATCGAACTAGACTTTGTGGATATATTCTTCTGCTTTTTGATTTCCTTTCACGATTTAAAATTAACTGCTTAACTGATTTACTGTAAGTATTGCTTGCTCAAACCCGCTTTCCCCATTCTGGTGATATTTTCCTGTCCATAACATTATGATAAGGCTTCCACTAATATTGGCAACGTGACACCATTCCATTCTTCATTTACATTCTGTAAGTAGACACATTGCAATGTTTGATAATGTTACAGGTAATGCACAATCTTCCAGAGAAGCATCAGACTTTGCTGTTTAGTGCAACCATGCCTGTGGAGATAGAAGCATTAACACAGGTTAAGTCTCCTGTTAATCTTCTGTTTTTTCCTACAAGCTTTATACGAGCTATATAAAAAGGGAAGTACGCCTTGTCTGGAAAAAGATCAGGAAAGACTGTGTAGCCAAGTATCACTTATCTGTATTGGTTCCCAGTCTTTAAATTTCTGTCAATATGTGTTGATAAATATAAAAAATCTAATTTCATTCAGTATTTTTGTATCATTGTATAACACTTAGGTCAGATATGGAGTGAATGCTAGTTTTGCTTTCATATTAACATATCACTTAAAACAGGTGATCATACTTCAGCTTTCTTACATTAGAAAAATCTGAAAGGAGTCAGTTGAGTTCAGTTTTGGAACCTTTAATCTTGTCATGTGGAGTGTGTGAATGTTTGGTAAATTAGTTCTACTCCCCATGTCAGGTTTATCAATATTTCTGGGAAATATGTTTGAACTCGGAAGCCTTCAAATGAAGATGATCATATAACTTCTGACCTAAGAAGTCCAATCCTGCTAACAGGGGGAGTACTAGTTGTCATAATACTCTTAAAACTCATTTCTCAGTTCCCTGGTTACTTGATTTTAGAATTTCAAATAATGCTGATGCATAATCCAGTGGCAAGTGACAGTGGTTGATTGCTTTTCTTTAACATCCTTGAATGAGATAATCAGTTTGTTTGGTGTAGTAATATTTTTGCTACCAACTGCTTGATGAATCTGCTATTCTTTGGTCTGATAAATTTTGTAAAGCAATTAAACTCTTAAAGAGATAGTCTCTGTCCTGTTTGTATCATCTTCACAAATAATGTCTCTAAATTTCTTATTCCTTTCTCTTACCCAATTTCAGGAGTATCTAGCCGATCCTGTCCAAGTTAAGGTGGGTAAAGTGAGTAGTCCAACAGCAAATGTTATTCAGATCTTGCTGAAGGTTTCTGAGAGTGAGAAGGTATTTATCTAGGCTCACTTTGTTTTGGTTGTTAGCATGGCAAGTTAAATTGACGCCATCATATTTCTTAAGGGTAGGAACCATACATCTTAGAAATGTTCGGTTAATCAGATTAATTTTTTTCCAACTCCTGGCTACATCGGCTATTGGAGAGATTTTTGGAATGGATATGTTCAATGTAACGATGCGTGTTATTGGTCATGACATCTTGGATAGCATGTTTTAGAAACATTTTTCTTCTCTAAACTTTAATGTATCCAGTCTTTTTATTGGTTGAGTTGTTGACTTGATTATAATGTTGTGATGGCATTCAATTTATTGTAGATTGATCGACTTCTAGCTTTGCTTGTAGAAGAGGCTTCTCAGGCTGAAAGATCTGGTCATCCATTCCCTTTAACTATTGTGTTTGTTGAAAGGAAGGTGAGTTGAGGTCTATGTTCATTATTATTGAGACAATCTTTGCTGTTGTGACCAGCTTTGAATTTACTATAGTTTGTAAATGTTGATGTATTAGTGATTTTGGTGCCTTTTTCCATACCAATTTGTTTACACTAAGCAATACCCTTGCATTTATGGGGTTCCAGATTGTCATATGCTTTATTTCCTCAATAGGCGCCCTTTTGGATGTCAACCCCAAACGTTGTATGTATGCTGTTGAATTTATGGACTCGGTTCTAAGCTTGTATTTTAATGTGTTTTAATGAATATTTTGAAACTGTTCACATTCAAGACTTATGCTTAAAATTAGATGTGGATAGTTTCTAAAGTTAGTTCTGCATGACTACCAGAATTCCTGATTAGTGTTAGGGTTAACAGGGAAAAAAGGGGAAAAATAATTATAAGAAAAAGATGAGATTTCTTAGAATTTTTATTTTTCTTGTTTATGATATTTTCTTTCAAATCTCTGGCAGTTTTTTGTTGAAAAATTCTAGTTCTTGATCATTGTTCTGGATGTAGACAAGGTGTGATGAGGTGGCTGAAGCTTTGGTTGTTCAAGGTTTACATGCAGTTGCTCTTCATGGTGGCCGTAATCAGAGTGAAAGGGAGTCTGCTCTACGTGATTTTAGAAATGGCTCCACTAATATTTTGGTTTGTGTTTATATTACCTTGGAGCACTGATGCTTGCACTAAAATTCTGTTCATAAGGATTGATAGTAAAACGTAATATGTAACTGAGATGGTCCCCTGTGTAATATAAATTTTTCTTTTGTTTCTTTCTTTTCGTTTTACCAAGTAGTATGTTTGGAAAATTTTGGGTGCCTCTGCTGTCCTCGGAAAAACTATGGTTCTATTACATTCTACGTAAAACTTAAAGATGAAAGCTATTTTGATATGGAGATTATTATAGAATTGAAATCCATCACCCTAGCTAATGGTGTCAGATAAAATTTATGGCATCTGAAGATTTAGTGTTTGTACCACTCTTCATGAAGAGTATGCCATTTGCTTTTTGGCTTATCCACAACAGATTTTGAGGTTTAAATGGTCTACAAACTGCAGTGGAACCATTTACCTTCCCGTGGGTGTGCTAATATACTTTTGGTGTTTTAATAATCTTCAAGGTCTTCCTTCTTAAATACCATTTTTTATTTTCGCAAGAACTTGTTTGGGGTAGTATTTATTAACATAGAAGTATCCTCTATGGACTGAAACTTCTGTGCTGTGATATATTGAGAAGAATTCTGAAAGTTGTGATTTTTATTGGTGTCATACCAATCTTATTCAGGGCATATGATCGAACCTACATTATATTCTTTTCTTTTCCCTTGTATTCCTCCATTTATATCCTCTGTTTCTTTGGATCTATGTGACTGTTCTGTAGTTTGTTAACTGATGCCTATGTTTGCAGGTTGCAACAGATGTTGCATCACGTGGTTTGGATGTTACAGGAGTCGCTCATGTTGTTAATCTAGATCTTCCGAAGGTATTTTCGACTGCAACTAGTTCATAACCACAATGTATAACTCAGAAGTTATTTTGAACAGTTGAAGTCATTTTAGTTCTAGCAATTCACAATTTCGTTGGTAGTTATCTTCTTGAACTGTTAAATAATGAGTATCATATGACACAGATATTAAGCCAAGAACCAGTGCCTTGCGGCACATTATGCCCTAAATTAGTGCTAGCCTCATCTTTCAGTTGCTATTAAATCTTTTTGTGAAGTAGAAAATCTGAAGCTTCAGTTATGGCTGCCTCAATTATAGACCATGGAAGATTATGTGCACCGGATTGGAAGGACAGGCCGTGCTGGGTCAATGGGCCAAGCAACTTCGTTTTACACTGATCGTGATATGGTACTGTCTGTTCCACCATTTTCTTCTGAAATAGCATTTCTTATGCTCGCTTTCTTGTGTAGATATGACACTTATACATTTCTTGGTGTGACTATATTCTAGTTCCTTGTGGCACATATAAAGAAAGCAATAGTCGATGTTGAATCTGGAAATGCAGTGGCATTTGCAACTGGGAAGGTAGCAGATTTTCACTATGATGAATAACTTTTCATTTGGCATTTTTTTCACTTCACTCTGGCAGCCATTTTTCCTAATTGTTTCCAGTTATTGTTTTTTACTAAATTGGTTGAATGAAATATAGTTGTGATTTGAAACTACTTCCATGTTTTGAGAAAATTGGTCCTTTTTTCTTACAGGTTGCAAGAAGGAAGGAGAGAGAAGCAGCAGCTGCTTACAAAGGTGCAAGAATTACCATGTCCAAGTCAATGATGGGACCTACATCAATTAACATCGAAGACAAATATAGGTTCATGATTGCTACTTCAAACATCAAAAGGGAGGGTGCTGCGGATAGCGCTTGGGATGACTGATAAATCTCTTATGGTTTCTCTTGAAAGACGGTTGGTTGGCGATCTAAGTTTTAGGCTTCAAAATTTTAAGGTTGGTGACATTTCGTGGGTTCTGCATCTATTTGTCTTGAAATTGGTTTTCCCCACTTTCAGCAAGTAGCCCGAGGAGATTTTATGGCCTCTCACTCATTCTTGGTGTTAGTAACTATGTGTTTTCTCCACCATTGAAAGTTTTCACTACCAAGAAAAAAAAAATGCATTTATGATTTTGATGCCTATAACTCTTGGATTGAAGTTCAAAGCGTTCTGGTGATGACAATGAAAGTAGTTCACGTTTCGTCCCAGTAGTCTCTTCGCAACATCAATGTACTTGGAAAACGATTACACGGACAAAGTGATTTGCTATTACAACTTATAGGATTGGCTCACTGGTTATGTACATTGTATATCTTCAAAATGTTATATCAAAATATTTGTGTCCGATTATGCAGAATCTGTTAGGGCATTTGTAGATTATAGCTTCTAGTTGTGCCAATCGACCCTCGAATTTAATTTTAATTTGATTGCTGGCTTTTCATGAAACCTAGATAAGATAAGACGGTTGTTTTTAGTGGACAAATATATGGTTCGGTTGTACTAGAAAATTTTGTAAAGAGAATTGTATAATAGCATGCACATGTAATATTTTTTATACAATTTGATGTTACAAAATATGGTTGATTGATTTTTAACTAAGAATAAACTTTCATTTAATCTTTTGTCACATCAGATTGTATGAAAAATGTTGTATAAAAATATTGTATGTGTAATATTGTTCTAAGTATTAGCTTAATAATCGATATGACTTTGTTTGGTTTGTCGGCTTTTTGGTATGGGGTAATTTGATATTTTTAAATGGTTTTGTGATATATTTAAGTTTAGGGGTATTTTAAAATTAAAAAAAAAATGAATGTTCAGTTCGAATAATCCAGTGCCGAAAAATGTATTGTTGTATACATAGTTTCGAGAAAGAAATCAAATGTATATTTTGTGCTTAAATTGTATCATATGGAACCGTATGGTTTCATGGTTTTTTTTTTTTTTTGTTTTTTTTTTTTTTCCTTCATTCTTAAACCATGTGCCTAAAAATACCGTATTGTACCACACAGTTTCTAGAAAGAAAGAAAAAAAAAAAAGAAAGTCAAATGTAATAATTTTGATTTTAATATGACTTGTCTAATTGAATGAAAGAAAGAAGAGAAAATTTATTTTCGATGGGCCTAACTGAATAATGAACTTTTATGGGCCAATCTAAACAGGCCCATGTAGTCAGAATTATATTGAGAAGCTAGCCTATAATTTATATTTTGATGACTTGTTAAATTACAATATTATCCTCTATTAAAATTAGATAAAAGACATATATAGTTTTAATTAAGTACCTACACATCATTTTTCTTTTCTTTAAAAATTATTTGGCACCCACAAATTTGAGTTATAAGTTTTTTTTTTTACATGTTTTATTCTTCTTAATCATCATGGTTGTAAAAGAATTTCATTTAGATATTAATAATCATCGCTTTATAGACTGTTATTGAATATATAATTTTAAGTATTTATTAATTTACTTTGCAATCAAATTAGAGTGTTTTTAATTTTAGGACAAAATGTGGAATGAAGTGGGGGTATTGTTAAAATAATTTAATTTTTTTTATGGAGTTTAGTTTGGAGTAAACTTCCCTCCCAAGGTTTGCCCTAATTACTTTCCCACCCAAAAAGTTTCAAAATACCACTTTCCCACCCAACATTTATATTTCGTTGCCGATGTTTGACGAGTTATTAGAAGCCAAGGTAAGAGGGTTTTTGTAGAGTGAAAGAGGGTTTTTGTAGAGTGAAGGCTGGTGGATAAAATGATGGTGACCGATTGAATATTTGCTGTTGAAAATCAGTTAAAAATAGGAAACCCTAGATTTGCAGTGATCAATAATCAGAGTGAAATCAAGTGTCGGAGTGTAAAGAGTTTTATAGAGAGGAGACTGAAGGTGACAGAGAAAATTTTCATCGTCAGAATCAGCTGAAATCAGTTTTGGGGGAATAACGAAATATTAACTTTGGGTAAAAAAATGATATTTTGAAACCTTTTGAGTGAAAAAGTGTCATCAAGGCAAACCTTGGGTGGGAAAAAGTCGCTTACTTTTTAGTTTGATAAAATGTGGGGGTTGAATGAGTAGCATTAACCCATGGGTACATAGACTTGAACTGATTTTTAAATTTGACTGTGCTAATACTCAATTGTGGTAAATGGATGTTCTGTCCAACTAAAATATGCGAGTTCTTGTTAGTTTCTGGTTTCTGTTTTATTTTTCTATTTTTTCTTGAAAGTCTGATTGGCTGCTAAGAAAATGATAAGAGGATATAAGACTCTAGATATTGATAAGGGTTGGAATTATGTTGAGTTGGTATTAGAAGTTGAGCAATATTACACTTACCAATATTACATTTACAATCCAATCTCAAATTTTTTCACATTCCTACCGTGACCGCTCATAGTTGGCTAGTTCATAATAAACCTTATTTGCCCACTTGCAAGCTACTACATCGAACTTATACATGACAGTTTGTTAGATTAAATTATAAGTCAGTCTTTATCCATTAAGAGATTTCATAAAATTTCTAACCTACAGTTGACACCGGGTATTTTATAGTAAAATAAAAGAAAGATCAAACCCATTCATTAGTTATAGATGCATTTGCTTTCAAGTTTAATCAATAATAATAATCAACATGACAAGATACAATTAATTTAACACATAAATCACACGATACACCCGAGGTATAAAAAGCTCTCTCTAGTCATTGTTTTAAAAATTAGACCGTTCATTAACTCAGTTAAAAGGTCAGTTCGTAGGTTGACCAGTCCAACTGATTTAACCGATCTGTCTAACCGATATGTAACAGTCCAATCTTTAAACAATTCCATTAATTATTATAAGTTTGAAAACTAATAAATACATCCTTAAAAGTTACCTATAAACCCTTGTGAGTTTAAAATAAAGTAAATACACCCTCAAGTTTTATTATTAATTATTTTTACTCTCTCCCCATCACTTCCATCTTTCATTTTTCTCTCTCTCCCCATCACGCCATCACTCTCCATCAATTTCTTTCTTTTTCCTTTTTTTTCTCTCTCTCTCTCCCCCATCACTCCCCGTCACTTCTTCTTCTTTCTTCTTCGTCTCTTTCTTCTTCCTCTACTATAATTTTTCTTCACTCTCTTCTTCCTTCTCTTTCTCTTCATCTCCTCTTTTCTTTCTTCTAATCTTCTTCATTACTCTTTCTGGTGTCTCCTCTTCTCTTTCTTCTTCCTTCCCTTCCCTTCCCCTCCCCTTACTTCTTCTTTACAGTTGAAGATGAAAGTGGAAGATAATGAAATGGTGCTGAAATTAATTTACAAATATGAATTTTTTTGAATTAGATGAACCGTTTTAAGTGTTAGGCCTAAAAGGTCCTCACGGACCTTACGGCCCCACCCACGCTACTTGGACTGATATCATCAGCCTAGTCCAGTCCAGTAGCCTTCATTTTCTATTTGTTTGTTTAATTCCATTTGTTTAGACTTAGTCAAGCTATTTCCTATTTCCAGAATTATAGTTATTTCCATGTTTCTAGTTATTGTTGAAGAAGATCGTGGGGAAGGGGAAGTTGAGTCTCCTAAAGACTCGGTCCCAATACTCCAGCAGTAGGATGTATAATAAACTGAACAAAGGAAATGAAAAGGGGGAGAAAAAGTTATCAATTATTGTGGTTTGATTCTCACCCTACGAGAATTATCTTTGAGTGTTCAAATTACTCTGATTGGGACTAAGCCCCGGGCCGGTCGGTTCGACGGTTTTATACTGTTCTGTCGGTCCATTACTGGTCCAAAACAGGTTTATTGACATTCCCGGTTTTATGTAAACTCGAACTGAAGTAAAAGACGGCTCCCGGTCGAACCGGTCCGGGTTTTATAACAGAGTCCCTAGTGCATAAATTATTATCCAAAGCATAGGATACGCAATCCCACTTTCACAACTATGCGGATAAAGTGGCTATTATTAATCTAAGACCAACAATTATAAGAAAAATTAACCACTTTTCATTTCAAGTATCCAACAATAAAAATACGAGCAAACATTACATTACAGTTGTTTTCCCTGTTTTTTAATGTATTCTCCAAACAAAATATTCACAAAGGAAACTGACTAAGTTATCTTCCACTAACAGTCCCAATAATAACAAGAAGACAGGAAAGAGGATACTCTAGATATTTCTCCTAATTTTACCAAAATGAGAAGGATCATGGACTCCTGATTTCTATCCAAGAGGCCGGGCGATTTATCACCATCAACCCATTTCATATTTCTGAGACCAGCTGTGAGCCATGGCCTCATACGTGGTCTTGTCAGTCTTGTACATGAGGGCAATTTCAGGGACAAGAGGATCATCAGGGTTTGAATCTGTCAAAAGAGAGCATATAGATAACCCAGGATAATGTTTAGTTAATATGGAGGACTCAATAAAATCATCTTGGGAACAAATATTTGAGAATCAATTACCAAAGAATCTGCAACAGCGTTAAAACATATAGAACAAAAACGCTACATTATGCAGAGCATGTCTAATATCATAACAGTGTTCACTTCCCAATGTCCTTGCAATCAGGCTTCATAAGTCTTACAGATAATTTACTCCAGGTTGTCCAGCAATTTCCAGTGAAGTATACATTTGAAGATATTTCCATTTCAGTATCCAGTTAACTAAAATTTTGTAAATAACTTGGATTAAATACTTCTGATTTTAAAATTTAACTCAGAACTTATCACTATTGTAGATACTAATGACATTATTTATAGCATCAAGAGTTCTACAGCATAAATCAGATAAGCATAAATGTATAAAACTGAACTCAAATAAAGAGCTTCAAGAAGATAATAGGTATACTGTCATAATTAACTGCCTATAGATCAAGAAGCTACATTGTAAAACAATTTAAGCTTTACTGAATGCAATAACAAATTCACTTTCTTTCACGATTCTCAAGTATTCAGAAATGTTATAAATGCCCAATTGTGAAACTCCTGGCTTTATCATCAACGAGCTTAAGTTTTCAGATAAACCCACCTCTTCAAACCATATTTAGTAACATATTTTCTCCAAGCAATCATGTGGACGATAATATTTGAGGCGTAAACAAGAACTTTCCAATAAAGTTGGGTCAAATTATATGCATTATAAGACTAAGCAAGACTGTCAACTTAATAGCTCAATTACTTATTCTCAAAACAACAACCACAAAAACCATAAATTATACCTAGTGACCGGATGATTCATGGCCTCCAAAATCAACTCAGCATTCTACTTAATCAAATTATTCTGCTCCACAAACGACTGCAACTGCATGGCCTCCAAAATCAATTCAGTCTGCTCCTTAATCAGATCAGTCCGCTCCACAAACAACTGCAACTGAGCAATCTGCAGTTTCTTCCACCTTTCCTCCAATTCCGCTTTTTTGGCTCCTCCAATCATATCTAAACCCTGTTTGATTACAAACTCCTCCGAACCAGCCATCCCAGACAAAAGCATCCTCTCTTTCTTATCATTGACACCACTAGTACTTTCATTGCCCCATAGCTGTTTAGACAACTCATAAGATTGTCGATTGTGCTCTCCCGGCTTCTTCTGATCTTCATCACCCGGATCCGTGCCCGTTTCCTTCTTCTTCGCCCGTTTTGAGTCTTTCAGAGACTCCTCCATCTCATTGGGGCGTTTTGCCGGAGCTTTCGACCTTGGTTTTGTGGTGGTGGCTTTTGGGGTTTCTTTCATGGGTTTGGTGGCAATAGGCTTAGGAGTTGATTCCCGGTCGGAGTCAGACTCAGATTAGAATTCTTCTTCGGAGCTAGGGTTTGAAGTTGGAAATTGAATTTCTCTTTCCTAGCTCGAGCCGCCCACTCTCAAGAATTATAAACAGCTAATCGGAAACCCTAATATCCTTTCATCCTTACCCTAATATTCTTACTAACCAATAAATATATTAATTGAAAATATTAAAACCGCGGACACTATTACTGTTGAGGACTTGAGGGTTTTTTCGCCCATTCGTTACTTTTTTGCTAATTCCTTTATTTTCTTCATCATGTCCATTGAGTTTCACATAAAATTACTAGATCATTTTCGATGGACCATGTATGATGAAGTACATGAGAATAGATTAATTAATTAAGAGATTCATAAAATTAAGCTATTGATGAAATAAAATAAAAGGATGAATAAAAGAGCAATATTATACTTACAACTGAATCAATAATTGAGTCATACAAACAGATAAAAACAAATGATAAAATATATTTTACATAAATTTTGTGTATTTTGTCTTTTGTATAACCCAATTGTAAGCAAAATATTATTTATTTACTAAATATGGAGAGCTGTATATAAAACGGAAAAGAAATTTAACAAAATCATACACATTTCTTCAAAGAGTATAAAATATATAAAAGAAATTAATATGAACAATATATAAAATATTGAAAGGGTTTAAATATTTATTAGAGAAGATAATGCTAAAACATTTATATATATATATATATATATATATTAATATATATTATTAATAGTAAATACATATAAATGTCAGATCAATAGAAGGATAAAATAAAGGTTTTGGTAAGATAAAACATTTTTATAAAATAAAATTTAATAAAAATGGAGACTAATCTAAAATAAATCTTAAGATAAATGTTGTTAGGAAAATATTTTAAATAAAAGAATTTGATTAAAATTATATTTTACGGCAAATAAAGGCTTCAAATGGGCTTTTTCAGCAATTTTAAAATAAATACAAATAAAATAAAATGAGTCAATTGAGTTTATGAATTTAAATAGTAAGGGAGAGAATTTAAAAGATATAAAATTTTCTTTTAAAATAGAATTAAAATAAAGACAAAACCAAAAGGGTTAAAATCAAGGTTCTGAAAACCGGATTGGGAGCCGACCCGGCCAAATGGCCGGTTCCCGGTTCGAACGGTTTGACTGGTCCGACCGGTCGGTCGGATCGGTGACGTTAGCATGATATCATGCTGATATCAGCATGCTGAAATAAGCAAAAACGTAAAAAAGGCAAAAAATTCAGATTCTCCATCTAATTAAAGTTTAAAAAGCATCAAAAGCAACCCTACAACAATAATTTCTCCATCTAATTAAAGTTTAAAAACCATCAAACCAACCCTACAACAATAATAAAACCATCAAAGTTTGATAGTTAAAGTTCACAAATTCAATCCTCAAGTCTAAACTCTAAAGTTTCAAACAACATTAAAGGCATTACAAAGTATTATCAATTATCAAATATGAATCCACCAACGGCCAATCATCAAAGTTACAAAATATTAAAATACCTACCAATCCACCAACCAACACATAAAATTACACAATATCAATCCATTCCACCAACCCAACCACAAACAAATTCAGTAGCAGCTCATGGTAAGTGAAGGGAAAAAGGAGAAACCAAACAGATTCTTTAACGGGTCAACCCATCCTAAATTGATTATCCACATCATCATCCGAGTCATCATCATTATCATCATCATCACCATCAACTACAAATTTAGCAAAAATTAAAAATATAAGTTAAAATTTATAATGTACATTGTTTTTTGATATTATAAATTAAAATAGTTACCAAGTTGGTTAAAAGTTAGAAAACAACCTTGTGAACCACCTGCTGAATCATAATAGGGTTGGCCATCAACACCGATAGGAATAGATCCTTCTTCGTAAAGTGCTTCCTCCAATTCATCTAAATTGAAGTCATCACCCTCCTGTTCATCATCAGCAATCCAAAATTTTGTTCTATCAATGCTTTCATAATCAATAGGATCGCAACTGCTTTTCTTGTAACATATCCTGAAAGACACACCAAATAAAAATATCACTAAAAATACGAGATAATAAAAATATTAAAATTGCCAATGCTTTATACCTATTTTTCAAATGCAAGTTATAACGGATAAAAACCAAATCATTCAATCGTTGATACTTCAATCTATTCCTTCTTTTTATATGGATACATTCGAAAACACTCCAATTTCGCTCACATCCCGAAGAGGTTGAAGTTCGGCTCAGAATCTTAATTGCAAACTCTTGTAATTGTGGAGTACTATACCCATATGTCCTCCACCATTCATCTAATTAAAAGTTAAGAGTGTTAACCATATGAAATAATCAAATAAACAAATTCATAACTTAGAAATTGGACTTAAAATTGAGAAATTTAATAAGTATCACATACCAGGTCGTGTGGTTCTGCAAGTTTGAAAGGCAGGCTCACGAGAAAAGCTTTCCTCGCGATCTTGATATATTCTACTTTTGTCCACTACCCTTGTCTTGTTCAACTTGAATGCACTTGCTTTATTGTCGACAACATCAAGGAAACCACGCATAACCTCTGGTTTCCTGCAGAAAGTTGCACGGTCATACTGAAAAGCCGGATTCAAATAATAAGCAGTAGCATGAATGTTGCGGTGCTAAAGCATATCCCACCACTGCTTAATAATTTCGGTATAAGGCTTGTACAATACCTTTCTCTTTCTAAAGAACTTCTTAATAGCTTTTTTGGCTCTGTACATGCCATCATAAACGTATCCTATTGCAGGTCTCTCATCTGAGTCCACAATTCGCAACAAACGCATCAAAGGAGCCACAATTTTGGAAACGTAACCCATGTTATCCCAAAATTCATTATCTAGAATTATGGGAACAACATTCTTGCCTTTACTACTTCTGGCATATCGAGAGTCCACAAAAAACCTATCAGTCACCATAGCTTGCAAGTCATGTTTGTGCTTGGTGTGCTGTCATAGGCAACCAAGATTAATAACCTTTCTAACCTAACTACTAAACTGTAAATAGGATAAGTAAGGGTCGATCCCACGAAGAGTGTCTAGTCGAATTTTTCGATGATGTGAACAAAGCTGAGGGGGTTTTGAGTAAAACAGAAAACAGTCTTGGCAAAAATCAAAACAAAAATAATTTAAACCAAAATCAATTAATATAACGAAACTTGGTCTCCGTCAACATCCACCGTTGGAATCTTACAACTGATCATTGATGCAAAAATAAATCAATTCTTGTTTAAATATTCACCGTTGGAACTATTTCCTATCTCTCCTTAATTGTAATTAATTAGGAAACAAGCGATCTTAATTAATCTTACCATTAAACAACCCTAGACAAGCGCTAAAGATTTAATCTAGTGGCAGCCTTAAGAATTAGAGAAATCGATGAAGCTAAACAACACAAACACAAGCGGTTGTATTTAATTTAGTTGAATGTTCCTCTTAAGATTACTAATTCCTGACGCAGCAAATTATTAACCCTAATTGCTTCACAAGTTAGAGGGATCAAACAATTACGGATTTGATATCAAACTTAGCAGTAGATTGCAACAAATAATCCACTAGTAGGCCTCCTAGTAATTAAATGCATCAATCATGAAGATATGCACAGAATAACATTCAATACTCAAACACGAAAATTGAACACTAAAATAAAATAGATTAGACCTCACAGTTGGTTGATTCCGAGGTCTCCGTTTCCTTCGACCAAGTTACAAAAGTTTAGCCGCTCATGGCCATAAACAGAAACTCAAAAAGAAAGAAAAATTGCAGAGAAGAGAAGAGAGAGGCGTGGTCCCCTTTTTCCAAAACCTAATCTGATCCCCTTAACAAAAATCCAGTTCAAGTAGTTGAATCCCACTCAATCTCCTAAAAGAAATATTCTAATATCCTAAAATAACATTAATCCTAATTTAATTCTAATTAATTGATAATAAGATAAAGTCCTAAAATAAAATAGGAAAGTGGTGATTCTAAGCTTTAACTTGCGCGCCACATGTCTTCAAACCTTCCAATAATAAATTGCCCAATTGATTTGCATGACAAGGAAGAATGTTCCAGGACATCCAGTGCAGATGCGTCAACTTCAAGCTCGATTACAACCTTGATGGAGCGAGTATCTCTCCAAACTCAAAACATAAAAGTTGTAGATATATTTCTTAGCGTTCCACATAATTTTGAATCATCTCAATCGGAGCTCGGATGAGAGAGTTATGCCCAGATTACGAAACAACATTGAAACTGTCCGAATTCACTTAATTAGTTTCGTTTTGCAATTAACGCCTCCATTTGCATCCTAAATCAAAATAGAATAATAATGAGTACATTTAGGCAACAAATACGTATAAAAGACTAAACATTAAGGGGGTAAATATGACATTTTGCATTCCCATCAGTGCTCATGTAGACTTCTTAATGTAATGAAAGTAGTAGCAAACCGTATGATTTCTCTCCAACCCTGTTCAAGTGATACATACAATACATAATAGATGTTAGTAAATTATTACAAAATGTTTATTATGTAATAAATTGACAAAAACATGAGTTAAAGGTTTATAAGCTATTACCTCTCTTTTCCTCAACCAAGCTATCAAAATTGTGTGATTATACACAAACTTGGTTACTTCAGAAGCACGTTTTGCAAGATGCACTATGTGGTCCAACTCAGATATATCTTTCAAAATTAAATTTAAGCAATGGGCTACACAGGGTGACCAAGTAATATTCTCATACTTCTCAGACAACATTCTTCCAGCAGCTTTATAATTTGCTCCATTATCCGTGACAACATGGACAATATTGTTTGGTCCAACCCATAAAGCCATTTCCTCAAACAACTTGAATAATGTAAAGGCATCCTTTACAACATCTAAAGCATCCACTGATTTTATAAAGCAAACACCTTTAGGACAGTATACAAGAAAATTAATCAATGATCTATGGCAAATATCAATCCAACCATCAGCCATTAATGTACATCCAACCTCTTGCCAAATCCTCTTATAATTGTCAATAATTAATTGGACTTCCTTCTTAGCATCTCTCATAAGTAGGTTGTTTATACCCAGGGCCAATTGCAGCTACAGCATCCAACATAGGCTGAAAATAAATTGAATTTAAAGCATTTATTGGGATGCAAGCATCATAAAAGAATCGTGCAACAGACATGTCTACTCTCCACTTTGCATCTTTTCCATCCAAAACACTCCTAATTGAAGGCTGAGACCCAGAAGTAGTTCGTGGAGCAAAATAATTACTAACCTCCGTAGTTTTCTTTCTCTTACTGCTCATAAATTGTTTTTTACCGCCACTACTACCACCTTCATTCATGGTCATTTGTGATGGGAAAACCTCTTCATTTTCTTCATTTAACTGATCACCCTCAAATTCATGTACTGCATCACCAAAAGGAGTTGCATGCTTCCGGAAATCTTTTTTTTTCCTTATTTTTTACTCCTATTTCTTTTAGTGATTCATTCATATTGAATCTAACATCAAATGGAACCTTCGGACACTTTCCAATATCCCCTTTTACTCTTGCTAGGTGTTGCTTCATTCTGAAAATACCACCACCTCTAGTAACCTTGCCACAATGACGACAAGATAATATTTTCTTTCCATCTTTATCAACACTCTCAAGAACATGTCCCCATGCTATATCGGTCTTTCCTCAAAAAGATTGCGAGGAAATGGATGCAGCTGATGAGTTATGTGCAGACGAAGATGATGACATTCTCTCCCCTGGCAAGTGGCAACCAACAATCAATTTGTTATAATTTATAAAATATAACTTTAAATCAATTTGTTTTTCAGTGAAGAACATTTCATGCTACTCAATGGAAGAACCAAGCAAATTGATAAGTCAATTAGTCAAAACCAAAAACTTGTGTTATTATCACAATTCACAACATGAATAAACTCCCCCTTTCAATTACTCTTTACTGTAATAAACTAATAATAATGCTTCACAGTGCAAGCAAGTAAGCAACTTCCACAGATCACAGTTTCACCATCAATTTCTAATTTCCCAGGAGAAATTGACAAATTGACAAATTCACTGATTCACATTTCACAATTTCACATCACATTACAATAAGTCAATAATACAATATCATGAATCAATTCAAATTTCAAAACCAAAAACAAGGGGCGAATTTACATTTTACACAATCTACATCATGAATACAAAAGCCAGCCACTAACATGTAGGTTCATAAATCTGTAAGCCACTAACATGGTTCATAAATTTGTACATAAAGCATAAAAGACAGAGAAAGATAGGAATCTATAGATTGTTACTTGGTCATGGTAAATGGCAGCTCGTAGATGACGGCAGACAGCAGCAGATGTGAAGGCTAAAATTTGAGCTAAAATGACTAATCCGGCAGATCAGCAATGGCGATGGTGATGATTGAAGAGTTCACGTTGAAGACTGGAAGTTGAAGAATGAAGAGTTGTAGGCAGTAGACCATCCACGACAAGGAAGAAGTGCTGAAGCAGAGTAGAGCAGACTACAGACCGAAGACTTGAAGACTAAAGAGTGAAGACGTGAGGCTGAATCGCTGAAGCTTAGCTGAAAGCTTGAAGGAGATCTGACTTCTGAGTCGTAAATGGAGGACACGAAGAGGAGGACTAGACTGGAGAGTGGAGGAGATCGCGAATGGCAATAGCAAACCAAGATGAAAAAGTGAAAAACTGAAGAAGGGGCAAGACGGCTCTGTATGTGTAGCTCAAAAGCAAATTGAAAATGTGTTAAAAATTTTGAGGGTTTGGTTTGACACTTTGACTTTATGTGTGTGACTGTGTGCAACTGTGGTTTTTAATTTTAATTTTTTTTTTTTTTCATTTCATGTGTTAAACGGGAAAGGTGTGGACCGAAAATCTGTTTAATACCGGTTGGACAGTCGGTTTGCTACAATGTGACGGTCCAACCGCGGTTTGAAACGGTTTGACTGTAAATGCCAGTTTTTTGCTTTCTTCAAACCGAAAATGCAAGCGAGTCCCAGTCGGACCGGTTCGACCGCCCGGTTCGGTCTGGGTTTCAGAACCTTGGTTAAAATAATAAGTTTTTGGAAAAGAGATAATTTTTAAAATTACAAAATTTTAAAACTAGAGCATTTTCTAATTTTATAAGATTTTAGAAAATATAAAATCAATGAAAACAATTTTGTATGAAAAAGTCAACACACTTTCAAAATAAGGGTAATTTTATAAATTCAAGATTTAACTATAGAAAACCTGGAAGAGTAATGCTATCTATACTAACCAATCTTACTAACCCTAGTACTAACTAACATGACAAATGCCACCTCATCTGCCACATCACTTAATTGTCACGTCAGTTTTCCCAAAAAAATATATTTTTTTTCTTCAAATATCACTTCCCTTAAATTGACTCCCTAAATCAAATTCATTTTCTCTACAATACAAACACTACAATTTTCCCCATTCCTTTTAATTTTTACCCCTCATCTCACAATCAATTTCTCAAAATTTCTCAGCCAATCTCATCCCAATTTCATTACATGCCGCGACGCCTCACCAAAGCTAACAAACCAAACCAAATCATCTTTTCCATACCTCGCCAAACGCCGCCACGCCATGCCTCGCCAAATGTCGCGACGCCTCACCAAACGTCAACAAACCAAAGACTAACCATCGTTTCCATGCCTCGCCAGAAGTTGACACGTCTCGCCAAACCAACTAGAATTGTCGTTTCCAAGCCTCGCTAGACCACGCCTCACCTCGCCAGATGCCGCGACGCGTCACCAGATGCCGACAAAGTACAAACAAAACCCTCGTCGTTTCCACGCCTCGCTAGAAGTTGCCATGCATCGCTGGCTGAGAATTGAAGGCACATGTAGGACTCTATTATCTTTTTCAGTTTGATTTTTTGTTTCAATTAGCTGTTAGGGTTTTTTCATTCTATTTATTTTTTAAACAAACTGATTGATCAAAGAAATGTGTGTTTATTTGGATGATTCACACTGGTTTTCTAAATAATGATGCTTGTTATTTGCTTGTTGATTAGGATTCCAGAAGCTGCCCATTTCAAGGCCCTTAGCTTTGCCGTTGTGGAAGCATTTATGGATTTGGTATTGTTGGTTGAATACTTATGGTTGGTGCTGTATGTGATTAACCGTGGAATTTTTTTTCCTTGTTTCTAGATTTTTCGTAATCCTAAATATTTAACAGGATTGTAGGAGAGCTTTAGAATGGTTTATAAATCCCAGATAGAAGCTGGGTCCAGTTCATATTTGCATTTAATTATGTTTGACTGATTTGGTTCTTGTATGTTGGCATTTTAGTTTTAATACTGCTGAACTTTGGGAGTATGTATTTTGTGCCAAATATTTGCCTATTTGGTTCTGTTTTTAACTTCTGGTGCACTAGCTTGATATATCTTCCTAGGTCAATAATAAAAGATTCAAACATAAATAATTTTGGTAACTACTTTAGGCAGGTAGTCGTGCCCTCTCCATAGAATTATTTGCTTGTCTTTTGGTAACTATTTTAGGCAGGTAATTGTGTTGCTATTGCAGACTCAGCATTATTGTAGTTTTTGAAGGTTCCGGGAGATTGCTGCATTCCGGGTAGTTTGTGTAGGTTTGTTAGTTTTATGTTTTTTGCAGTGTGTGCAATTTCTAAAAGATTGTTGCAATTTGTATAGGCTGTCCAGTGTGTGTTTGCTGACGGGAGTTTTCTGCAGTTTGTATAGCTTTTGGTTATTGGTTATAGGATGTGTGGCAAGTAATGTAGTATTTTTGCAGGATTATGCTGCAATTGTGTTGTTGCCAAGGGAGTGCTTTAGCTTGGTCAAAGATGCAACAGTTTTTGCAGTTTTTGTTTGCTCTGTCCAAGAGATTTTGCAGTTGGTGTAGATTGTGCTTGTGTTCTGTTTTTGAAGCTGTTGCAATTGTTCTTTGTCTTTGGTGTTGTGTGCAGTCTTTGGGTGTCTGTTATAACTTGTGTAGTCCATGCTATCTGTGCGTTTTTTGTTTTCGGGATTTCCTTCTAGCTTGTATAGTGTGGATTACTGGTTTTGAAGCTTGGCCTGTTTTTCTGGTTTGGTTTGCTGATCCTTTTTGTAAAGGCTTTTCAGGGGTTGACATTTGGGTGCCCTTGGTTGCTTTGGTCTCTTGTGTATAAGGATTGCCTTTCCTTGGTTGTCCTTGCTTTTGTAGTTTCGTCCCCTGGGAATGCCCAATGTTCTTGGTTCTAAAGGGGAGTCCCATTTCTTAGGTTGTAATTCTTTTATAAAATTATTGAGTTTACTACCCCCCCCACCCAAAAAAAAAAGTTACTTATCATAAATATAATTACTTGTATATACATATATTGTCCTGGCTGAGTAGAGATAAAAAACAAAGTCAATTGTTAACATAGAGGTTGATTTCTAGATCCTGAAAAAACCTTCACAATTTGGTAAAGTAATACAAACATTGAAGTAAATATTGAAGCAAGATGCCTGTATTGCCCTGATAATTTTGTTGTTTCTTCCAAATATGGATTATTATCCATAATCATAGAAGAGATTGATAGAGATTTTAATTAAACATTGAATTACCAACAATTCATCAAACCCAACTAGCTATAAATAAATATTTTAGGTCAATCTATGTTAGTAAACGGTCCCGTATACGCAGCGGAAACAAAAAAAATAATATAACAGGATCGTTTACATGAGCCAAGATCAAGGGTATGATTTTACAATTTATATTAAAAAAAATCTGCATAAATATTCAACATGAGTTAAGAGAAACAAACGCACGTTGAAGGCTCCTCCAAATTTGTCGATGAACGTTTTGCTACCGATCCAAGTATAGGATCGAACCTGCGTAGTCCACACGAAGACAATCTTAAAAGAACCAAAGAGGGATTTGCTAGATCCTCTTTGGCTTCAAGATTAAGAAGAAAAGAAGAATCAATGAAATTGATTTCAAGGCCAAATCAATCTGCCGTGGGAGTGTATTCAAAAGGGGGCTGCTGTGTGTATTTTTCTTTTGGAAGAAATCAATTCATTTTTTTTAATTAACACACACACTTTTCTTTTTATAGTTAATCAATTTGCCCTAATCCCATACGGAATAGGCTTGGGCTCCAACCCAAACGCCCCATGTTGCCAAACACTCCCAATTTGATTTATTTTAATTTCCATCATTATCTCAATTAAAATCAATTAATATATATATTTAAATATATATTAACATTTAACAATAATGATAATATATTTAAATATGTGCGAACACACATTTAAACGTAATTTCACTTATTTAATTTTTCTAACAAATTAAATAAAGGCTACGACCTCAGCAAATTTAATTGCACTGTGAAATTACCAAAATACCCTTTCGCCTTAAAAGACGAAAATGCCCTTCTTTCTTCTTGCATCTTAAATTGTCTTCTATGTGTGTGACCCTTAGGCTCCTCATCATATCGGCAGTGTATAGTATTGCGATTAACACCAATTAATCGTCTCACTAATACACAGACCAAGATTGGCCCCTAGCAAGGCATCATGGCCACCCGATAGATTCGGATTCAGCAAAGTAGCTACCTGTCAACGATATGGTTACCGTGCAATTCGATCCTTTCATCATACGTTATCTCGACGAGACGAAGGCATAGAAATAGTGTCAACCTTCGGTTACTCTCGATATTATTTATTCAGTTTCTGGACCAATGACCCGTATTATAAACTGGATAGAGCAACAACTCAATCCCACTGTGGCCACAGTTTTAGTGTCATTGCCATATACTGAATTGCGCCGTGAGATAACTTTCTCCCGTACCCGGGAGTGATAAATCCTCTGTCAATCCACCATAGTCTTGATACACTCCTTGATGCAGCCAATCACCACCGTATTGACAGCTCTGAAAAGAACTGCGTTAGGCTAGTGTCAAACTACACCAATCGGTGCACAAGGCGCTCCGGTGATCTCAAGTCTAAGGATCACATGCACCACCATTCGTTAGAGGATTTGTTCCATAGACACTGGGGTTACCATCCATATGGAATCCTCTGGTGGGTCAGTCCAGTGAACTTGCTGTGGTGTAATCGCCTACAACAAACACCCATGTGTTGCACCAGGTTGTCACCAAACAACCTTGACAAGTGAGATCAGTCACTGCCTTTCGACAGGGTCGTTCAACACTATGATAGCCTTACCGTATTATCTGTGCCCTTAGTTCAGAATAATACTGGGGCTACGGACGTTTCTAGAATGGCCACCATATGTGCTCATAGGGTTCTCACTATCAAGATTTGAAACACTTGATACCCTCGTCACGGCTCTACCATTCTAAGGACATATATCAATACATATTGCAATAATAATGATTTACGCGATATAGAATAAAATGCCTTTTATTGATTAATGAACATTATTACAAAGAGTCAATTCTACAATAATTGATTGGCTCTAGGGCATCTACTCTAACAATCTAGTCTCAATATTTAACTGAAAAGAAAATATATTTATTAGTATTTACATATCACAAAAAGAAAACAAGTAATTCTACTAAACGTGGCCTGATAAAATCTACAAAGAGTATGCACAGAGTTCTGTACAAGAAAATTGTACAACCAGCCAAACTCTCATGGACACTGCAAAAATAATAGGCTAATCATCACATCTAGCCCCAAAAACACTGCACTAAGAGCTAACAAAATGCAACATTGAAGCTGCAACTCCAGAACACACTGCACAAATAGCCAAGCTTCTTAACAAAACATTGCACAGCTCCGAACATACTTCTAGGAATTGCAAAAATGCAGTTTTCTGCTATTGCATCTCCCAACAAAGCTCTCCAAAATCCTTTGTTTGGTCATGCACCGATGCCATCCACTGCACAACAACAACTAATATACCCAAACAACCAAAAACTATAGATCTAGCACCAGAACACCTCAAGAGTAGATCCAAGCTATAGATCCAACACACAAAAAATTGCACTTATTGAGAAAATATCCTAGCAACTACATAAAGCTGAACTCCAAAAATCTATAAATTCCCAGTACTGCAAAGAACAAAAACAAAAACAAAACCACAAAAACAAAACTACAACACCAAAAAATCATGCACCAACCCAATAGTCTCCTATGAAATTAATGCTGAATGTTGGAGACCTGCCATGGAAAAAAATACAGCTAATAAACATCTTAATACAATATTAGAAAGTTAATTCTAATGCTCCAGACATGCATCATTTATCAGTCCACTGATGCGTTGTAACTACAACATGCATAAATAACAAGTGCACTAGTCACATAAAGTAATAACGTGATGAGTGAGTATCGTTCCCACAAGGACTGGTTGCTAAGCACTACGTTTGCTACTGTTTTCAAGTTGGAGCAATCGAATTTGTTTGGATTAATGGGAGAAAATTAAACTTAAAACTAAAACAAAAATTGCTAAATATTCAAAGCTAAATTATGAAAGCAAGATTAAAAACAAGGTAATATCAATTTAAACAAACGGGTAGGGTTTTGACTTCATTCGGACTCTATGGATTAAACCTTCGGATTATGCTATTTCCATATTCACATGCATTGATTGTAAATTGAATTCTCTAAATTGTAAAATATACCTTCTCAGGCTATGTTTTCCTACTTTTCCCTATTAAACTTCTGCACCCAACAATTTGAAGATTAATAGTTCTAAGGTCATTAAGCACATGGAATCCTAGATTGAATTAATTGATTCTCAAATCTATCTCTAGCATTCAATACTACAATGGTAATTACCTAAGAAGCTTAACACGACTCATTTCTCAATCTCATCATGTTCATCAATTAAAAGCAATAAAATCAGAACAACCACACAATCCATACAATAGCATATGAAAATAACAAAAATCAATTGCTTAATCCATGGAAATCCGAATTACATCAAAACCCTAACCCAAAATGGGTTAGTTCATAGCTAAATCAAAATACACAGCAAGAAAAACAATAAACACAAGGTTCAACATATTGAAATGAGAGAAAAGACAAGAGATCTCCCCTAGTTGAAGGATCCACTAGATTCAATCCCAAATCTTCTCACTTTTCAACCCAAACTTCATCAAATCTAAACTAAGCCACATGAGAATAAGCTGCTCTAAACTAAAAACGACTAACTCTCAAAATGGCAAAGTTTTGCTTTTATACTTCGCCCAAAAACCTAAGACTTTGCCTAAAAATGAAACTGTGCGTTTTAAAGAAACTGAAATTCGCAGACTTCGTCGCGGGGAATAAGGAATCTCGCCGTGGTGACGAAGTAGAAATTGACTTGTGCGTAACTCCTTTCGCCACGGCGAACCTTCATGAAGAATTCTGAAATTACAGAATTGCCCTCCGCTTGCTTCTTTGCTTGAATCTTCGATCTTCGATGCTCTCCCTTGGGAACAAGCTTCATAGTGCTTCACTCTGCATCAGAACTCTCCCAACTTCTGAGATCCGCTTACTTCTGAATCCAAAAACTCCAATTCGCTCATTATTAGCTCAAAATGTCCATTTTGGCCTGAAACACAAAATGTAAAGAATTAAGTAGCAATTCAGGCATAAATGAACTAAGAAGTATCTAAAATCCGGCCTAAAAGCCTAAATAAAACAGTATAATCCTCGGATTATCAAATACCCCCAAACTAAAGACATGCTCGTCCCCGAGCATCAGGTACAAAACTCAAAGAAGGAAAACAATAACAACCAAAACACAACATAACAAAACTGGAAATGAACAAACAAAACTTAGACTCAACTCAACATACGAATTGCCTAGAATTTATACAAGTCTCAAATGTTGTTGAAAAATTATTACTAGAAAAATGTTCAACACTCCAAGAAGTTATAAGTTGCATCAATTATCTTTCTCTATTGGTCCCCCAAATAGGTGATCCCCACTACAATCCACCTTCCGACTTCCCGGAATATTTTATGCAGACATGCAAAGTTTATCAAATTACGGCAAACTCCATAAGCCTAAATATCGAACTACTCTCCACTAATGAGGATTAGACATCTCTAAGAATCAAAAGGTCTTTGCAAGCTTGTAATGTTAGGCTCGGGTAGTGGGCTCCAAAGGAAAGGAAAGGGTAAACAAACAAAAGAACTTGGTTTCCTTAAAGCAAACACTAAGATTTAATCCAACTCCCACTTCCTTTCTCAACCATCACTCAAAATTTCAACCATTTAACAACCTTCAACCATGAAAAATTCTTATTTTTGCTATTGTAATGCAATTCTCGAAATAAAAAATTATTATTTTATTATTTTATTATTTTTATTTTTATTTTTAATTTATTATTTTTATTATTATTTATTATTTATTTATTATTTTTTTTTTGTATATAACAAGAATCTCAAATTGAGGTTAATTATCTCTCTTATTCTTCTTGCCCTTCTTACAACCCCCAAACTATTCTTTTAGCTCATTCACACAACTCTTCAAGTTCCTTGTGTTTGCATTAGGTCCAAAATTCTCCTAAAGGGTATGATAAAGTGTTTAGGGTAATTGGATTGGACAATTTTTGGTTTGCAAGGAAATTAAAAACAATGATAATCTCATAAGGCTCAAATGGGTGACTAGGGAACAATTCATTCGTGGGTTGGCTGGAAAGGCTCAAACGTTCCGAAAAATGCCTAAATCATTTCCTCAATAGTGCCTATTCCTAGAATTTCGCCTCAAGCACTTCTCTACTAGGTTCTAGTGTC
Source organism: Pistacia vera (assembly GCF_008641045.1). Lineage (NCBI taxonomy): Eukaryota > Viridiplantae > Streptophyta > Magnoliopsida > Sapindales > Anacardiaceae > Pistacia > Pistacia vera. The sequence continues at coordinate 811,900 of NW_022195293.1, forward strand.
CACCAACATTATCAAAACTTTACCTAACCACATAAAATGAATCTAAGCATGCTGAAATAAATGAAAATGGTGGTTGAACCACTCAACAAACCTCAATCAAAATTCAGTCAATCAACATAAACTTGAAGCGATGCTTAACATTTTTCAACAATAAAAACCCAACAATCCTAGTCTCATCATAGACCTATACATTTCATTATTGGCAAACACAACAAAAACACAAAATTAAATAAACAAAAATAAAAAATTTCTCAAAATTTTCCCACCCCCAAACTAAAGATGACATTGTCCCCAATGTCACATTATGCATAAATTAGGAATAGAAAAACAAAATCGACAAAGGTACGAGATAGTTCCCTGATTAATCCATGAAGTTGAAGTTTAGCTCAACAGTGTGGACACTCAGTCCTTGACTTTTTCATCACTAAAATCTGTAAAAACAATTGAAAACTGTGGTGTCCACTGTGTTAGAAAAATTCACTGACTAATATGAAAATATTATAACCCTAATCTCGTCTTTACATCAACTAGGAAATTAAAACAAAAATTAAACATTCCAAAACAAAAAGTATCAACTTAGTTCAATGTTCGAAATGAAATACAAAAACAACTAAAATAAAGAAAAATAACAAACAAAAACAGGTGCTCAGGTGCTCTTCCTGCCCTTCTTCAAAATCTCCCAAGGGGTATCCGGTTTTGCTATAGCCTTAAGGATCACCTCATCCCTTTTCTGTGTCTTCCTGAATTCCTCATACTCATCACGGTCAATCTTAGGCAGGTTATAAAAATCATTGATTACCTTCGCATTAAATGCCATATCAGTACCCCTCACAAACACAGCACCAGATTCACACTCCGGGAGGTTGGCATAAAACTCTCGCACTATTGGCTCTACGGTCGCATGTGCAGGTGCACTCATAAATAATTCCCAACATCTCTCTCGACTCCAATCCGTAGCCTGGCTCCTAGTCAATCCATGCTGAGGGATAAATCCTTTGTCTTTCCTTTGGACTGCCCCTTCACAGCGTGTCCGAGCCTTGTCATTTAGAAACCGGTTGTCCACTTTCTTTCCTTTTCCTTTACCCTTTGATGGTACCTTGAGCGGCATTTTCCCAAAACTACCAATCAACTCAACAATTCAACTAAAAAAAAATTCAACCCTAAGCGTCCCACGACAACCACAATCAATCCTGCGAAAATTGACAACGCTTCCAAAATTTTTGCACCTAGACCCCCAAACTACGATTCTTCCAAACTCAACCAAACACTCCAAAATTCAAAACCCACACTCTTCAATACCAAACAATGCACAATCAACACTTCCTCAAACAAAATCAATGCACAATAGCACCAAAAAATCCACAACTCAATCAATAATCAATATTTTCAGATCCACAACTCTAAACTCGAAATTGTACAATTAAAAGTTTGGAAGGCTCGAAATCTTACCAATCCCAAGATGCTTTCACCACCAATTTCACAAATTGTGGCCCAGAACGCAAGATTCCCAAATTTTGTAAACCAAGGGTTTCCAAAATTTTTTGCAATTTTTCACAGAAATCGTTGTTAAAATGAGTTGTTTTGGTGTTTAGGAGAGTTAAGAAATGAGGAAAAGTGATGGGAATTTGCTGAAGAAAACTCTGGATTGAAGTAGGAAATTTTTTTCTCTCAATTGTGTTTTGAACCTTTGCATTAAAAATGAGAAAATAGCGTGGGTATTTATAAAAAATAGACTTCGCCGCGGGAAATTCTTCACTTAAAAACCCTAGAAAGCTCAGCGCCTCGACGAAGAACAAGCTTCGCCGCGGCGAATTTTCCTTAGTGAATTTCTCCCAACTTTCTTCACCACGGCGGAAAAATACAGAGGCTCATCGCCTCGGCGAAAAAATTACTTCGCCGCGACGAAGTCTGGGACTTTCCAACTTCCAATTTTTGCAAAATGTGCTTCGCCGCAGCGAAAACTCGAAGAATTCTATTTCCGCCTTGATTTGATAATTCACTTGAAACACCCAAAAACACACAAATTAGATTTCATCTAAAAATCATAAGAAAACTAAACAACGTCAAAATAGTAAATAAACAATAACAAATGAAAACACTTGGGTTTCCTCCCAAGGAGCGCTTGTTTATAGTCAGAAAGCTCGACTCTCTCAAGTTCTCATTTCAAGATGTCAAGTCAGAGGTGACTTGACTTGCAACTCATCACTCTGTCGATATATGGCTTCAACCTCTGGCCATTGACCTTAAATATGTCTTTTTCTTCATGTGACACCTTCACCGCTCCGAATGGGTAAACTCTTGTAACTATGAAGGGTTCGGAGTATCTGGAGCCAAGTTTTCCTAGGAAAAGCCTAAGTCTAGAATTAAACAACAACACTTTTTGACCCACTTCAAAGTTCTTCTTCCTGATATGCTTGTCAAGCCACTTCTTGGTCTTTTCCTTGTACATCCTAGCATTCTCATAAGCTTCTTGATGAAACTTATCAAGTTTATTCAAAGTCAGCATCCTTTCTTCCCCAGCAGCTCGTAAATCCATGTCGAGCTGCTTGACTGCCTAGTAGGCCTTATGCTCTAGTTCTACCGGCAAATGACATGCCTTCCCATAGACCATCCTAAATGGAGACATACCAATCGAAGTCTTAAATGTCGTGCGGTAGGCCCATAATGCATCATCCAACTTCCGTGACCAATCCTTTCTTGATGCATTGATTGTCTTCTCTAAGATTCCCTTTAGTTCTCTGTTTGACAGTTCCACTTGTCTGTTAGTCTGTGGATGGTAGGGTGTCGTAACTCTATGTTTCACCCCATATTTCCCTAACAGTGCATCCAATTGCTTGTTGCAAAAATGCGATCCTCCATAACTAATGATTGCCCGTGGTACTTTAAACCTTGAGAAAATATTGTTTCTCACAAAATTAACCACCACCCGAGCATCATTGGATGGCAATGCAACTGCTTCCACCCATTTTGATACGTAGTCCACCGCTACCAAAATGTACATATTCCTGTAAGAATTTGGGAAAGGACACATGAAGTTAATTCCTCATACATCGAACAGCTCAACAACTAGGATATTGTTCAATGGCATCTTATCTCGCTTCGAAAGATTCCCACTTCGTTGACATTGGTCGCATTCCTGAACCATCTGGAAAGAATCCTTGAAAAGGGTTGGCTAGTTAAACCCAGATTGAAGAACCTTGTTTTCTGTCCTAGCTCCTCCAAAATGGCCACCTTCTTCCTTCTCATGACAATGCCTTAGAATACTCTCCATTTTCTCTTCCGGAACACACCTACGTATCATCTGATCAGTACAGTGTCTATAAAGAAATGGCTCTTCCCATAAGTAGTATTTCAACTCTGAGAAAAACTTCCTTTTTTGTTGGAAGGTCATGCCGATGGGGAGCACTTTCGCTAACAAGTAGTTTGCAAAATCTACATACCACGGTGCTTCCTCCACTCTCATCAATTTCTCATCCGGGAAAGTTTCTCTGATTTGGGTTTCTTTTTCATTTCCCTAAATTGGTCATTCAATCCTTGACAAATGGTCCGCCACCACATTTTCCGACCCCTTCTTATCTCGTATCTCCAACTCAAACTCTTGTAGTAATAAGATTAATCTTATCAGCCGAGGTTTCGCTTCTTGCTTTGCCAATAGGTGCTTGAGTGCTGAATGGTCCGTGTAGACTATCACCTTGGCACCTAGCAAATATGAACAAAATTTATCAAAAGCAAAAACCACAGCCAACAATTTTTTTTCAGTGGTGGCGTAATTCAATTGTGCATCAGTGAGTGTTTTGCTAGCATACTGAATTACATGCAACACTTTGTTTTTCCTCTGTCCTAACACTACTCCTAGTGCAAAATCACTAGCATCACACATCAATTCAAATGGTAGTCCCCAATCGAGAACTGCAATAATAGGTGCAGACACTAATAACGTTTTTAGAGTTTGAAAGGCATGCATGCATTCATCATTAAAATCAAAAGCAACATCTTTAATCAATAAATTGCAAAAGGGTTTAGAGATCTTAGAAAAATCCTTGATGAACCATCTATAAAACCCCGCATGCCCCAAGAAACTTCGAACTGCTTTAACATTAGAGGGTGGTGGCAACTTCTCAATCACGTTCGTCTTTACTCGATCTACTTCTATTCCATCCTTTGAAATTCTATGACCAGCACTATTCCTTCTTGGACCATGAAGTGGCACTTCTCCTAATTGAGCACCAAGTTCGTCTCCTGACATCGCACATCGCTGCAAAACAAAAGAGAGATTAGATAAGCAATTATCAAAGGACGAACCAAAAACAGAGAAGTCATCAATGAAGACTTCTATAAACTGCTCCACCATATCTCCAAAGATCGACATCATGCATCTTTGAAATGTGGCTGGTGCATTACACAACCCAAAGGGCATCCTTCGGTAAGCAAAGGTGCCATAGGGACAAGTGAAGGTCGTCTTCTCTTGATCCTCATGAGCGGTGGCAATCTGATTGTATCCTGAATAACCATCTAAGAAACAGTAATAAGCATGCCTTGCCAATCTCTCCAACATCAGATCAATGAAAGGAAGTGGAAAATGATCCTTCCTTGTCGCTTCATTTAATTTCTGGTAGTCAATGCACACTCTCCAGCCTATGACCGTCCTAATTGGTATCAATTTATTGCTTTCATTCTTTATCACTGTGATACCTCCCTTCTTTGGAACCACTTGCACCGGACTCACCCATGGACTATCAGAAATGGATAAATTATTCTTGCATCTAGAAGTTTCACCACCTCATTTCTCACCACTTCCTTCATCGAAGGATTCAATCTTCGTTGTGGTTGAACTCTAGGCTTGATATCATCCTCCATGAGCATCTTATGCGTGCAAAAAGATGGAGAGATGCCTCTAATATTCGAAATAGTCCATCCAATTGCTGATCTGTGTTCCCTTAACACCCGAATTAACCACTTTTCTTCCAATTTGCTCAACCTTGAACTGATTATTACTGGGAAGGTTTCTGATTCCCTAAGATACACATATTTGAGGTGGAAAGGTAAAGGTTTCAGCTCAAGATTTAGAGGTTCTTCATTTCTTTCCTTTTCTTTCTGTCTTTCAAAATCAAATTCCACAAATTCTAAATCTTAGCTCTCATCAATCAGCTGAAGTGCTTCCAACAATCTAGCACATTCGTTCCTTGCCGACTCATCTACCTTTATTATTCTTGATTGGGCAATACATGCTTCTAGAGGTAGTTATGGAGTGTTCTCTTCAATGACCTTCGCTACTAGTTTATCCACCACATCAACACTAAAGCACGAATCCGACTCGGATGGAAACTTCATAGCTTCAAACACATTGAACATTACTGTTTCATCTTGAACCCTCAAAAGTAACTTTCCTTCTTGCACATCAATGAGTGCTCTTCCCGTGGCCAAAAATGGTCGGCCTAAAATAAGAGACATTTCTTTACCTTCGTCCATGTCTAATACAGCAAAATCTGCCAGAAAGATAATCTTGTCCACCTTCACCAACACATCTTCGACTATACCCCTTGATGATTGATGGATCTATCTGTGAGTTGCAACGACATGGTCATTGGCTTAACTTCACCAATTCCCAATCTCCTGAAAATAGAAAAGGGCATTAAATTGATGCTAGCACCTAAATCACATAACACTCGATCAAAGGTAATGTCTCCTATAATGCAAGGAATAGTAAAACTCCTTGGATCTTTGAGTTTCGGGGGTAGTTTCTTCTGGAGAATGGCACTGCACTCCTCCATGAGCATTACTGTTTCCTCATCCTCTAACTTCCTTTTGTTGGATAAAATCTCCCTGAGAAATTTTGCGTAGCTCGACATCTGTTGCAATACATCTCAAAAGAATGTTAATATGCAATTTTCTAAACATTTCAATGAATTTGGAAAACTACTTATCTTGATTCTTTTTCTTCAATCTCTGAGGAAATGGCACAGGAGGAGTGTGACTGCCAATTCTGTGGTATCTCGAGAATGGCAATTTCTCTTTCCTTTGCTTTGCCTCACTTCCTGTTTTTGTTCTTCTTCCCTAAAACTAGATGTTTCTCTTCAGCAACTATCACTTTATCAGCCTCCTCATCAGAGTCTTCCTTTTTCTCCCTTTGATGGACTTTCTTCTTCCCTTATTTTTCCACCTCTTCACAACTGTCCCACTTCTCAAGTTATTGCATTTGCTTGCTCATGTGGGTTAGCATTGTGTTACTCGGTAGTGAGCCTTGTGGTCTCTCATTTAACTTATCACCAATTGACCATTGTACCTCCAAGTTCCGAATAGACGCCCCTTGATTTCTGAAATTTGTTCTCGTCTTATTCATAAAACTTGTTCTCCTGCATAAACTTTCCAAACATGTCCTCCATTTGTCACTCTTTTGCTCTTCTGATTGATGTTCACCCCTGTTGTTTGTTTGCAATGCTCTTTGGTTCCATTGATTGTTCTGCTGATTCTGTTGATTCTGATTGCCCCAAGATAGGTTCAAATGTTCCTCTAACCAGGATAATTATGTTGGAGTACGATTATTTTGTTGCCTTTGATTTCCTGCCAAGCGTTGACCTGCCGATGATGATGCTGAAGCAACGTGTTCTCCATTTGACAGTTGTGCTACATGATTACTTGCACAAGTTCACAATTAGTTGAGGTGCTTGAATGGAATTTACTGCATACTTCCACTATTTCTGTAGTGCTGTCAGTTGGGCTGAAATGGATGTATATGCATCAACTTCATGAGACCCATAGATTTCTTCGGTTGCACCCTCTCATTAGGTCTTTGATAATTGTTGCTTGCCAGACTTCAAGCAACTCGTGAGCTTCTTCCGGAGTCTTATTCTACGTGCTCCCCGAGGCTGCATCTACCATAGTTTGCATATTCACCATCAATCCATTATAAAATGTTTGGACTTACATCTAAACTGGCAACCCATGATGTGGAAACCTCCTCAGTAATTCTTTGTATCTTTCCAAGCCTCATACAATTTTCTGACTCTTCTTGTAGAAACGATGTAATATCATTCTCACTTTGTCGATTTTGCTGGAGGAAAGAATTTGGTCAGGAACTTCTGTGCTAAATCGTTCCATGTTATAATCGTTCCTATTAGTAGTGCCATTAACCATCCCTTAGCTTTATCCTTCAATGAAAACGGGATAGTCTCAATCTGATGGCGTCATCTGACACTCTTTGACTTGAAAGTATATAAATCTCCAAAAAGTTGGCAATTAGATTTGGATCTTCCTTCAAATCTCCCCTGAACATAACGACTACTGGATCATCTGATGATTGCCGACTTTATCTCAAAGTGTTGATTGTACTGCTGGTCTAGTTATACTCGACCCCACTGCTATCAACTGAGGGAACTGAAAACTCCCTTAGTGTTCTATTTTCTGTCACCTCTACAACTATGATTTCTGGTTCCACTGTAGCCTCTCTTTCTCTCTTTCTCTTTTAAGTCTTTGAGTGGTTCTTTCAATCTCTAGATCAACAGGAACCATTGGTGACGTCTTGTTCTTCGCATAACTACACAGAAATAGAAAAAGTAAGATCACAACCAACCTAAAGAATAACAAAATTAAACAAACAACACAAAATAAAGCTCACTCTAGCTAACACAAGAAAAATTTAATGTTAACACAAAACTCAATCCCGGCAACAGCGCCAAAACTTGATGTCTTGTTACTACAACATGCATAAATAGCAAGTGCACTAGTCGCACAACGTAAAGTGATGAGTGAGTATCGTTCCCACGAGGATTGGTTGCTAAGCACTAAGTTTTCTACTTTTTTCAAGATGGAGCAATCAATTTGTTTGGATTAATGGAGAAATTAACTTAAAACTAAAACAAAAATTGCTAAATATTCAAAGCTAAATTATGAAAGCAGATTAAAAACAAGGTAATATCAATTTAAACAAGGGGTAGGTTTTGACTTCATTCGGACTCTATGGATTAAACCTCCGATTATGCTATTTCCATATTCACTCGCTTGATTGTAAATCGAATTCTCTAAATTGTAAAACATACCTTCTAGGGCTATGTTTTCCTACTTTTCCCTATTAAACTTCTGCACACCAACATTTGAGATAATAGTTCTAAGTCATTAAGCACATGGCTAGATTGTTTCATTGATTCTCAAATCTATCTCTAGCATTCAATACTACAATGGGGATTACTAAGAAGCTTAACACGACTCATTTCTCAATCTCATCATGTTTCATCAATTAAAAGTAATAAAATCAGAATAACCACGATCCATACATAGCATATGAAATAACAAAAATCAATTGCTCAATCCATGGAAATCCGAATTACATCAAACCCCTAACCCAAAATGGGTTAGTTCATAGCTAAATCAAATACAAAGCAAGAAAAACATAAACACAAGGTTCAACATATTGAAATGAAGAAAAGACAAGAGATCTCCCATAGTTAGGATCCACAGATTCAATGCCAATCTTCTCACTTTTCAACCCAAATTCGTCAAATCTAAACTAGCCCATGAAAATAAGCTGCTCTAGACTAAAAATGACTGACTCCAAAATGGCAAAGTTTTGCTTTTATACTTCGCCCAAAAACCTAAGACTTTGCCTAAAATGAAACTATGCGTTTAAAGAAACTGAAATTCGCAGACTTCACTGCGGCGAAGAAGGAATCTCGCCATGGTGACAGTAGAAATTGACTCATGTGTAACTCCTTTCGCTGTGGCAAAGAACAAACTTCGTCGCGACGAACGTTCATGGAATTCTAAAATTACAGAATTGCCCTTCGCTTGCTTTTTGCTTGAATCTTTGATCTTCGATGCTTTTCCTTGGGAACAAGCTTCATAGTGCTTCACTCTGCTTCAGAACTCTCCCACTTTTGAATCCGCTTACTTCTGGTCCAGAAACTCCAATTCGCTCATTATTTGCTTAAAATGTCCATTTTGGCCTAAACACAAAATGTAAAGAATTAAGTAGCAATTCAGGCATAAATAAACTAAGAAGTATCTAAAATCCGGCCTAAAAGCCTAAATAAACAGTATAATCCTTGGATTATCATCCACCATCCATGAGCAACTCATTCACATCACTAGCATATAACTTGGACTTCACATAATCTTCCTCTATCAATATGCAGGCACCAATCTTAACCTACCACATTAAAAGAAAAAATATGGCAAGCAGCAATGAAACCACACACAAGCAGTTAAATACATACACAATCATTTTGATACATGATTTTTATATTAGAAATGTTTTCGGCAACAAATAGGGTTAAAATATAAGAAAACTAAAAACCATAAGCACTTAGAGCTTCTGCTCTTTAGCTGATGAACATGAGCATCCAATTCCTGAAACTCAAGTTCTTTTGATCCCATGCAAGATACAACAAGAACTCAACCACATTAGTAATTTAGAAATTTCCGAATAAGCAAAAGCTAAAAAAAATGAAATAGATAACCAACATGGAAGCGAAAGATGTATACTTGAACATGACAATGCATAAAATAATGCTAGCAATACACAACCCAAGGTCATTTTTTGAGATAAATCTCAACCCAAGGCACAAGGGCTTGTTCTTGTAATAATTGATCTACCATACACAACAAAAACAAAAATTCATCGTAAATCAATTACCTTTCTTTCCTAGATCCGAGTATAGATTATACCGTTTACATGTTTATAAACAAAATTCTGTATAAAGTAAATCCATTCAAGGATTAGAATACTTACGTGTGTTTGGAGACTCCTTCGAATATATTTGATTTCAGACAGGAACACTGTTCATGGTACTATTCCCCGTCTACTATTTATGTGATTTTTCGCCAATCGATCCAAAGTAGATTGCACCCACAGATCCACATGAAGATAATCTGTAGAACCCTTGATTATTTTGCTAGAACATCAAGGGCTTCAAGAATCAAAGAAGAACAAGAAAAGTTTCTCTTCTTGAGAGAGACAGAAGAATAGGTTGGCAGGGTTTTAATTGAATGAATAATTCTCTATGTTTAATTTTAAGTTGCACTTATATAGTGCAACAATTAAAACCCTATTCCACTTAGGAATAACCATGGCGCTAACCCTATGTTCACCTTGCAACCAAACACACCCTTTTGGTATTTTAATTAATTATTATATTATAATTAAAATCAATTAATATTAATTAATATTAACATTTAATTAATAATAATAATTTATTTAAATATAATAGAGATATATTTAATATAATCTCACTAATTTAATTTTAATATTAAAATTAATACAGCAACGCCTCAAAAATTTAATTGCATTGTGAATTACCAAAAATACCATTTCATCCTAAAAGATAAAATACCCTTCTCACAAATTATTCTTAAATTATTTTCTAGTGTGGTGACCCGTAGGCTCCTCATCATATGCGCAGTATCGCGATTAACCCTAATTAATCGTCTCGCTACACACAGACCAAGATTGGCCCCCTAGCAAAGCATCATGGCCACCCAATAGATTCGGATTCAGCGAACCGTAGCCTATCAACGGTTTGGTTACTGTGCAATCAAATCCTTTCATCAATTGTTATCTCATCGAGACTGAGTACAGAAATAGTGTCAACCTCAGATATCCTCAACATGTTTGTATTTAGTTACTGGACCATGAAAAATATTAAATTGGATTGAGCATCAACTCAATCCCACTGTTTGATTATTTGAGATTACCCAGTGAGATAACTTCCTCGTACTCATGTGTCGCCCACCTAGTCTCCATACACTTCTCAATGTATTCATTACTACTACATGTATCGTATGATAGCTCTAATAAGAACTACGTTGGGCTAGTGTCAAACTACACCAATTGGTGCACAAGGCGCTCCGATGATCTCAAGTCTAAGGTCACATGCACCACCATCTATTAGAGGATTTATTCTATAACACACTAAGTTACCATCCATATGGAATCCTCTGGTGGGTCAGTCCAGTGACTTGCCTCTAGCAAGCACCCAGCATTGCACCAGGTTGTCGCAAACACCTTGACAAGTGAGATCAGTCACTGCCTTTCAACAAGGTTTTTCAACACCATGATAGCCTTACCATATTATCTGTGTCCTTTGTCAGAATAATATTGGGCTACAGCCATTTCTAGAATGGCTACCATATTTTTCATAGGGTTCTCACTATGAAGATTTGAAACACTTGATACCCGTCACGGTTCTACCATCGTAAGCACATATATCAATACAATAATATGATTTACGTGATATAGTAGAATATGCATTTTATTGATAAATAAACATTTATTACAAGTCAATTTTACAATAATTGATTGGCTTTAAGGCACCTACTAACAGTTCTTTTGTCTCATACTTCAAAAAAGCACAACCTGCAATAAAGAAAACAAATAGACAAATAATTTTTTTTGCAATGAAATAGTCCAGCAATTGTCAAAACACAAATAATAACATGTTAACAATACAACATTTATCATGACTCTTGAGCTCTATATTGTTCCTAGATGCTGTTCTAAAGCTATAGAAAAATACCATGAAGCAAAGATGGTTCAATCTTATGGTTTTTAATTTGGGAGAGATTTTTGATAATTCAGCAAATGAAATGACGATGGTTGGTGGAAGACAGTGGTCAACGCTATTGGTGGACGACGATGGCCAACGCTGGTGGTGGAAGACGACGACTGACATTGGTGGTGGTAGAGGACAAACGGCTGGTGGGTTTATGGTTTCTAATTTGAGAGAGATTTTTGGTACATTTAAGCAAATGAAAAATGACTATGCTAGTGGAAGACAGTGGTCAGTGTTGTTGGTGGACGATGGTGGCCAGTGCTACTGGTGAAAGACGGCGACTGGCATTTCTGGTGGTAGAGGAGAATCGGATGTTGATTTATGGTTTCTAATTTGAGAGCCATTTTTGATATATTTGAGTGAATGAAAAATGACTAGTGCTGGTGGAAGACGGTGGTTGGCGTTGTTGGTATACGACACGGTTGGCGTTGGTAGTGAAAGACGGCAGCCGACACTGGGTGGTGGAAAATATATGGCTGGTGGTTTTGGTTACTATTTTGAGAGATTTTTCATACATTGGGGGAGGCAATTAAAATTTTGAAATTTGCTTTTTTTTTTTTTTTTTTTAGTTTTTAGGGGAACTGACGTGGCAATTAAGGGAGGTGCATTGTTAGAGTAGGTGCCCTAGAGCCAATCAATTATTGTAGAATTGACTCTTTGTAATAATGTTCATTAATCAATAAAAGGCATTTTATTCTATATCGCGTAAATCATTATTATTGCAATATGTATTGATATATGTCCTTAGAATGGTAGAACCGTGACGAGGGTATCAAGTGTTTCAAATCTTGATAGTGAGAACCCTATGAGCACATATGGTGGCCATTCTAGAAACGTCCGTAGCCCTAGTATTATTCTGAAGTAAGGGCACAGATAATGCGATAAGGCTATCATAGTGTTGAACGACCCTGTCGAAAGACAGTGACTGATCTCACTTGTTAATACTATTTGGTGACTGCCTGGTGCAACACATGGGTGCTTACTATAGGCGATTACACCGCAACAAGTTCATTGGACTGACCTACCAGAGGATTCCATATCGATGGTAACCCTAGTGTCTATAGAATAAATCCTCTAACGAATGGTGGTACCTGTGATCCTTAGACTTGAGATCACCAAAGCGCCTTGTGTATCGATTGGTGCAGTTTGACACTAGCCTAACACAGTTCTTTTTAGAGCTATCAATACGGTGGTGATTGGCTGCATTAAGGAGTGTATCAAAACTATGGTGGATTGACAGAGGATTCATCACTCTCGGGTACGGGAGAAGTTATCTCACGACGCAATTCAGTATATGGCAATGACACTAAAATTGTGGCCACAGTGGGATTGAGTTGTTGCTCTATCTGGTTTATAATATAGGTCATTAGTCAAGAAACTGAATACATAATATCGAGAGTAACCGGAGGTTGACACTATTTCTTTGCCTTCGTCTCTTCGAGATAACGTATGATGAAATGATCAAATTGTACGGTAACCATATCGTTGACAGGTAGCTACTTTGTTGAATCCGAATCTATCGGATGGCCATAATGCCTTGCTAGGGGCTAATCTTGGTCTACGTATTAGTGAGACGATTAATTGGTGTTAATCACGATACTATACACTGCCGGTATGATGAGGAGCCTATGGGTCACACACATAGAAGATAATTTAAGATCCAAGAAGAAGGAAGGGCATTTTCATCTTTTTTAAGCGAAAGGGTATTTTGGTAATTTCACAGTGTAATTAAATTTGCTGAGGTTGTAGCATTTATTTAATTTATTAGAAAAATCAAATAAGTGAAATTACGTTTAAATATGTGTTCGCATATATTTAATTATCAACTAACTTGTGAAATTACCAAAATACCATTTCATCCTAAAAGATGAAAATACCCTTCTCACAAATTGATTCTTAAATTATTTTCTAAGTGTGTGACCCGTAGGCTCCTCATCATATCGGCAGTATCGCGATTAACCCTAATTAATCGTCTCGCTACACACAGACCAAGATTGGCCCCCTAGCAAAGCATCATGGCCACCCAATAGATTCGGATTCAGCGAAACCGTAGCCTATCAACGGTTTGGTTACTGTGCAATCAAATCCTTTCATCAATTGTTATCTCATCGAGACTGAGGTACAGAAATAGTGTCAACCTCAGATATCCTCAACATGTTTGTATTTAGTTACTGGACCAATGAAAAAAATATTAAATTGGATTGAGCATCAACTCAATCCCACTGTTGCCACAGATTTAGTGTCATTGCCATTTATTGAATTACCCAGTGAGATAACTTCTCCCGTACCCAGGAGTGATGAATCATTTGTCGATCCACCATAGTCTCGATACACTTCTCAATGTAGTCAATTACTACCGTATTGATAGCTCTAAATAGAACTACGTTGGGCTAGTGTCAAACTACACCAATTGGTGCACAAGGCGCTCCGATGATCTCAAGTCTAAGGATCACATGCACCACCATCTATTAGAGGATTTATTCTATAGACACTAGAGTTACCATCCATATGGAATCCTCTGGTGGGTCAGTCCAGTGAACTTGCCTCTAGCAAGCACCCATGCATTGCACCAGGTTGTCGGCAAACAACCTTGACAAGTGAGATCAGTCACTGCCTTTCAACAAGGTTGTTCAACACCATGATAGCCTTACCATATTATCTGTGTCCTTTGTCAGAATAATATTGGGGCTACAGCCATTTCTAGAATGGCTACCATATGTTATCATAGGGTTCTCACTATGAAGATTTGAAACACTTGATACCCTCGTCACGGTTCTACCATCGTAAGCACATATATCAATACATATAATATGATTTACGTGATATAGTAGAATATGCATTTTATTGATAAATAAACATTTATTACAGAGTCAATTTTACAATAATTGATTGGCTTTAAGGCACCTACTAACAGTTCTTTTGTCTCATACTTCAAAAAAGCACAACCTGCAATAAAGAGAAACAAATAGACAAATAATTTTTTTTGCAATGAAATAGTCCAGCAATTGTCAAAACACAAAATAAATAACACATGTTAACAAGTACAACATTTTATCATGACTCTTGAGCTCTTATATTGTTCCTAGATGCTGTTCTAAAGCTATAGAAATAATACCATGAAGCAAAAGATGGTTCAATCTTATGGTTTTCTAATTTGGGAGAGATTTTTGATAAATTCAGCAAATGAAATGACGAGTGTTGGTGGAAGACAGTGGTCAACGCTATTGGTGGACGACGATGGCCAACGCTGGTGGTGGAAGACGACGACTGACATTGGTGGTGGTAGAGGACAAACGGCTGGTGGTTTATGGTTTCTAATTTGAGAGAGATTTTTGGTACATTTAAGCAAATGAAAAATGACTAATGCTAGTGGAAGACAGTGGTCAGTGTTGTTGGTGGACGATGGTGGCCAGTGCTACTGGTGAAAGACGGCGACTGGCATTTCTGGTGGTAGAGGAGAATCGGATGTTGATTTATGGTTTCTAATTTGAGAGCCATTTTTGATATATTTGAGTGAATGAAAAATGACTAGTGCTGGTGGAAGACGGTGGTTGGCGTTGTTGGTATACGACGACGGTTGGCGTTGGTAGTGAAAGACGGCAGCCGACACTGGTGGTGGAAGAGGATATATGGCTGGTGGTTTATGGTTACTATTTTGAGAGATTTTTCATACATTTGGGGGAGGCAATTAAAATTTTGAAATTTGCTTTTTTTTTTTTTTTTTTTAGTTTTTAGGGGAACTGACGTGGCAATTAAGTGAGGTGGCATTGTTAGAGTAGGTGCCCTAGAGCCAATCAATTATTGTAGAATTAACTCTTTGTAATAATGTTCATTAATCAATAAAAGGCAATTTTATTCTATATCGTGTAAATCATTATTATTGCAATATGTATTGATATATGTCCTTAGAATGGTAGAACCGTGACGAGGGTATCAAGTGTTTCAAATCTTGATAGTGAGAACCCTATGAGCACATATGGTGGCCATTCTAGAAACGTCCGTAGCCCTAGTATTATTCTGAAGTAAGGGCACAGATAATGCGATAAGGCTATCATAGTGTTGAACGACCCTGTCGAAAGACAGTGACTGATCTCACTTGTTAATACTATTTGGTGACTGCCTGGTGCAACACATGGGTGCTTACTATAGGCGATTACACCGCAACAAGTTCATTGGACTGACCTACCAGAGGATTCCATATCGATGGTAACCCTAGTGTCTATAGAATAAATCCTCTAACGAATGGTGGTACCTGTGATCCTTAGACTTGAGATCACCAAAGCGCCTTGTGTATCGATTGGTGCAGTTTGACACTAGCCTAACACAGTTCTGTTTAGAGCTATCAATACGGTGGTGATTGGCTGCATTAAGGAGTGTATCAAAACTATGGTGGATTGACAGAGGATTCATCACTCTCGGGTACGGGAGAAGTTATCTCACGACGCAATTCAGTATATGGCAATGACACTAAAATTGTGGCCACAGTGGGATTGAGTTGTTGCTCTATCTGGTTTATAATATAGGTCATTAGTCAAGAAACTGAATACATAATATCGAGAGTAACCGGAGGTTGACACTATTTCTTTGCCTTCGTCTCTTCGAGATAACGTATGATGAAATGATCAAATTGTACGGTAACCATATCGTTGACAGGTAGCTACTTTGTTGAATCCGAATCTATCGGATGGCCATAATGCCTTGCTAGGGGCTAATCTTGGTCTACGTATTAGTGAGACGATTAATTGGTGTTAATCACGATACTATACACTGCCGGTATGATGAGGAGCCTATGGGTCACACACATAGAAGATAATTTAAGATCCAAGAAGAAGGAAGGGCATTTTCATCTTTTTTAAGCGAAAGGGTATTTTGGTAATTTCACAGTGTAATTAAATTTGCTGAGGTTGTAGCATTTATTTAATTTATTAGAAAAATCAAATAAGTGAAATTACGTTTAAATATGTGTTCGCATATATTTAATTAAATCATCATTATTGTTAAATGTTAATATATAGATTAAATATATATTAATTGAGTTTAATTGAGATAATGATGAAATAAATAAAATGTCTAATTTGGAAGTGTTTGGTAACATGGGGTGTTTGGGTTGGAGCCCAAGGCTATTCCATATGGGAATAGGGCATTAAAGTTTTACTATAAAAGAAAATGATTATTTGTAAAAGATAAGTGATTTCATTAGTTCATTTTCTTTGAAAAAGAACAAGCACAGCAGCCCCTTAAACACTCTCCCACGGCAGATTCATTTTGCTTAAAAGTCAATTTCATTGATTTTTCTTCTTCTTAATCTTAAAGCCAAAGAGGATCTAGCAAATCCCTCTTTGGTTCTTTGTGATTGTCTTCGTGTGGAATTCATAAGTTCGATCCTACGCTTGGGTCAGTAGCAAATACGTGCAAAGACTATTTTGGAGGAGCCTCCAAACGTGCGTATGTTTTTCTATACTCTTGATTAATTTTTCTGCAGATTTCTATTATGATATAAATTGTAAAATTATACCCTTGATCTTGGCTCATGTAAACGATCCTTATATTATATTTTTGTTTCCGCTGCGTATATGAGACCGTTTACTAACAGGCATCTGCCATGTCAACTAGTATAAGGGTTAATAAGATTTGGTTAGCATTACTCAAAACTGGAAAATATAAAATTTTATGCCTAAATGTATGAACAAATATGTATTTACACACAATGTTTTTTTTTTTCTTTTTTTTTAATAATGTTTTAGAAAATTAACTTGAAAACAATTTGGACTTGCACTTTTAGATCAACTTTCGTTGCTTATAAAGACTAAAGTATCCAATTAGAATGCTCCAAGTGGACACTTTATTCTATCCCACCAGAAACCACCAAAAATGCCCCATGAAACGGTCTCCAAAATAGAGTTAAGAAAACAAACCTTACCTTTATGTGAAGCCCAACATACCTTGTTAGAATGTGAAGTTGTCTTGAAATCGCCTTAGGCTTTTGTGGGCCTCCTTAACAAAAGTGGGCATCAATAGTCGGTTATTGAAAAATTGAAATCGCTACAACTTACTTTTTTTTTTTTTTTTTTTTTTGTCAGAATGAAGTATCCATTCCTTAATAAACAAGCCATACATATGGGAAAACAACATACATATGGAAGCCATAGACTAGAAGACAATCATACTAATCCAATTGGATGTTAACATGACTTATCCTGAAGACAAATCTTCAATATACTCGTAGGGCAAGAAGACAACCAATTCAAAGACAGAGAATCTGACGCTGCTAACCTTGCAACCTCATGCACTAACATATTAGCTTCTCTATGGGTCTACTGAAACTCAACTGAGGAACAACTGTGGGCAAGTTTGTGTATATCTCTCACAATACTATCAATCTCCCAAAAAACCTTTTCCTTCCTATAGGCCATAATAAGATCTAAATATCTATTTCTGTAAGACCTTTCTCAAACTTAGATTGGTTGCCAAAACTATAGCTTCCCTAATATCTAGCGCCTCTGCTACAAGAGGTTGTAGCGAATTTTTTTTTCTTGCCCCATTACTAACATACCTCCATCGTCCCTTATTACAATTCCTATCACTCCACTATGAGAGTGCTTCATAAAAGCTGCATCACAGTTGATTTTGAACCAATCGTTGGGGGGGGGGGGGGGGGGGGGGGGGGGGGGGGGGGGGGGGGGGGGGGGGGGGTGGTGTGAAGGGGACGGGATGGGTGCTCCAATTATTACAAACTGAGGTGGAGGTTGGGTGCTCAATCACATTAACGGAAGGCTTGCAGGATTTGACTTCCATATTTAGCATTTTAACTTGCTGAGTTGCCTGCATTGGATTAATTTTTGCTCCCCAAAACACCACTTCATTTTGCATATTCCAAATTACCCAGCAAAGATTGCCGATAAAGGCTTTGGAACTTTATGGTTTTTCCAAAGATGACGACAACATCAAGAATTTTTCCAACAACAAGTCTTCTAGTTTGAGAACCTGTAGTTTTCTAAAATCCCAATGGAAATCAGTGGCAAACTAGACCGGATGAGTCCATGCGCATCCTAGAATAAGATGTTCCATATACTCTACAGCATCATGGCATATTGGGCACAAGGAGTCTGAAGCTATTTTCTTCTTAAATAGATTTTCGTTGGTCGAAATCGCATTATTACAAAGTTGCCATATAAACATTTTTATTTTTGGCAATGTCTGTAAGCCCTAGATCTCTTTCCACAATCGTTTGTCAACCACTTCGGATGTTGATGTATTGTTATTTTTGTTGGAAAAAGCCTCCTCCCTGGACTGGTGGTAACTTGTCTTCACATCATAGATTCCATTGGACTTGTGAGGCCAAACAATTTGGTCAGGATCAGAGTTCCAACTTACCGGAATAGCTGCCACCTTTTTTGCATTTTCAGCCCCATAGACTTCAACTAATTTATGATGATCCCAAGATCTACCAATTGAAGAAAACAACTCCTTCACTTTCTAATTTGTTTGTACAATGGGCTTAATGTCTTGCATTCCTGGTGGCATCCAATTGTCATCCATAATTTGAATAGAGTTGCCATTATTCACCTTCCAAATTGCTTTCTCCTTGAGAAGGTTTATGCCAAACAACAAACTCTTCCAACTCTAAGAACTATTCATTTTGCATGTTGGCTCCCAAAAGTTCTTTTTTGAGGGAAATATATGGCTTTCAAGTTTTGCACCCATAACATATCAGGATTCAATAAAATTCTCCATGCTTGTTTACTCAATAGAGCCTGGTTCATTTTGTAGAAATCCCTAAATCTTAGCCCACCTTCTTTCTTGCTCTTTGATACCTTTTTCCATCCAACCCAATGAATTCCTTTCCTCTCCTTGCTTTTTTTCCACCAAAAGTTAGTCACACTCATGCATAATTTAGCATAAAAATGCTTAGGGAATTTAAGAATGGACATAGCATAGTTAGGTATGGATTGCAAGACAACTGTAATAAGCACTTCTTTACCAACTGATGACAAGAGTTTTTCTTTCCAGCCCTCGATTTTTTGCTTAACCCTCTCCATGATAACTCAGAGTTTGTGTTTTGGTTTTTCCCCGAGAAGAAGGAATCCCCAGGTATTTTGAAGGAATGTCCCAACAAGGGATGCTCAAGGCCTTGGAAATTTTTTCCTTGACTTCATTTCTGGTATTACAAGAGAAAATAAGGCCAGACTTGCTAAGATTGATCCTTTGTCCTGATGCAATAGAATAGGCATTAAGAGTCTCCATGACTTCATAAGCCTCAGCTTCATCATCTTGCAAAAAAAGAACTACATCATTAGCAAAAAACAAATGAGACTGGGCAGGAGAGAACTGGAAAGTTTAATACTTGAGATTTTCTTTTCAAGAAATTTCTTATGCAGCATCAAGGACAAAGATTCACTGGCTAGCATAAAAAGGTAAGGGGACAATGGGTCCCTTGCCTAAGACTTCTTTAAGGGTAGAATAAAGGGCCATACTTGCCATTAATCTTCAATCTAAAGAGATTGAAGTTGCACAATGCATAATCCTTTGCACCCATTTGTCGCAAAACCCAAAAACTTTCAGAATAGCTTGCAAAAAGTCCCATTCAAGTTTGTCATAGGCGTTGTTCATATCAAGCTTCACCACCACTTCTCCATGCTTGCCCTTAGTCTTTATCCTCACATAGTGAAAAACTTCCTAAACAATAACTATGTTGTCCCGAATTAACCTCCCCTTTAAAAAAACACTTTGATTATGAGAAATCAGAGTATTCATAAGAGGTTTAAGACAATTAGTTAGCACTTTTGCAATCACTTTATAGATGAAATTTGAATAGCCAATGGGCCTGTACTGGATCATAAATTAAGGGCACTCAATTTTTGGAATAAGTGCAATAAAAGTCTCATTTACCTTGGTAGGAAAATAGCCATTCTCCATGAAGTCTTTAACAGCTTTGCATACGTCATTCTTCATTATATCCCAATGTTTTTTATTAAAAAACCACTAAAGCCATCCGAACCCAGAGATTTACAAGCACAAAGTTCAAATACCACTTTCTCTATCTCATAAATGGACACTGGTTGAGACAGGTCTTCATTATTTCTCTCGGTGATTAGAGAAGGAATGTAAGCCAACACTTGGGATAGATCCCTTGCTTCAGACTTTGAAAACAAATTTTGAAAATATTCTTGGAAGTTCTGTCTAATTCGGATCTCATCTTCCTCCCAAACACCATCGTCCTTCTTCAATCTAACAATTCTATTCTGAGTTCTTCTTTGTAAAGTAGTCGCATGAAAGAATTTTGAATTTTTATCCCCATAATTAAGCCACTTGACCCTTGCTCTGGCTCCCCAGTACTTTTCCTCTTGGTCCCATAAAGTATAAATTTTCCGTTCAAAATCTTTTATTTCACTCAACTTGAACTTGGCATTGTCAGCATTATGAAGCTGCTTGAGTTTGCTTTGTAAATGCCGAATCTCCCATTTAGCATTCTTGAAAGTTTCTTTGTGCCATTGAGACAAGTTACATGTGCTTTGACGCAAGCCTTGCTGGACTCTTTCCCAAATACTACCACTTTCTTCATTTTGCCAGACTGTTTTTACAACTTCATTGCAAGCTTTATATTCTGCCCAAAAATGCTCATATCGAAATGGGGCTTTATTTTTCCTCTTCTCTAAATTTGTCTGCAAAATTAAAGGTCCATGGTTAGAGGCAATAAGAGGATTAATAGTGAGTGTAGTATTAGGATAAAGCTGCCTCCATGGCCAATTCACTAGGCCTCGATCAATTTTCTCTCTAACAAGGGTTGAGCATTCTTTATTATTAATCCAGGAATACCTGCAACCTACAATCTCTAAATCTGATAGATGAGCATGACTACAAAATTCTCTAAAAACATCAATCCTCCTCTACAAGAAAGGCCGAACACCATCTTTCTCATTATGAGACAAAAAATCATTGAAATCTCCAATGCATAACCAAGGCTTGTTATGACTTGGTTGTAAGTTCAGTAAAAAAAGCCAAAATAATTGTCTTTGATTAAATACAGAGGCGCATAAACAAAAGAGGCTTCCTAGCATATATTTATTGATTTTTCAACTAAGGATACATGAATTACATTGGAGTTAGACTCAAGAACATTTACATCAACTTCAAAATTCCAAAATAAACATGGACACGCATTAAAAATAAAAGTGAGGGAGTAAACTAGACACACATGTCCTTGAGCAATTGAATTGTCGATGAGGCCCCCACCCTTTGAGAGTTCTAGCTGACGATGATCATGGCGATGATGGGGGCTTGATAAGGCCTGCCTCCTTAGCCATTTCCATTCCATTACTGTACTTGTGCCCACCTTCATTATCAACATCATCAATATCTATTGTCTGTAAAATTGGTTCCATAACACATGTTTGGCGCCTTAAAAATCTGTCCCATGTGCATAAGTTTTTTGGTGAAGAAAAATTATCAGCTTCTCTTGGCCTTTTAAGGACTAAAGCTTTTTCAAGGGACCGAGCTAAGTTTTTTGCCTCAACTGCACTGAGACCTTGACTCTCCACCACCAGCTCAGGGCTGCTATCTTCAGGAGGAAGCTCAATGATATAAGGGTTGTCCGTTGCTTCTAATATTTTTTTACGTACAGTCCATTTGAAGCTAGACTTATTAGAGATAATTGTGTTGGCAGTAATACTATTTGGATAGTTGGTTATAATCCCAGAATAATTGGGCTTTGGGTGATAATCAGTTGGCAATCTAAAATTCATTTCAAGCCTTTTGTCTCCTAATTGGACCAGACTTAAGTGTTGACTTAAGCCCAACTTCTCCATTTGACTTTCTTTAGCTGATTTATTAGAAAAGCTAGAGCCCTCACAATCTGGTCCAATTTGCATAAGATTAGAGAAGCCCACATTGTTTAGGTCCAATGGCATATTACCACAATTAATACCAACAATCTCCTTTAACTCATCAGAAATATTGCCTACATTATGATTCTAGCCTCCCATCAGAACTTGAGAATGAGCTGCTGCCATTCTCTAGATTTGTGATGACTTAGGCATAGCCAATTGCCTCCAGATTTGGTTTTGTAATAGGGTGGTTGGGTTAGGTGGCCTTGGAGCTTGTGATGTAGCCCCTTGATTATCTGCTTTTGTCACATTGCAATTAATGCCACTACTGTTAGAGTAATTTTCTCTTTCCTCAACTTTAATGTTTTGCTTCCCCCATCCACGAACATGATTTTGCTTGCTTCCTTCAACTCTTTTGTCAAGGATCTCGCTTGTGATGTTCCCAGGAAGGCACCATACTTTGACTTGGTAGTATCATAAGGGCACACTGCTTTGGCTTCGTTACAACTTTTCTGTTCATTGCCTATCATGCCACAGCTATAGCAGAAATTTTGAAGTTTTTCATACTTAAAAAAGACCCATATGTTGCCTAGTTCTTTCTTGTTCACCCAAACCCCAATTGCTAGCGGTTTTGTAACATCAGCAACACTCTCACCCTTAGAAAGCTATGCACCGATCTATTTTGAACCAATGGATTTTCAACCTGAAGAACCTCACCAATACAAGAGCCTATTTTTACAGCACAATTTGTTCTTAACTTAGCTAGTGGTAAGCCATGAATTTGAACCTAAAATGGAGCTCTGGTAAAATCAATCTCATATAGTGAGACATCAAGGACCCAATTTTGGAGATTAAGGAGTGCTCCTAAAACATTCCATGGACGGTCTTGAAGGATCTGCTTGGGTTTCTCCTTATTGTCTAAAGTAAACAAAAAACATATTAGGGTTGAAATCAACAATAGATAGCCCTTGAAGCTCTCCCTATCCCTTACAAATCATGCCCTTGATAGTATTCTTATGCAGAATTTTGTCTGCCATAATTTTTCCTATCAGGGATCTTTTGGTGGTGAGAGAACTGTTAGTAAACGATCCAGTAACACATCGGAAAACAAAAATATTTACGACACAGGATCGTTACATAGAACCAAGATCTAGGTGCAAAATTAGAGTTTATACATATTAAACTAAGAATCTGCATATTTTATTTTGGAGTTTAAGATATCATACGCACGTTTGGAGGCTCCTCCAACTTTGTCTCTGAACGTATTTTGTTACCGACCCAAGTGTAGGATCGAACTGACGTAGTCCTCACGAAGATAATCGCAAGGAACTAAAGAGGGATTTGCTAGATCCTCTTTAGTCTTAAGAACAAAGAAGAAATGAAAAGTATTTGATTTTCAATCAAAACCCAAACTGGCGTGGGAGAGAGTGTTTTGGGGTTGTGGGTTTTTCTTTTCAATTGAAAAATGATATAATGAATTAATCTCATATCTCTCAATTAAACTTAAGTTTATATAGTCAAGTTTAATTGCCCTATTCCCATATGGAATAGGCTTGGGCTCCAACCCAACGCCCCACGTTGCCAAACACTCCCAATTTGATATTTATTTTAGTCCATCATTATCTCAATTAAAATCAATTAATATATATTTAATATATATATATATTAATTGATTTTAATTGAGATAATGATGGACTAAAATAAATATCAAATTGGGAGTGTTTGGCAACGTGGGGCGTTGGGTTGGAGCCCAAGCCTATTCCATATGGGAATAGGGCAATTAAACTTGACTATATAAACTTAAGTTTAATTGAGAGATATGAGATTAATTCATTATATCATTTTTCAATTGAAAAGAAAAACCCACAACCCCAAAACACTCTCTCCCACGCCAGTTTGGGTTTTGATTGAAAATCAAATACTTTTCATTTCTTCTT